>NC_074719.1:4085482-4685482 GCF_947242115.1 Biomphalaria glabrata
CTCGTTTTGGTCAAGCCAGTTTAAGAAGCCTTCCATCCGATCTACTGTGGATATATACTCCATCTTCCAAGGCGCTATGAGAGTACTGACGAAACAATTCCGAATAGTGTTGATGGCCAAAACCCATCCTTGTTTTACCCTGCTCTTGATAGATAATACCGGTACCTAAAAGTCTTAGAGGAAGAACTGTCAAACTTTACAGTTCCTATCATGTGAAGCTGACAGTAGTTTCATTAGCTTATTTGGACAGACAATTTTCACTAGTAAAAACCACTTCTGCTTAGTGTGAGCATATTGCTAAATGAAGTTCATATTTCTATTACTTTCTACTCAAGTCACCCAAGAGAAATTTTATTTTAAAGCGAAAACTTTTTATAATGCATTTTTCGTTGTTTTTGTTTGTTTTTTTTTACTAAAGGAGCATACTACTTCCAAAAACCTGATTTGATTGTCACTAACTTTCAAATTGAAAGGGATCTACTAAAAGTGAGATTTTTTTTTTACTTTCTCCAATAACATTGTGTTATCAATACATGTGTTATCAATACATGTATCACTTTAAATTACTTGCAATTGTGAAATAATAGGTAAAAAATCTCCTTAATTACATGTTATATTTAATCCTATGCATAAATTTATTAACATTAAAAAAAAAATCATTAAAACAGGCCTAATTGTAGAGAAAAAATTATTTCTTGTGATTGCATTGATATCAGCTTTAAAGATGCTGTCCATTGTTGTAACATAAAGTAGTCTTACATTTTTTATTAGCAAATATATATATTTATAACATGTCTAAACTAGTTTGAATTTCTTTTCTTTTTTTCTCAGCTGCTCATGAATTTTGAGATTTTACAGCTAATAGAGGAACAAATTTTATCTGCTTCCACTTAGACAAACATTTGTAATGAGTAGAAGATCTTTGTCATTTAGAGTATCATGTGTCATTGACTTATGAAAACAAAATGCAACAGCAAATTATCAGTCCACACTTCAAGATGAGGAAAAGAACAGAATAAGCTACATTCATGGATGCATTATTTTTACAAAAATGTATAGTCAACCCAGTCATCACTCCATTTTTTTTATGAAGCCAGTTACAGTTACCATGAAGGGATGAAATTTCAGATAATATTCTGTTTGTTTTATGAAATGAGAATAGGCCTACATCAGAAATTGAAATGGTCATCTTCAGTATTTAATGTTTCATCTAAAAATGATAAATATTTTAATACATATTTGATGTACAAACAAATGAAAACCATTCAAACACTTTTTTTTTGTGAAGTATTAACTTATTATTATAGACTTTTTACAGGAATGTATCTTAAGCTTGACTGAAAGAGAAAGTTCCTATAATTTAAATAATAAAATTAAATAGTCAGAACATGTAACTAAAAATTGAATAATGCTAACATTTAATGACAAGTGAATATTGTAATGATGTGCTTTCTATTTTAATAATAATAATAACAATAATATTAGTAAGAACAATATTATCTTCACTTTCTTAATATTATAAACACAATATTTCCTGAAAAGATTTTTTTAAATTATAGAAATAATGCTCAAGTCTTCAGAAATGGTAGTTTTCAGAATCATCAAATCAAGGACAACATAGTATTCATGAACTTCCAGCTATCAGCAAGCTACTAGCAGGTATTATGGAGCACATTCTCCTTCAACTCAGAGGATCACAGGCACTGGACAAATTCTAGTACTGTTGATGGAATAGAAACAACATACATTAAATTCATAACAAGTCACCAATTCAATCTCAGTTTCATATAGTACCAAACTTCCATATGTTCAAGTCCTTTATGGATAAAATCATTTTAAATCAATTCTGAAAACATCTAACAAAACACTTCCTTAAAGAGTATATTAGGAGTATAGTAAAGTATATTAAAATATATTATGAAACAAAAATATTACACAAAAAAAGGAATAGTATAATAACAATATTTAATCTTTGACATTATATTCAGTAATATTATGAAAATTTAATGAATCATTTAAATGCACTTGAAAGTGAAGGGAACAGATTTTTGAAAAATTCAGGAAATTTTCTGCACAATCATGCTGAGGTAACCCAAATAAAGAGAGTCATTGAATATTGTACTGAGTGTTTGAAACATAATTTTTTACTGCATACATTAAAATATGAACATATCTTTGCAAATTTAAAGGGAGAATTTGAAGACTGCTTTTATTCTTTTTGCACTAAGATAAAAGTATTAAATTTTAAGCTGCCCTACTTACTGGAAGGAGGCCTGGTGGTTTAGCGGTAAAGCGCTTGGCTTCTGAACCGGGGACGGGGTTCAAATCCTGGTGAAGACTGGAATTTTAAATTTGAGTCTGAGTCCACTCAGCTCTAATGGTTTCCTGACATTAGTTGGGGAAAGTAAAGGCAATTGGTCATTGTGCTGGCCATATGAAAACCCTCGTTAACTGTAGGCAACAGAATGGTCAGAAACAGATGACCTTTACATCATCTGCCCTATCGATCACAAGGTCTGAAAGGGAAACTTTACTTTTTTTTTACTTACTCGTAGGAAGAGTTTCTGGCATAACAAGTGAGTTTTGTGGCATTCATTCTATTGATAAACTCTTAGGAATAAGAAAGCATCATTTCTTCTTGAAATATACATCTGCGGAAAAGAAAAGAACAATTGCTTTTAATGTGAGCAATAATAAAATTCTAATTAAATTTTAAAAATCTCCAAAATAATTATTGTGACTTAGTTCAAAGAATTATGTAAAGACTTTCTTTAAGCATTTTCTCAACTCATCTGACATCCTTTTCCACCAAGATAACTGGTTAATCTGTACTTCTAATTGAGAATTGTTGCATAATATATTTAATTCTTATGCAAGAAAGTATAATTTGAAGAAACACCTTAGATAACAAAAGGGTGGTATTGGCCTGCATGAGCCAATTATCACTTTAAAAATACCCTGCACAGGCTGGAGGGAATATAATATTTTTTATTTACAACATAACAACAATATTATGTAAATATTCACCTAGAAAATTAGCTTTAAATAAAATAGCACATGGATTTTTAAAATTAAAATAGACTTACATAACGTTTAAAAATAAATTATTAATTACTTAAAAACTTACTGTTAAATGTATTTATACAGCTTCTGGCACTTTGTGCAAACTCCTTTGAAAACAATAAGAACATATTGTGGCCGTATCTGGGTAAATACTTGAATCCACACATTGAATGGTAGCAATTAGAGCCCTTTGGGTACCATTCAACATCCTTTGTTTTCTTCTTTGGTAGTTAAGAGAAAAGTTAAGATCTAGGTCTACAGTGAATAAATAGCACAATTTGGTACCTACTGGAATGTGTGAGAATAATGAAAAAAGAAAATAGAACCAATTAGAATGTCTAGTTAGACTAGTTCAATCTAGTACAGTTGTTTATATCTAGGCAAGATATGAGTTGTGATCAAAAGAGCTAGATCCAGTACATGAGTAGGGCCTATGTTAATGGGCAATGGCTGTAGACAGAGTATTGCTCATGAGAAACATTAAATCTGTAGTGTATTAGCATTGTATAAGAATAGATCTAGATACAGATTCTAATTCTAGATCTTATAACTATTATAAGTATAAAGAGTCTAGGGCTATTATAATATTATTTTATATAAAATATAGATATAAACTAGATATAGATCTAGATTAGAGTCGTTAGTAAAGATAAAGTAGATCTTCAAATAGTTTAAAGAACGATCTGTGACACTGTGAGCCAAGCACTTCCCTACTTCCATTCATGATTCACATATGAAGAAGCTAGATCTATGATATGGCTAAGAGTAAGACGAAGTTTAAGTTAACAAGTCAGGAAGTCAGATTAATGATTAATCATCATGTTGATCATGCCATGATCATCTAGACTTAACATTTATCCTAGATCTAGTCTAGAGTCGACTAGAGCTAAATTCTATATAATAGGGGGCCTATATAGATTCTATATCTTGATTCTCTGGGTTTATCTGACACACAAACGAAAAAGATGATGAATCTAGCAACTCGACGTTCATAATATTTTTAGTCATAATTTTGTTAATAGTACTATAGGAATAGCCAGATTTTTATAAAAACAAATAATTATTTTACTAACTTAACTATTTACATAAATAGTGTTCTATTACATATATATATATATATATATATATATATATATATAGTAGTGTGTTGTGTGTACGGTCGTATTTGTAGATAAAGTTTATAGCCATAGTTCACTAAATCTGGGTGAAAGTCTACATGTTTATGTGTACAATCACTTTCTAATGAAGTAGAGCTTAATGATTCTAAAATTTTATTGGGAGAAGAAATATTCGAAACAATATCAGATCTTTTCATAGCTTTTAGAAGAATTTGATGTTATTTGGAATTCTAGTTAGTTAAAAAAAAAAAACAACTAAAAACTTGAAGGCCGAAATTTTTATGCAGATTTTTCAGTTAGTCATACATACATCATTGATTTTATTTTTTTTTTATGGTTGATTTTCCATTACTATAGATAAAAATGCACATTATCTTGAAATTAAAATCAAATTGAATAAAAAAATATTTGTAGATCTAAACAAAAGTTGGTAAAGATGTAAGATTGTAGGCTTATTGACTGACAATATATTGTTATTTTATTTAGAATGACTCATTCACAGACTTAGCTTAGGCCTATATCACCCACTATATACAAAGTTAATAAATGACACTCTCAAAAATGTATTGACTCTTTCAGTAAATCGCTTATCACATTTAAAATATACATTGTAAAAATAATAATAATAATTATCAATGTGAGGGAAAAAAAAAGAAAAACAAATACTCCAAACTGGCAGCACCAATTAGCAGACAATCAATGTCGTAAACAAGAATACACGAAATACAGGCTTGGCTAATTAGTCTATATTGGCTAAGAAAACCAGTTACAAGCTTTATAGTCATAGATCTAAGTCACAAATTGATTTGTGCACACTTACCTCTGTAACATCGTATATGATAATTAAGTTTCCATTTATGATCTGCTGTAAAAGTGGTGATAAAAATCTTCGGGTATGGTTTCTTTATATAGTTAAAAAATTCTACCGGAAGTCAATTTACCTTGCAACCAAGGACGCCTCGGTGAATGGAACTTATTCTTAGTTACCTTAGTGTTGGCAGTCCATGTAATATATAGTCTATGTCCAAACTAATGAATACAAGTACGCTTAATATAAGCCTTGTTTTTTTTTTTTAAGTTTTTTTTAAAACTATTTTTGTTAGAGATTACGTTTCTCTCTAGTGTCTTCCCTTGCTCTTGCATATGTTAGGTATTTTTATGCTATCGTTTTAAAAGGGAAGTATTGTTAAACGTTTTAAGATTAAAGACTGTGTAAAGATTAAGGATTGTCTAAAGATTAAGAATTGGGCAGATTCTCACAAAGGGACGCAAAACAGCTGTGGGTTACATCTGTGACCTGCAGGAGTGCTTCAGTACATGCAAAGCCATTTGGTCGATCTGCTGAGGGTCGATTTAATATCTACTTTCTTCCGTGTCTCTAAGTATTGTTTTCGACGGCCTTTGTAAGATGATTCAAATATAAAATACATATCACACAGCACTGGCAGATCCGGGGGGGGGGTGGTAGGGGCGATCGCCCCACCCCAGTCGGCCGACCCCCCCCCCCCCCCAAGGAGGTGGGGCGGACGAATTTTAGTATATGATTTACACAATTTGTATACGAACTTATTACTTATGTTAGTAATATATACTAATTATTTATATTTCAACCTATTTTAAGATTATTTCGTCCCCCCCCACTCTAGTATGGTGGCCGATATGGTGGGGTCGGGAGGAGGCGATGTCATCAATCCGCTGTACGCACGTTTATGCATAGGGTTAGGGTTTACTGGGCTTAGCGTTAGGGTTTTGAAAAAAAATCGCCCCTCCCCCCACACTCCAAAGTTCTGGATCCGCTAGTGTCACACAGTCACCACACCCAAATATGCAAACCTCTTAACCCTTAAAATGCTGAGCTGTTTTACAATGAGTGCATAAACAATGGAGGCTAAACTACCACACGCGCCTTAAGGGTTAAGCCGACATTTTTTTTTTCAAAAGATTAATTTCAGAATAGCTCTACAAGGAGCTCACATTTTTAAACCATTGTATATCGTTATATTTATAACTACCGGTATGCTATCTCGTTGATGTTTCGTTTTTCTTGTAGGATATAGAGCTATTATTATTCCATTTTACGTATCTGTGCAATAATTTGTACAGCACATTTGTCTGGTTGCCAACTCCTTACGCCCATTAAGTGGCTACATTATTCAAGGCCAATAATAGAATATGCATTCTCCGTTTGGGACCCCTAAACTCAAGATAACATTAAGAAACTGGAACAGACACAAAATAGAGCACTGAGATTCATAACAAACGAATATTCACCCTTAACCAGAGTAACACATTTAGTAAAATCACTAAATTTAGAAAGCCTTCAGGACAGAAGACTCAAAAGTAAAGTAGCAATTATACATAAAACACTGAACCATAATCTTCAAATACAGAAACAAAATTTAATAAAAATACTCTGAAAGACACAAAGATAAAGGCACATTCCTCGTCCCATATGCTAGGACAAATTTGTACAAATACTCCTTCTTCCCTAGTGCTATTAGAGCATGGAATGGGTTGCCTGAGCTAGCCAGGAAAACCAGTGACTTGGCAGAATTTAAGTCATTGGTTAATATGCTTGACTAAATGCATGACGCGTAGGACTTAATCATCTTCTTTTTTGAAGTAACGTCTGTATTATATAAGATAAGAAGATAATTGTACAGCACATTTGTCTGTTCTTCCTTACGCCCATAAAGTGGCTACTTTGTTCAAGGATAGGCTTAGGCTGTTCTGGTAAATGCAACTCTGGACGGAATAAAAACAATGATTTTTTTTTTCTCCACTTGTTTAACAGCTGTGATGGTTGAGACACTCAGGGGTTTGATAACAACATGCTAAATGGGAAATTGAAGAAAGTGCAACCGATACACCGAATAGAGGGCGCTTTAGAAAAAAAAAAACAACTCATACGTCTGCTTGCATTTATTGACCTAAATAAAAACATCTGGCGGTACTTGGGATACCGAATAAGATATCTGGAGAGCTCACATAACAAAATCCGAATGACCCATTGCAAGATTGCAGCTACACAACTGGTTGGGAGGAAGATGCAATATCAAGGCATGCTTTTTATGTTGCTTTATGAAAAACAAATTGAATTCCCCCTTTTGTTCAAGGTCTTTAAAAGCTTAAAACAAAACTGTAAGAAGACCGTTAATCCCCCCCCCCCCAAACATATTCATACCTATATGAGACTCCTGACTTTTCGCTTATTATGTACTTTTTAAAGATGTTTTGCTTACTTTTCTTTCCACTTGTCAGTCATAGCAGCTAAGCCGTTTAGTAGGCCTATATTCTCCGGACTATTCTAATGATAGTCCCGGGTTCAAACCTTCCTTAGCCACTGCCACCCAGCAGGAAGTTTGGGCTAGGAACGTTCGAAAAACTTACATCTCAAGTCATCTCCCTTGTCAAATGAACTAGTAGCAACAAAAGGGAAAAAAAACAACTAAATCAACGCAGAATTCATGAACATTATTTCACTAAAAATACGAAACTAATATATCTTCGATTCCAGACATTGTCAAGGACGCTGTAGTAGAGTATCACTTTTTGTCAACTAAATAAAAAATAATAATTTGTGTATCAAGCGAAAGATTTTTGAAATTTAGGTTTCACGGTAATAAAAAGCGAACAAAATGTATTGTATACCTTTTAAATTGCAAATCCAATCAGCACTTCCCATATTCTCTGCACCGGATACACCAAATAGCTAGCTACGTATATTAATCCTCCATATATGAAAATTCATAATAATTGCCTCGTTTCCAATAAATTTTTTTTTTGGTCTTATTTGCTCTTGTAGTGTTTGAGTACTGTGTTAGGTCGGTTAGTGGCGTATCATCCATGGCGCATAGAGGTTGAATTAGCCAGGGCCCACGACCATTAGGGTCCCCAAAGCCTGCGACGTAACAAATGGCAAGTGGGTGGGTTTCCTTTGCGTTTGGGCCCATGGGTCGTTACCAGTTGAGGCCCACATGAGCCGATATAAAACTATTTGCATTTGATTTTTCTTGAATACAGGCCCACGGGTAAGCTACATTGCTACGCTACTGGGTACATTAACACATTAAACGGAAAAAATCTTGGAAGACAACAGGCACCCGCTCCATTATAAATACATCAAGTCGTCGCGAAGTGGACGACTTCTGTCAATCAAGACTAGAAGCGAGCGGTACAAAAACTCGTTCGTACCTTATTCGGTCAGACTATATCAACGCCACTCGTTGATCAGGAAACATGAAAAGGATCAAGATGCCTGTGTTTAGTCGCTGAATGAACTCTTTATGTTGTGTCTGTTCTATTTATGTGAATGTTTCTGTTGTGTTGTCTTTATATGAGAAAAAGAGTCCTTGTAATCACAACAAATTTCCATAAGGTTCAATAAAGCAGTTGTAGTCTTAATAAATAACTATGTAGGCCTACGCCTATTACCGACAATCTAGATATATAATTTTTTCTTTAAAGAGAGCTATAAAAGATTTAATACAGCCCTATCGTAGGAGGAAGATAGAGATGATCTTTTACTTTTTAATAGTATGTTAATGTTTCGATAGTATTAATTCTCATTTTGTTCTTTCGAAACATTTTCCCTTCCCTATATCCCTGCATTTCTCTCAATGTTTTAAATCAGTGATACCCAAACTACGGCCCGCGGGCCACACCCGGCCCGCGACGTGGCTTTATCCGGCCCGCCTAAACATCGGCACAAAGTGAAGAAATTTTTTAAAAAGGTTGAAAAGTATATTTGTTATTACGTTAGAACACGACGTTTGTTTTTTTCGATGACAAGTGTTGACAGTTATTTGAGATTCTTGGATAATTCCGCTATTCCTATTCCCACTGAAGATTGTTCCGACAGATCTGCAAATGTAGCTGATTTCCTTACAAAGCCAGACATCCTTGCTTGAGAAATTTAGAGCGATGCAGAGTAGACAAACGTTTCACTAATAAAACAGATGAAACTGATCTTACACAATTGCCATACGTGTGTACAAAGCCCAAATAGTTCTACGGGTTTCTAATAAAACCATTTAAAATGGTTTCTCTATTTTTTTTTTTTTGTATCTATTCGATGATGTGGCCCGCGACAGGAGTGTCGGAAATTAAACTGGCCCGCCGGCCGAAAATTGTTGGGCACCACTGTTGTAAATGTTTAAGAGTTGGCAAGTCATCCTTCACCTACTGGCCCGAATCACAAAGTCCACAGTAGCACTTGCAAAACTCAAAAAACAAAATGGAAAGACAGAGGCATAGCCCTCGACAACAAAATCAGACTGATGCGCTCCATGGTCATTGCCACATTCTTAAATGCTTGCGAGTCTTGGACGCTGACTGCAGTGCTAGATGCTGCAAAAGGATCCTAGGTATCAACTTCAAAGACCGCATCACAAACGAAGAGATTTGAGACAGTGTTATTACAGCGATTGGATTCCACGACGACCTGCTAACTATTGTAAAAAACTAAAATTCTCAGGCCATATTATAAGGCCTTCCGGGCTCGCAAAAAACTTCCTTCAGGGAACAGTACCAGTAAAAAGAATGGCTGACAGAGAAAACGATGGGAAGACAACATAAAAAATGAACGGGCTTGCCATTGAAAGAGGTTCTATCCAAGGCAAAAATAAAAAACAGAGGAATGGAGAAAGATTGTCGACAAATCTTGTGTGGTGCCCCAACGTTGTAAGGGATAGGTGAAGAGTTGGCCAGTCAATAGAAGATTATGTATCATTCTTAGGTTGCCAACTCTTAAACATTTAAAACATTGAGAGAAATGCAGGAATATAGGGAAGGGAAAGCGTGGGAGGTCTGGTCGAGAGGTCAAGTACGCTTGAACTTAGCTTGGCTCGAGGTTCGACACCCGACTCGAGCAGAGTAGTGTTTACTGAGCGCCTAAAGGCAGCACGGAAAACTAACTCCTAGATACCCCACTGGTCCACAAATAAGATTGGACCAAAAGCATGAAAATAGCGCTATATAAAAGCTATAATAATAATGTGATAGGAATAACTTTTTTTATGAATGGCACATTCAAATACCGGTAATGTGTCTGTATAGGTGTGGTTAGAATAGACCACCCCCAATTTTTTTTTTTAAAGGCAAACCTCTATTCCCGTATTCCAAATAGCGTAGCAGGTTTGTGATCTCAACTGGCTATTCGCGGCCCATAATTTACCCACCCTTGGTGTAGAACAGCGGTTCTCAACCTTTTATGCTCGGCGACCCCTTTTTACAATCCCCCACTCTGCCGCGACCCCTCTCCCCGCACACACACATACAGCAATAGATGAGTAGTCAATAACAATCCATATTTTGGATCGTCTCATGCGACCCCTGGCAAATCGTCGATCGACCCCCAAGGGGGTCGCGACCCACAGGTTGAGAACCCCTGGTGTAGAATCTAACACATTTAGTTAGTAAAAAATTTTTTAAAAAAAAATCACTTTTAGAGCTTGCGTTCTATGGAGCAGATGTTTAGGTCATCTGTTTCTATGGCCAAGGGTTAACAAGCTGGGTGTCAGGTGACCAGCACGATGACCAACCGCTTTTACCCCCCCCCCCCCCCAACTATTGTCAGGTACCCATTAGAGTGTAACGTATCTAACCTGAAGCCAATTCCGTTATGGCTACACATTTTTTTTTTACCCAAATGTTAAATTGCTAGATTTGGCTGCTTATAGCTTATAACAACGGCAGGCCTACATTATAAAATATAAAACACCATTTAACATAACACACATATCTGATATACCATTACACTAATTTTATTGAAATACAAAACTTTTCTAAAGTTTTTATGGCACGAGCCTATTAAACAGATGTTCCAAAAAAACAAAAAAAAAAAAGAGCACTATTAGGCCTACAATCAAATAATTTAAAATACAAAATGAAATACAAACTTAGATAAGATGTATAGGCTATATATATAGGACAGAATTTTAAAGTACTGAATATATTTCTTTTTAAATTGTAAAGAGATTAATATTTTTTATTTTATGAAAAAGTTGTGTTTATTTTTGCACAATTACATGAATAAACAATTAGTTGATGAATATAAGCACAAGGTCAACCAACAAGCCAACTTTGACTACCTAAAGAAACAGTGCATAAATAAAAATTTTCATTGTTAGCTAATGAACTTTTGGTCATTTAATTGCTACATTTCTTTGATTTTTTTCTGTCAGAAACATAGGTGCCCAGTACATAAAAAAAACACCATTTGTTAATGACTTAGTGCTTAGAATGGGCCTTCTCAGCATCTTTACAGTCATCGGGAAACCCTGCCTGCGCTGACTAGGACATGTTCACCGGATGGAGGACAATCGTATCCCAAAAATCATTCATGCAGGCACTTCTGTCTGGCTCAAGAAAACTGGACCCCCCCCCCCCCCTCCATTACGTAGATGTGATAAAACGGGATTTAAAATCAGTGAACATCGATACTAGCCATTGGGAAGACATAGCACTAGACCGCACTAGTTGGAGACACCGACAGTAACCAAGAGAGCTATGGACAGCGAGAAAACAATTAACTTTTTTTTTAGAAGTATTAATTAAGCTGGGTTTTTTTGTTTTTTAAATAAGAAAGATTAAAAAATTGTTTCAGACATGTGACATTCAGTTTTTTAACTAGTATTAACCAAAAGATTGATTCAACCATAAGTTTGGAAAAAAATATTTTTGCATTGCAATGTTTCTTTTACCAGTATAAATCAGTTAGTGTTTTTTTTAAATATGAAGATATTGAAAATTCTTGAAGACTTATATGACATTAAATTAAGAGTTTTCACTAGTATGACTAACTTGGTGAGCCATTACATTGACAAATGGGTCTTTTTGCCAGAATGAACAAGTTGATGAGATCTTAAATGTGCAGCCTGTGTGAATCTTTTTTTACAAATTTGACATTGATGTGGTTTTTCACCAGTATGAATCAAAAGGTGAGATTTGTAATTTGAAGAATGATGAAATTCTCTTGGACATAATTGACATTTAAAAGCTTTTTCACTAGTATGAACAGCTTGGTGAACTTTTAATTGTGAAGATAGAGCAAATTCTTTGAAACATATTTGACATTTAAATGGCTTTCCAGTAGTATGAACCACTAGGTGATATTTTAAGCGTGATGAGTGAGAAAATCCTTTTAGACATATTTGACATTTAAAAGGTTTATCGCTAGTGTGAACAAATTGATGAGATCGTAAATGTGATGCTTGAGTGAATGCTTTTTGACATATTTGACATTTATGTGGTTTTTTCCCAGTATGAATCAAAAGGTGCGCTTTGTAATCTGCAGAACGAGAAAATTCTCTTGGACATGTTTGACATTTAAATGGCTTTTCAGTAGTATGGACCACTTGGTGACTTCTCAGACCAGAAGGATAAGAAAATTCTTTGAGACATATTTGACATTTAAATGGTTTATCACCAGTATGAGCCACTAGATGATTTTTTAATTGTGAAGGTTGGGTGAATACTTTATGACAAATGTGACATTTATGTGGCTGTTCACCATGAGTCGCTAGATGAGCTTTGAAATCTGAAGATCGAGAAAATCCTCTTGGGCATAATTGACATTTAAATGGTTTTTCATTAGAATGAACCACTTGGTGATATTTTAAGCGTGAAGAGTTAGAAAATCCTTTTAGACATATTTGACATTTAAATGGTTTATCACCAGTATGAACCACTTGATGAGATCTTAAATGTGAAGCTTGAGTGAATCCTTTTTGACATATTTGACATTTATGAGGTCTTTCACCTGTATGAACAACTTGGTGAGCTTTCAAATAAGAAGGTTTAGTAAATTCTTTATGACAAATTTGACATTTAAATTTTTTTTTTTCCGTTTTAATCCGCCGTTGTTTTTTTAACTGAGTAGGATCAGAAAATACCTTAAGACAGATTTGACATTGAAATGATTTTGGACCAGTATAAATCAGCTGGTGTAGATGATTAGGTTCAGAAAATCCTATGAGGCATTTTCTTTCAATTTCATCACATATCTGTTTACCTAAATTAATTTCTTTAGAATAGTCTTCAACCATTCCATCTTGTATATTATCAGTGAGTACATTTATTTCTGAAGTCATTTCCTTTTCTTCATTAATGACCTCCACCTGTTTTAAAATAAAAAATGTTTAATAAAACTTTTGCTATAATATAATATTAAGATTTTCAGAGTAAACAGTAAAACATTTCTTTCATTACAAATGATAATTTTTTAAATAAAATTAGCCTCACCATTGAAAGTATTGTATGTAATAATAATAATAATACCGGTAATAATAATTTTATTTATAAAGTGCTGTTAACAAACAAAATGTAGGCTCAAGGAGCTGTAATAACATTACAAACACAAACACGAGAGCTAAAATGACAAACTAATCTAAAAAAGTTAGGTAGGTCTTATTTTAAATGAAATAGAAAAAGAAACTCAGGAATTTTTAGCTCTGGAATAAGATCAACATTATTTTTTTTAAACAGTCATTTGATGATTTTGCAAAACCTTTACAGATTTAATAAAATGAATCTTTGCCATTTTAGTTATCAAAAATACAATTACTTTTAAATGTACAAAATAAGACGTAAATATATCTGCCATTATCTTACAGAAATGGTTATACATGATTAAATGTTGTCATTAAATATTTGTCACTAATACTGTCATCACTGATTTTGCTAAAGTTTATGACCATCCAATTAGAAAGAATTTTTGACTGATAAGCAAACAAAAATAATTAGCTATAACAAATTCTAACATTGTTTTAATAGAAGCATATTGTTTATCTAGCATCACTACAAGTAAATAAGCCTCGTTATGTAAACTAAAAGAAAACAAAACAATATACAACTACCATTTAAACTTCAAAGGTTACTAAAGAACTAGATTGGATGAGGATTAGTTTTTAATGAAGAATTATGTCATTTTAGGGCTAAGTTATAATAAAAATATTTGGTTTCAGAATATTGCAAATTTTAAAGTAATTTTATTTTATACATGAATAGTACAAAACATTTCCTCTAAATGTAATTTTTTTTATTTCTGGTATTCTTATCTTATCTTATAGATTACAGATGTTACTTCCAAAAAAAACAACAAGATAATTACTTCCTATGCGTTTCATGTGTTAATCTAGTCATGCATGTTAATCTCTGTTATGTCATTGGTTTTCAGGGTTTTGGGTATGCTGCAGAGTTCCAACAAGGCATTGTATTGATCATCTCTAGTTCTGATCGTCTTCCTCATCATGTTTTTTTTTTTTTTGTTTTTTACTGCAGCCTCAGCTTTTTATTATTAAATGTACTACACTATTTTGTAAGCAATGTTCACTTCATGTAATGTGAACTTGTGTTTGAGTGCTCAAGTCAAAGAGTGTTAAGAGAGAAAGAGAAAAAAAGTCAAATCAGTTAAAAGTGAATGGAAGTATAGCCAAGTTGAAGCACAGTTATTTAAGTTGAGGTCATTAGAATTAATTGATATTTAGCATCAACAGAGAATTGACACTTGGAAATATTTTTCTGTTAGATAATCATTTTTATTGAATATTTATTAGCTAGAACGTTGCCTATATTATATTTTTGTCAATAAACAAGTTATATGTCCACGAATCTGCATCCTGACTCATCATTTATATCTTCATATACATAGCATCATTAAATATATTCTGATGCCATCAGTTACATATGGTAGTCAGAATTGAAGTACTGGTACAAATACATATAATAACGTATGGTTACAGTGTTGACATAATGAATGGAGAGATCTGACAAATAAGTTGTAGAACTGCTAAAAAAAAAAAAGCATGTATGAAAGATACATTGTATTCTAATTACCGTTATTTAAAAAAAAAAAAAAAGTTTCTTCTACATTTGGATAATAAAAACTGGCCAGTTCTTCTACTTGCATATCAATATAAACATTTTTGTACTAAACATGCAGATAGCATACTTAAATGTCTGCTACTCTCTTTTTTAAAACAACAATATTTACCCGACTTACTGACACTTCTGAACTTTAGGTCTTACAAGGGGATTTGAAAATTTGGCATAATGTTAGGTATAGGAGAAAGACTGGTGTTTACCTTCACTGACACAGCTAGTTGTCCTGAAGGCAAGGACTGTAGTCTATTGCTATCTGTGACATTAGTCATTTCTATCTCTTTCTTTATAGTATTTTCCTGTAAAACATTAACAAATGTACTAATAGCAGAGGAAATAACACAATTTATCATCAAAAATATACAAGTTATCTGCAAAGAATGAAATCTAGCATTTAATAGAATACACATTCTATACAATTTCTAGGCAAAGAAAGAAATAAAGTAGCATTTCCTAATTTTCTAGAAAATTCCAGAAAATTTATAGTATAGATCGAAACTTTGCACTTTACCGCTAATGTATGCATAAACATATATGTACATGTAAAGTTATTTTCTAAAAATATAAATATTTTTTTTTATTTCTAACAAAAAAAAGTTGTTCGTGTTTTTTTTTTTAATAATATTTTTAATAGATTAGATCTATCCAACTGGTGATCCAGTAAGTCCTAAAAGTGATAAAAACTAATGTACTTTATTTGAAATGGTAAAAATATTGTCCTGTAGTCAATTTCAACTTCTGGAAAAAGTTTTTTTTCTTTTTTTTTTTGTTTCATGTATGATGCTGTTTAGAAGTGTTTGATGCTATTTAGAAGTGTTTGATCTATTTAGAAGTGTTTGGTGCTATTTACAAGTGTTTCATGCTATTTAGAAGTGTTTGGTGTCATATAATATTTTAGTGAAGATTTCATTACCTCATGCCCAGGGTTTACAGTAGAAGATTTTTCATAGTAATAGTTTTCTGTTTCTTGTGTATTCAAGTCTGATTCATCATCTATCTTCTCAATTTTTATCATTGACACTTTGAAGCCTTGTTCTTCACATGGTTGTGTCAACAAATCTGTTTCTTCTATTTCCTTCTTCACATGTTTTAAGGCATGGTTCAGCTCAAGAGTTGAATCTCGCTCTGTTTCAGTCATAATGGGAGGTTCTGAGGTTGGGTTGACAGGCCTAGATTTCCACCAATTTATCAAATATTTCTGTTGTAAGTTTTTAAAATAAAAAAAGTAAAGTTTGATATTAAAATGAAAAACTATGATTTAAATTTTACACAAATTTAGATAAAGTTGACAAAAATGGCATATTTGTAAAATTTGGAAATTTTAATAATACATTTAGCTTTTAAAAATTTCTAAACAAAATGTACAAAGAGTAAATGTGTTATGCCATTGCATACTATAAAACTAAATATATAGTAGAATATATGTGTTTGAAAATGTTTTTTTCTGGACATTTTAACTCTACAAAAACAAGTTAAGAAAAACAATAACTTGCCGTTTACTTTAACATTTCTAGCCACTACAGACCTTTATAGATCTTCTTGTATTAATCACAGGCTACTTTTGTTTAAAAGTTCTAGATTAAGATTTAGAATTCAAAGAATAATCTAGATTAATCATTAGATCTACCAGGTTATAAAATAAGTATTAAGTGATTCACATTCACATTGTTTAAATTAATGTTAAAGACTTTATATTTCATATTGTGGGCAGTGACAGTGTGGGCCTAGAAATTTTCTTTGCACCCAGTGATACAACACAACAGCAGGCATACTCATAGATCTACAAATCATACACTACTCACTACTGTAATGACTGTACTCTGACTGACAGACTCTCAGACTCAGACTCTGTTACACTCTGTATTTATTTCAAGTCCAAGTGTTACAGTGTACACTACAGTTATTGTTGTCAATATTGACTAAACTTAGACTTAGTCAGACTTAGAGTACTAGTTAGACTACTTTATTACTTTATAAACTTTATTATATTTATTATTTATACTAGATCTAGTAGAGTCAGAGACGGACTAGAGAAGTAGAGTCTAGTAGTCTGATTTAAGTAGAGGACTAGAGTAGCTCTAGATTATCTAATTTAACTATTTAATTTATAGAACTAGATTCTAGATCTATAAATATTATAATATTAATATTATAATATAATAATAATAATATATATATATATAAATATACATCTATGATCTAGGCTAGGTCTAAATTTTTTATTGTTAGATCTAGAATCTACCGAATATTCATTAGATGTACCGGTAGATTAAATCTAGAAGATCTATTATACAGTATACTACAGTATAGACTAGTAATTAGTATGTATAGGAGTAGGGCTTTTACTAGATATAACATAGAGTCTAGATCTCTAGATCTAGCCAAAAATGTTTGATGATACGATGATTGGGACTCTGGTTTTGGAGACAATAAGTTGGCAGCTGTTCTATCAGTACGGTATGCTAGCGAACTGCTTTCGTACGTTTTGTTGAGTTTTATAACGGAGCTTCTCTATGCCGATGATTGCGCCCTGCTAGCTCACAATGAACATGACCTCCAGAACGCGGTAAACGAATTTGCATACGCTGCCGCCGCTTTCGGTCTATCTATAAACCTCGGGAAAACAGAAGTCATGTTCCAGAAGTCACCCAATGAAACATACTCAGCCACAAGGATCACAGTAAATGGACAGCCCCTTAACGTGGTAGACCACTTCACATATCTAGGTAGCATAGTGTCAAACGACGCCTCACTTTCAAGGGAAGTTGATAACCGCCTGGCCAGGGCTAGTAGCGCTTTTGGACGCCTTCAGGGGAGAGTATGGAAGAACAAATCGCTCCGCCTGCCTACAAAAATCAACCCTTCTATATGGCTCTGAGACATGGACACTATATAAAAAACAACTAAGACTTCTTGAGCGCTTTCACCAAAGATGCTTGCGCTCCATCATGCACATACGGTGGCAGGACCGCACTACAAACAGCGATGTCCTTGCGAACGCCGGTATGGACAGTATAGGACTTCTTATGGTCCGACAACTACGCTGGGCATTTCACGTATCCCGTATGGGAGACGAACGTATGCCAAAGGCAGTCTTTTTTTGTGAGCTAAAAGGTGGTCGACGTAACAGAGGCGCCCCACGGAAACGCTTCAAAGACCAGCTTAGGCGTCAACTTTCCTTGGCTGACATAGAAGAGAGCACCTGGTTGCATGCGGCCTCAGAACGAGACAGCTGGAGGTCACTCACGAAGGCCGCGGGATACACATTTGAGATCAAAAGAAAATCTGCTGCCGAGGACAAACGCAGACGGCGAAAAGAAAATCTAAATCGACCACCTACGGACAATGGTTATGCTTGCCCTGGATGTGGTAAAATATGCAGGTCACAGCTGGGACTGCGCAGCCACGGGAAATACTGCATACCTCACTGATCTTCGGACTTGAAGACTAGCCTTATTATTATTATTAATTTATTAGTAGTTAAAAGTTAGGCAATCCATCACTGAGTAGGCTACCAGCACTTTTTTTTTTTTTTTTTTGCAAATAAAAAGCACTGCTTACACTACAAGTCTGCAAAACCGTTTGATCGTCTGAAGACCTGTTTGGACGCCAAACAGTAAAAAAAAAAAAAAAACCTGTGAGAACACAGTTCTGTTTGAGAGAGACCCGAGTCAATGCCTGTGTAAAGCATTGCTGTTTCCAATGCCTTTGGCCCCCCGACGCATGCTTGGCTGCACATGGCCGAAGGCCGAGGACACCGGGAGCCTCCGCCATTTTCCTTCGTTATACCAAGCTAACCGTGGGGGACTCGCCATTTATGTAACAATCCCTTGAGGAACAGCGCATGGATGTGTGACAGGTGTGTGGGGACTTTTTTACAACCCCGCCCGTGCAAGAGGATGACTCTCGTCTACCCGTGGGCATCCCCACGGGAGTTATGTTTCGCCATTCATTTAGCCTAGCTACCCCCTCAAGTAGCCGTTTCCACCCGGGTGCCACGATGAGGCAGAACAGCGTACCCGGGAGTCTGCAAAACCTGATTAGAAAATGGTTGCTGATATCAGCCAATGAAACCTCCCTCATGACGACGGGGAAAAGCTTCGGGCAGGGTATGAACCCTGGACCATCAAGACAATAGAACGACAGTCAATATTACACTTTGCGGATACCACACGACCAGGGAGACATCCGTTGAAAATGAAAAATCTATTTTACACATAATCTTGATGAGCCAACAAAATAAGACACCTCTAGATCTAAATTAATTATCTAGATCTGTTGTCTAGATTAAATATAAAGGCACAACACTCGAAATAACATCGGCCCCTCCAGACAAAGGCCTATAAATGCTGTTTTTTATTGTCCCTCTCACCTTTCCTATCCTTTAGTCTGTTGAACCGTAGGGGCACCACACAAGATCTGTCTACCGTCTTTCTCCATTCCTCTATGTCCGTAGCCTCGGATTGAATTTCATTCAATGACAATACCTGTCTATTCTTTAATGTCTTCCCGTCTCTATCCATTTTAATAACACACATCATAGGGGTACCACTGACCTCCTCGTCGCTGCTATACAACAATGCAATGACAAAAAACACCCGTCTGCAGATCGAAAACAAACTTATTTACATGTCAGGCACCCTACAACCTAACGGGATCAACAACCAGCACACTTTTATTTAATATGCGATGGGCACTAGCATTACCCCCCTTTTCCAATTCATCTTTGCCTGACATCACCGCCCCCCTTCCGATTTCCCGCGCTTTTACACCAGCGTTGCTTTATTTCATTTTTGCCTCGATAGCGAACAACATCGGACAGAGAAGTTAACTTAACACTTCTCTCCTAATCGACGTTTGTTTGTCGTTGATTATGACCTCATCAAATTAAATTAGTGTTTCATTTTTTAAACTTGACTTCGAATTATATAAAAAGAGCATGCATTTCGCTTTAATTCTTTACCAAATACAACATTTTCTGATAACAAACAACAAAGCTACTGAAGCCCAATCATAACAGGGGAGTGAAATAGTAATGAGCAAATGAAGAATTCCTTCAAAACGTGGAAAAATAATTACGGAGAGAAAGAGTTAAGACTATTTTGTGTTAATTGTTTGTCTTTTTTTTAACTTGGTCCGGCTCGGTTACATATATGCATGCATTTCGTATTTTCTATACAGTCGTTTACCCCTGCAGCAGTAAATCTTTGTTTTTTGAGTCAAAGACAAACTTGTAGAGTGAAGGTGAGTTGAAGATTAAACATTGTAATAAATCCTTCAGATAGCATCAAACTCCATTAAAACATTGCCTCGATTTCAACAAACGCAATGAGAAGTAGGACAGGTGCAAGAAATGGGTTTCTCTCTATTCTGAAAGAAAAAAATATTCACAAGTATTTACCTATTTTTCAGCAGAAAGCATAATGTAGGGTCGTGTCCTCCGTAAGTCTTGCATTAGCCTAAATTGTCTGAATGTCCGGCTTTTTGCTGATGTTTAATGACATACAATCTAGCTATTGAATTTTAATATTAATATGTTCTGTTTTTTTTAAAAGATGAAAAGATGCTAAGCTCCACCGCGAGATGCGTGTTCACTCTGTTCATTTGTATATATAATCTCTACAAGATCTTTATAATGAGTGGCATAATAATTTGATCATGACCAATAACATAGCATCAACCAATCAACTTTGCATACCGTACTTGCTGTTGTCGTGTATGAGTTTAATAATTGCACATTGAATGCATTATAAAAGATAACACTCCAAATAACACACAATGTAACAGATAACACAAACATCTGATACTGTACACTATATTTATTTAAATACTAAACTTATGACACGCGCCTATTAAACAGATGTTTAAAACATGAAAATTAATACATACAAATAATTTTCAAAAAAATACAAAGTTAGAAAAGATTTTTATATATGGGATAGGTGACAGGCTTTTAAGTACCGTATTAAATATATTTCTTTTTATGATGTATCGAGATGAAATATTTGATTGTAAACAATTAGTTGATGATTATAAACACAGTTCAACAGCCTTTCTACTGAATCCGTGCAGAAATAAAAATGTTCAATCTTAGCTAATGAGCTCCTCAATAAATGAAGAAACTAATTGTGAATGAAATAAATGAGAAATGGATAAGCTCTCATCCCAATCACAAGAAAGATTATTCCAATTATAGGCCTAAGCTATCCCGACAAGATCAACGTCTAATCTTTAGACTCAGGACTGGACACAACAGAATGCGACAACATCTGTACCGGAAGCTCAAAATTGGAACCAGTGAAATCTGCCCATGTGGAGTATCACCAGAGAATGCCGACCACGTCCTCCAAAACTGCTCTCTTTACCAAGAGGCCCGTACAAAACACTGGCTCCAAAACACCCCAATAGAAAGAAAACTATATGGAGAGCTCCCTGATTTGGAAACCACTGCGCAGTTCATCTCATAGATTACTCTAGTCGCCTGAACGCTCCAACATAACAATGTGAACGAGGAAGAAGATGCCCATGAGCTTTTGGTCATTTTAATTGCTACATTTCTTTTGATACTTTTCTCTCAGAAAAGAAGGTGCATACACATACGAAATTGATCATTTATAGACTTAGTACACAAATGTAAAAAAAAAAATACAAAAAAAACGAGAACTTTCTGTGAATAGTTCCAACAACTTCTGTCCAAACAAAGAAATTTAAAAGCAGTTGAATCAAGCATAAAAAACAACAACTTATCATGCAACATTCAATTAATTGAGAACCATACGAGCAAAGAATAAGCCAACAACACAAGTGACAATCTTCTTAAACTACAGAAGTAATTATAAAACACTTATAAGTCCATATATTTATGTATGGCAGTGATGCCCAACCTAATTCGCTATGCGGGCCACTTTAATTTCTGATACGGTACTCGTGACGCAGGCCAAATCAATAAAAAGATACCAAAATATAAAATAAACTTTAAAGCAGTTTTATATTTAAAAAGACAACGTGGATTTAAAACGTACACTAATTATGGGATGTTGGAAGCTTTTCCAAAACCAACTTCTTAAAATTCCGCCGCATTGATGAGATACCAAGTCGGAGCACTGAATCTAGATGTAGGCGATTTTGTAACATCGGTTTCGTCCCTTTTCCACCTGATACATGAAGGATTTGTTTAGAATGTAAAAATTTGTAAAATGTTTTACATGTTTCGGATGTTCCTTCAGAGTTGAAGATAATTACTTCCTAGTCCAAACCTCCCGCAGGACGACGGGGGATGGGAGCGGGCAAGGTTTGAACCCGGGACCATCGATAAATCTGAACGACAGTCCAGCGTGCAAACCGCACGACCAGGCAGCCATCCAATGTGCTTATGTCAACATATGTTTTCCCCAGTAATTTGGGTGTTCTTCAAATGTGAGCAATTCTGTAGCTTGCCCTTACCGCCGACTCATGTCCTTGTCCCATCTTATATAATACGGACGTTACTTCAAAAAAGATGATTACGTCCTACGCGTCATGTACCTAGTCATGCATGTTAACCAATGACTTAATTTCTGCATTTTCCTGGCTGGCTCACGCAGCCTATTCCATGCTCTAATAACACTACTCTCGTCAATCCTACAATCTTTGTTGACTTAGCCATTTTTTTTCGCAGTTCAAAAAAGGCGCCATATTGGTTAATGTGTTTGATTTCAATATGTCGTTTTAAATTATGTTCTTTAAAAACAGCTTTACAAATCAAGTTCCAAATTTAAAAAATCAAAATCAGTCCAAACTTTTCTTCGAAGTTTTACATTCAGAGTCTTGCTTTCTTCGGATCTCCCATTTCATTAACGCAGACCTAGTAAATGGTACAGGACCTCTCGTGCTCATACCAAAAGACGATCCAAAACATGATCAAAATGATGCCTTGTGTTCTACACAATAGATAAAGACATGGCTAGCTCAACACCTTGTGTTCTACACAATAGATAAAGACATGGCTAGCTCAACACCTTGTGTTCTACACAATAGATAAAGACATGGCTAGCTCAACACCTTGTGTTCTACACAATAGATAAAGACATGGCTAGCTCAACACCTTGTGTTCTACACAATAGATAAAGACATGGCTAGCTCAACACCTTGTGTTCTACACAATAGATAAAGACATGGCTAGCTCAACACATTGTGTTCTACACAATAGATAAAGACATGGCTAGCTCAACACCTTAAGGTCTACACAATAGATAAAGACATGGCTAGCTCAACACCTTGTGTTCTACACAATAGATATAGACATGGCTAGCTCAAAACCTTGTGTTCTACACAATAGATAAAGACATGGCTAGCTCAACACCTTGTGTTCTACACAATAGATAAAGACATGGCTAGCGCAACACCTTGTGTTCTACACAATAGATATAGACATGGCTAGCTCAACACCTTGTGTTCTACACAATAGATAAAGACATGGCTAGCTCAACACCTTAAGGTCTACACAATAGGTAAAGACATGGCTAGCTCAACACCTTGTGTTCTACACAATAGATAAAGACATGGCTAGCTCAACAACTTGTGTTCTACACAATAAAGACATGGCTAGCTCAACACCTTGTGTTCTACACAATAGGTAAAGACATGGCTAGCTCAACAACTTGTGTTCTACACAATAGATAAAGACATGGCTAGCTCAACAACTTGTGTTCTACACAATAAAGACATGGCTAGCTCAACACCTTGTGTTCTACACAATAGGTAAAGACATGGCTAGCTCAACACCTTGTGTTCTACACAATAGATAAAGACATGGCTAGCTCAACAACTTGTGTTCTACACAATAAAGACATGGCTAGCTCAACACCTTGTGTTCTACACAATAGGTAAAGACATGGCTAGCTCAACACCTTGTGTTCTACACAATAGATAAAGACATGGCTAGCTCAACACCTTGTGTTCTACACAATAGATAAAGACATGGCTAGCTCAACACCTTGTATTCTACACAATAGATAAAGACATGGCTAGCTCAACACCTTGTGTTCTACACAATAGATAAAGACATGGCTAGTAAAAACATGGCTAGCTCAACACAGCAGCGGAATCTCAAAGGATTAAAAAAAAAAACTGTAGCCTAGATTCATGTCGTCTAAAAATTAAAACATAAAACATGTTATATCTTACAAGAAAAAAAAAATGAGTTGGCGCCCTAACATATTGACTGATATATTTTCGAATGTGTGATTTTCTATATTTTGTTCCAATGTTTTAGCGGGCCGCATAACAGCACGCTGAGAGCCAGATTTGGCCCGCGGGCCATATTTTGGGCATCACTGCTCTATGGTTTGAAAAGGTATTAGAGAAAGTAGTTTACACACACACAAATTTATTTATTTATTCTTTAACATGCTTGACATTCAAATTAATTTTTGTCGTTTCACAATCCAGCTAAATGTAAATATAATATTAGAACCTAGATCTTGATTCTAAAGTGTATGAACTTTTCCCCAATATATTTCCCTAATATCGATACATAAAAAGAATATTCTAATAAAGCATATGTTGATTGTGCGATAGTAGTATATGCTAAACATTCAACACTTGGATTCAGAGTAAGCCAGTCATCAAGCCATTCCAGAACCAAGTACATTAAAAAGAAGGGCCCTGATGGATTGACAGTATACTTAGAAGGGCCCTGATGGATTGACTGATTGACAGTATACTTAGAAGGGCCCTGATGGATTGACTGATTGACAGTATACTTAGAAGGGCCCCGATGGATTGACTGATTGACAGTATACTTAGAAGGGCCCCAATGGATTGACTGATTGACAGTATACTTAGAAGGGCCCTGATGGATTGACAGTATACTTAGAAGGCCCCGATGGATTGACTGATTGACAGTATACTTAGAAGGGCCCTGATGGATTGACAGTATACTTAGAAGGGCCCCGATGGATTGACTGATTGACAGTATACTTAGAAGGGTCCTGATGGATTGACAGTATACTTAGAAGGGCCCTGATGGATTGACAGTATACTTAGAAGGGCCCTGAAGGATTGACTGATTGACAGTATACTTAGAAGGGCCCTGATAGAATGACTGATTGACGCAAGTGATTTTCCCACTTGCCATGGAAGAAAATTTAACAAGTTATTACTTTCATGTGCCTAGGGCAATTAATTTTAAGAAACTTTCACAATTGAAACCATGATGGTTAATTTTACTATTGTTTATTTGCCATTTGGACCCAATATATTTATGAAAGACGACATGTCAAATAGTTAATCTCTTCACTTCTTGTATGGAAACTTGCTTTTGAAGACATTTTATAAAAACAACAATATTTTTAACTAAATATATTTTGAATTGTATAAATTCATGATTTCATCTTTCATGTTTCTACATTATTATGTCAATAGATATTTCCTGAAATGTAAACATTTGTAATAGGATATTTAAAATAATCTGTACATCTCTGACCAACAAACCGATGTACAACAATAATTAACAATGTTACTATTTTAACGTTTTTCTAGAAAAAATTGTCTGTCCCATTAAAAATGCAACAAACTTCTTTTCTGGCTATGTTCTCTTAAAGTCTCTATAATAAATTCAGAAAATATTTGCAAAAATAGCTTGGTTGCCTATTTTATTACCTCCCTTGAATTGTTTCTGCTAAATTTCATGTTATACAAACTACTAATAAAAAAATTTACTCTCTATTTCAAAACCAACCTTAAAAATACAAAACACAAAAAAAAGTATAATTCTCACTAAAAAGGTTGAGTACATTAACATTTTGTTTTTTCGAGTCAATCTAGCATTTTTAATGCATTGTTCAGAATGTGTTTTTATGGCTGCAGAAATATTTCTGATTCTTTTAATGTCCCCTCATTATCTAAGTAAAGACAGCTGTTGATAGTTTAGATTTAAAGATTAAATGTCATGTCATTCTTTGCTAGGCTAATAAGTCTTCCATCAACTGTACATTAAAACTCTTTATTTCAAGGAGTTTATCATAGGAAAAAAAAAATCAAACAAAATTTTTTAAAAAATCTTTGTTTTTCCTGCTCATGAAAAGAAAGAATCAAACTTTGCAGTATGTTCATTGAAAAAAAACAAGTTTGTTTAAAAATTTAGTCAGAACCCACTATTTCAAAGTTTGCCAACGTCAAATCTGCTGAGAAGGTAAATGGAATTTCTTTACACTTCCATTTTACGATGCATAATTGGCCAAAAATGTAAAAACATTTACCAGTAGTGGATATTAAGGAAACTCTATAGCATCTACTTTCAGCTGCAGAGATGTGAGAAAATAAACTTGATTGTTTTTTTTACTAGTATTGTCAAGTCAGTGTAGTCAAGTTAGTGCAGTCACGTCAGTGTAGTCAAGTCAGTGTAGTCAAGTCAATGTAGTCAAGTCAGTGTAATCAAGTCAGTGCAGTCAAGTTAGTGCAGACAAGTCAGTGTAATCAAGTCAGTGTAGTCAAGTTAGTGCAGTCACGTCAGTGTAGTCAAATCAGTGTAATCACGTCAGTGTAGTCAAGTCAGTGTAATCAAGTCAGTGTAGTCAAGTTAGTGCAGTCACGTCAGTGTAGTCAAGTCAGTGCAGTCAAGTCAGTGTAGTCAAGTCAGTGTAGTCAAGTCAATGTAGTCAAGTCAGTGCAGTCAAGTCAGTGTAGTCAAGTCAATGTAGTCAAGTCAGTGTAATCAAGTCAGTGCAGTCAAGTCAGTGTAATCAAGTACACAACAATAAAGAGAGGATAAAATGAAAAAAAAATAATTTTTTTTTGACCTTTTTTTTCAAAGATGTAGTTTGACAAAATACTTTTCAATAGTTTGTTTTTTTAATAGGAACTAAGTCTATTAAAAATGAAAGGATATAGTAAACCCATTATGAACATTCAACAGTTCTTCATCAGTATGTAATTTGGTACTTTTTGATACATTGATATTTTTGTTTCTTCACCAGTGTAAACTGCTAGGGGAGTTTTCATTATGTAAAGAAAACTCTTCTAAACAAATTTGGTGTTAACAAATTTACACTAGTATGAACTAACGAGATTAACTTTTTTTGTACTAGTATTAATTAAGCTATGTTTTTTGTTGTTGTTTTTTAAATATGAAAGATGAAAAAATTCTTTCAGACATATGTAACATACAGTGTTTCACCAGTATGAACCAAATGGTATATTTTTAAATATAGGTTTGGGGAAAATCTTTTTGCGCTGAAATGTTTTTTTTACCAGTATGAATAAGCTGGTGTTTTTTTTTAAATATGAAGATAGTGTAAATAATAAAAATTCATTTATGGTATATATTATATTTAATTACAAGTTTTTTCAGTAGAATGAACAGCTTGGTGAGCTTTTAATTGTGAAGAGTGAGAAAATCCTTTTAGACATATTTCACATTTAAATGGTTTATCATCAGTGTGAACCATTTGATGAGATCTTAAAAGTGCAGCTTGAGTGAATCCTTTTTGACATATTTGACATTTAAATGGTTTTTCGCCAGTATGAACCAGTTGATGATTTTTTAATTGTGCAGCTTGAGTGAATCCTTTTTGACAAATTTGACATTTATGAGGTTTTTCATCAGCATGAATCAAAAGGTGAGCTTTGAAATTTGAAGAACGATGAAATTCTCTTTGACATATATGACATTTAAAAGATTTTTCACCAGTATGAACAGCTTGGTGAACTTTTAATCGTGAAGACTTAGAAAATCCTCTTTGACATATGTGACATTTAAAAGGCTTATCACTAGTGTGAACCTTTTGATGAGATCTTAAGTGTGAAGCCTGAGTGAATCCTCTTTGACATATTTGACACTTATGTGGTTTTTCACCAGTATGAATCAATAGGTGAGCTTTGTAATCTGTAGATCTATAAAATTCTCTTGGACATATTTGACATTTAAATGGTTTATCACCAGTATGAATAGCTTCATGATTTCTTAATATTGAAGCTTGGGTGAATCCTCTTTCACAAAATTGACATTTAAATGGTCTTTCACCTGTATGAATCACTAGGTGAGCTTTCAAATTAGAAGCTTTAGAAAATTCTTTAAGACAAATTTGACATTTCACTTTTTTTTTTTCAGTATTAATCTTCCGTTGTTTTTTCTTCTGAGCAGGATCAGAAAATACCTTAAGACAAATTTGACATTGAAATGTTTTTGGACCAGTATAGATCAGCTGGTGTAGATGATTAGGTTCAGGAAATCCTGTGAGAGACTTTCTTACAATTTCATCACATATCTTTTTACCTAAATTAATTTCTTTTGAATAGTCTTCATCCATTCCATCCTGCATTTTATCAGTGAGTACATTTATTTCTGAAGTCATTTCATTTTCTTCGTTAATGACCTCCACCTGTTTTAAAATAAAACATGCTTCATAAAAATTCTACTATAATATAATATTAAGATTTTTAGAGTAAAATCTTAAACATTTCTTTCATTACAAATGATAATTTTTCAAATCAAATTAGCCTCACCATTCAAAATATTTTATTATATATTATATATTTTATTTTAATATGAAATAGAAAAAGAAGTTCAGGAATTTTTAGCTATGGAATTATATTTTTTTATGCATTTTACACAAACTTTACAGTGAATCTTTGCCATCTTAAGTATCAAAAATATAACTATTTTTATATGTACAAAACAAGGTGTAAACCTGTCTGCCATAATCTAACAGAAATATTGTTTGTCATCGCTGTGATCTTCCAAAAGTTTAAGACCATCCTAATGGAAAGGAGACGACCACTTCGTTCAGATCTTATGTAACAGTGGTTTAATGGGTGCAGGTTATCTTTACGAATCGTGAGTGTTTTGGAAAGGCATCTTTCATGAAAAAGCTCTTCAAGAGATGGTAGCTGTGTTTGAGTGATATATGATGCTTTTTTAATTAGTCTATTTAGTCTAAGTCTTTGTGCAAGTGAAGTATTACCATACCAGCAGATGATGGCAAAGTTAATTAGACTGCTGATGGTTGCTGTGTAAAAAAAGGTTAATTATTGTTTTGTCGATGTTAAATTTCCTTAGCTTTCTAAGATAGAAGAGTCGTTGGTGAATTTTGGTGTAAAGGTTTTGACAGTTTCACTCCATTTCAGTTTGTTGTTGATGGTTATATTCCTGTACTTCTTCTATGGTTTGGTTGTTTATCTGAATTTCTGTGAAATGGCCTTTATGTTTCCTAAAATCAATAATCATTTCTTTAGTTTTCTGAACATTTAAATTAGAAAGTTATCTATGCACCATAGGTAAAAAGTGTTAATTGTTGATTGGTACAGATTTTTGTCCCCTGCAATAAGGCCAATGTGTCATCAGCAAATTTTATGATGGGAGTGTCAGCTGATAGGCTCTGAATGTCATTTGTGTATATGTTATACAATACTGGTGACAGGATGCACCCCTGCGGCGCTCCAGTGCTAAGCTCACTTATTCTAGTCCAGAAAGAATGAGTGATAAGCCTCTAAATCTGATGTGAAATTCAAATATTATTCAGCTCTGTAGACCTATACATGACATGAAACATAAAGCTAATCCCTAAAACTATTTTTGTTTTGTATTATAAAAGGTTAGTTCTTTTCTGTGAATTAAGTCAAACAAGAAAAACATTTAAAATTACTTTTTTTAAAAGCCAATACCTCCTTTATACAACTCATATAGTAATTGTTTTGCTCTTAATAACTAATAATAATAATAATAATAATAATAATAATAATCTTTATTATCCGTTAAAAAAAAACAATGTAACATTTTTTACACCTGCCCCAATCCCGTGAGAAAGAATCCTTATTAATCAAATGTATAGATCTACTACACTTTTTCCATTGAAAGCCTTTAGATCTAGACTTAGAGTTTTCCCAGTGTGGTCAACTAGCTACCATTTTTTTTCTTAGCAATTTGCTTGAATTGTTAAATTTCTAGGAAAATTGTTGGAGCCGTTTTTGAGATACACATTCAGGTTCTAAAAAGTTCTGACTTGAAAAGAGGTATTTTAAAAATTGATTTTTGAGGTCAGAATTTTATTTTTAAATATACTACACTATTTTGTAAGAAATGTTCACTTCATGCAACAAGAACTGTGTTTGAGTGTTCAAGTCAAAGAGTGTTTTGAGAGAGAGAGAAAGAAAGAGAGAGAGAAAAAAGTCGAGTCACTTCAAGTTGAATGGAAGTATAGACAAGTTGAATTTAAACTTAGTTAAGTTGAAGACATAGGAATTGATCAATATTTAGTGTCAGCAGAGAATTGACTTTTTGAAATATATTTTATATTTGACATTCATTTATGTTATATATTTTTAAGCCAGAACGCTGCCTGTATTGTATTTCAATAAACAGGTTATATGTCCATAAATCGGCATCCTGACTCATCGTTTACATCTTCATATACATAACATCAATAATTCATTTAGTAATTATATTTTGATGCCATATAATGGTAGTCAGAATTGATATTCCAGTACACATACATATAACAACGTATGGATACAGTGCTGACATAATGAATGGAGAGATCTGACAAATAAATTGTAGAACTACTAAAAAAAAAAACATGGTATGAAAAGATGTTTTGTATTCTAATTATAAAAAAATAAAATTTCTTCTACATTTCAGTTATAAAAAATGGCCAATTCTTCTACTTGCATATCAATATAGACATTTTTGTACTAAACATGGCATACTTAAATGTCTGCTACTCTTTTTTTAAAAACAACAATATCTATTTACCAGACTTACTGACACTTCTGAACTTTAGGTCTTACAAGGGGATTTGAAATTCGGCATAATGTTAGGTACAGGAGAAAGACTGGTGTTTACCTTCACTGACACAGCTAGTTGTCCTGAAGGCAAGGACTGTACTCTATTACTATCTGTGACATTAGTCATTTCTATCTCTTTCTTTATAGCATTTTCCTGTAAGACATAAACAAATGTACTAATAGCAGAGGAAATAACAATTTATCATTAGCAAGTAAAATACTAAAAAACACTTTAAAAAAAAAACTTAGATAAAGTGTATCAATTAGTTTGGATCAGTCATGTAATTAAATTTGTAATAAATCTAGACTGACAATAATAAATCTAATAACTAAAATAAAAATAATAAATGATGCTATGTAGAAGTGTTTTGTGTGATATATTTTAGTGAACATTGTAATACCTGATGCCCAAGGTTTACAGTAGAAGATTTTTCATAGTAATAGTTTCCTGTTTGTTGTGTATTCAAGTCTGATTCATCTTCATCTATCTTCTCAATTTTTATCATTGACACTTTAAAGCCTTGTTCTTCACATGGTTGTGTCAACAAATCTGTCTCTTCTATTTCCTTCTTCACATATTTTAAGGTGTTCACTTCAAGAGTTGAATCAGGCTCTGTTTCCATCATCATTAGAGGTTAATAGGCCTATATTTCAAAGAATTTATCATTGTTAAAAAAAAAAATCAAAGCCTGTAATTAAAAGGGAAACTATGAAAAAAAAAAAAAAAAAAAAGAAAAGCTATTGACTGAAAATTTAGTTTTGCAACCTTTAAGATTAAAAAAATATGTTGTTTTTTTTTTCTTCATAGAGCACACTCGGACTAGACCAGTCAACATCTATGTATGTTATACCACACGCTATGTACACACACAAACAATGTGATGATGTATAAAAATCAATTAATAGCATCATGTTAAATTATTGATGCCAGGTTTGTGTAACTGTTTTATTTAAATTATCAGAAACCAGATGTCTTGTCTTTTTTGTCTTTGTAACTGTTCCTAGAGTCGAGTCAAAGAATTGGAACTCTAGGAACACGAAAGATATATATATATATATATAAATATATATCCTTCAGACACGCTGGAGTTGGGTGGCAACACTCTTCGCAAACCTGCATTCAACTTCACATGACAAGCCATCAGCTGGGAGCCCAAAGAAAGAGGATCTAATTTAATTTCTAGATCTAAGCCTATAATAGATTTTAAATAGATATCTATTATGATTTAATAATAATCATATCAGATCTAGACTAGTATAAGTATAAGTATATATAGATCTAATAATCTGAAAATCTATAGGCTTAGCCATACTTAGAGTCAAGATTCTAGATCTATATTATAACAATTATATAGCCTAGGCCTAGGCCAGAGAGGGCTACAGTAACCGTAAGACTCAGTAACTTAGTCTAGTAAGACCACGGCACAGAAATTAAATATCGAAATAACTGGATCGGAGACAGAGGCGAACGGTTGGTTACGTAACATAGTATTAGTATTATAATAATAATAATAATCTGATTATCTGTAATATAAATATTATATTTTAATTTTATCTTATATTATACAGACATTACTTCAAAAAAGAAGATGATTACGTCCAACATGTCATGCATTCAGTATGATTCAGTCAATAAGTCATGCATATTTAATTTATTAACCAATGACTTAAATTCTGCCAAGTCACTGGTTTTCCTGGCTAGCTCAGGCAACCCATAAGTCCCATTCCATGCTCTAAACTCTAATAGTAATACTGAGTAATAGCACTACTGGCACTAGGGAAGAAGGAGTATTTCACTATTTATAAAAATTTGTCCTAGCATATCATGGGATGAGGAGGAATGTGCCTTTGGCTTTATCATATTCATACTATTCATACTCATACTTTATGACCTGACTTATCATCTTATGACTCAGTTAGACTAGTTAGAGTTATGTTTTTTGTATTGTTTATCTTTGAAATTCTTTGTCTTGTGTCTTTCGGAGTATTTAAATTTTATTAAATTTTGTATTTGAAGATTATGGTTATATATATATAAATATATAGCTCTGTATATTAGATCTACTGGTATTCTACAAAAACTATAGATCTAGGAACTAAAGTAAATGTCACCCAACAAAATCTCCAGGCCCAGAACCTGATAACATAACAAAAATGGAATTTTGTTTTTCGACGGATGCGACCCCTGTTTTTGAGGTCAACAAGTTGGCAACTCTTTTGTCTATCAGTACGTTACGCTAGCGAACTGCTGCCGAACCTTTCCAGCGGAGGTCACGCTCCAGCGCTCCTTCAAGTATTGTGTATTTTGACTATCGTTTATGTTACCACAGCACCTTCAGCCACATTATGTTTGTTAACGCGTTTTAAAATTTACGTTATTATTATTAACAGATAGAGTGGCCCCTTGAATTTCCTGGGTCCGACTTTCCCTTACCACGGTGAATTTCTGTGTGGGTGTGTTTGTCATGGATTATGCTTGTCACCCTTATTAAGTTACGTCCCTGTTCTGTACCTGATCAAGGGGTTGAATGGGTCAGCCTAGCGGAGGTAATGTCAGGAAGGCAGAATCACAGTTGAACGTCTGATCCTTTCAGTGTATTTGTAAGATAGAAACGTAGTAGTGAATAAAGCGCTGCAGATTGATATTAAAGAGAGCGATACGAGTTTGTTACTTTGATTAGATGTTTGTTGCTCAATAACTAGATATTTTCTCGTTCTCTAGCCAAATTTTAATTCAATTTTTTTCCACTTTGAAAAATTATAAAGGCCAAACTAGAGTTTCGCTAAGGTGACAGGACGCCCGACTATGGCGGGACAGTCCCGCTTTGGACCTTTTCTCAAGCTTTTCATAAAATACCCCGGTATCCCACTTTCATACAAAAAGTCGAACAATATGTCATGCTTTTGATTTAAAATATTTCTTAGTCTTTGGACTAAAAACTAAAAAGTACCACCTTGCAGCATTTCCTTCTTGATCCTTATTTCATGTTCGATGCTTTGCAGTCAGACACCTGTGTTAGAGGCATGAACAGTGCTTTTATTTTGCAGCACTCTACCTTCTTCTCTGAAACCGACGTCAGCACTCTTCTTTCGACTTCTGGTGTGTTTTGCATGTTTCTCGTTTACTCTGTTAATCAATTCCAGCATCTAGTTCCGGCATTCCTTTACCTTCCTCTACATTCCTTTACATTCCTTTACCTTCCTCTACATTCATTTACCTTCCTCTACATTCCTTTACCTTCCTCTACATTCCTTTACCTTTCTTTACATTCATTTACCTTTCTTTACCTTCCTTTACATTTCTTTACCTTCCTTTACATTCCTTTACCTTCGGTTCAAGTCGATGACAGGGTAAAAGATTGTAATTTTCGATTAGAATTAAAGGTCCTAGTAAGCCCCCATTAAAGTATTTCTGCAACATCTAAATAATTGTAGTTCATTTCAAGCCGCTTAAGCTACTTTTGCTTTTCATATAATTTTCAAACAATGGACTGCACCTTTTTAGCTAAAAAATATTTTCTACTCTTCTTTCGACTTCTGATGTGTTTTGCATATTTCTCGCATATTCTGTTAATCATATATTACCGGCATTCCTTTGCTTTCCCTTCTGCTCAAGTCGATGACAGGGTATAAAAGGTCGTAATTTTCAATTAAAGGTCCTAGTAAGCCCCCATTAAAGTATTTCTACAATATCTAAATAATTGTTTAATAGTTCATTTTAGGCCGCTAAAGCTACTTTTGCTTTTCATATAATTTTCAAACAATGGACTGCACTTTTTTGCTAAAAAAATGTTTGACCCAAAATACACATTTGCAAGAACCAAATGTGAAACAATCGTTACTGAAAATTTGCATCTACATTGTTACTGTACAATAGTTAGGCTGAGGTTGTCAATTGTAGTAAAACTGAATTTCCATTTGAATGGATCAATAAAAATGATCTTATCTTATTTTTAGAGCTACATGTCTGTTAAGGAAATGGAGTTTTTTTCATTTGTTAAATATTTTTTTTGCCATAAGTCTTGAATACAATTTCTAATGAAAGCCTACTAAGCTTAGAATCTTGTAAAACACTCTTTACTAATCAGTAAGAATTTTTAAAAAACTAATATTAGTATTAAACCGAAAAAAAATAATTCTTTATATTAGACTAGATCCGAGTGTTGTTTCTGAAAACGTGTGTGTGTGTGTGGTGGGGGTGCAAATAAAGTTTCGAACAGTTGGGTGACTGTTATGCCAGCCTCAATCACTACGCCTCTGCATAGTCCTAAATCTATTTTTTTTTAAATTGTTTTTTTGGATCGACTTACAAAAACACAGAAAGGAGGAGAAGGGGGAAGTAGGGTACGAAGCGAAGTAAAAAAAAATCCCATTTCAAACTTTGCAATCATCTGCTTCTATGGCCCACGGTTAACGATGGTGTCATGTGGCCAACACAAAGATCATCCACCTTTACTTTTCCCCAAGTAATGTTAGGTACCCTTAGAGATTGGCGAACTCAGAGGCGCCCACTTGGGGGAGTTACCACCTTCTACCAAGCGCGTCCCCAGGTGGCGGATAGGGGAAAGACCCTTAGATATAAGGGTTAGCTGTGAATAGCAAATAAACAGCCGCGGACCAACTGGTTTGCAGTCATGGAGGATGAGGTGAAGTATTCCAGTGGTTAGAATATTTACTAAACACATCTCAGAAATCCAGGGAAATGATTGCAAAAAGCGAGTTTAGGGCGCTCTAACTCTAAACCCGGGTAGATGAAACTCGTTAGCTAGGGATAGCAGTTCATCTAGGAGAGAAAACTCCGAAAATAAACACCTGCTGCCTTGCAGATGATCTTGGATGATCAAAGGCTATGGGAGCACACCCAGAAAGAAAAGCAGGCTGAAGTCGGAGTCAGTGGGCCTCCTGACGCATAACACATTGACACGCAACCTCATCTATGTTGGAGTTCATTGAACACTCCAACATAACAATGAGAACGATGAAGAAGAAGAGGCGCCCAAAGATCCCGAAATTAAAAACCCCAGGATTCGAACAAGAAATCGAATAAGCGCTTTACTGCTCAGCCATTGCTCCTTCAAAGCCATATATAAAGAGACAACTTTAAAAACTACGTTTAGGCCTAAAATGTATTAAACTGTTGATGATGCATGACTAGGTTGAAACATTATATAGGCCTACTTATTTCACCGAAAAAGGGATTTTCCCAATTTATTATTCGCACGATTGTAGTTATGGTTATAGAGTCTATAGCGTGTAGAAGTCTACACCATACATGGCATTTTCTACATTAAGGTTTGATACTGTTATAAACCTGGTGGTGACACAGATGGGGGTAGTGGTGTGTGTGTAGACAGCCAACGCAAATCGCCCCAGGCCAGCGCTAGACGAGCGGTCACCCGTGAAGAGTTACAACGGTTCAGCCAAGACAGTTCGGGAAAGATCGGTGTTGTGAATAGAGCTCAGGAGCGTCACGAGGGATGTAGTCATGTGATCAACCGGAATGGTCGAGCGACGTTCTGTCCGGTTCTAGAAAGCCATTAGGGATCCTATATGAAGAGCGGAGGTGTCACAGTCAAGACGGTTCACTACAGCCCAGTCGACTACAGCACAGTTCAGTGTGTGTGTGTGTGGTTAGGGTGCAAATAAAGTTTCTAGCAGACTGTTATGCCAGCCTCAATCACTACGCCTCTGCATAGCCCTAAATCTATAAAAAAAAAAAAAAAAAAAAAAACTTTTTTTTTTGGATCAAGGAGGAGAAGGGGTTATGTACAGGGGAGAACTGGATGTCAAAATCGGCCCAGGCATTTCTAAACAGTACATTTCGTAAATTGTATAGGCCTATCATATGATGGGTCTCCAATTATAGGCTTATCTGTTCTCAAAATCATTATGTTTTTTTTTATGGCGTATCGATAACTGTATGCATGCTCTATAATACTCTATATCTTTAAAAGAAATATAGGACTTATGTTGCTTTTGAATGGCTATGTTTGTTTTCCCCTAAAGGATGAAGCCTATCAATGTCTACGGATGTAGGCTATTACATTATTTTTGAAAATGTGTTAGATTAAATTAGTATTACACTGTAGTCTGTAAAACATGTATTTAACTTGACGCTCATATAAGAGAGTATTATAAAACCTTTAACAATTTTATGCGTGCCATAGTGGCATTCATGAGACCCTTTAGGCCCATTTGACCATTTGATTACCGGCCCATGGGGAAGAAAAGACTATTTGCAACACAAGATACTGAGATTCTACAAAGAGAATTAGATGAATTATTATTATAGCTTTTTTTTTTAATATAGCGCTACTTTCATGCTTATAGCATGCTCAGAGCGCTTTTGGTCCAATCTCATTTGTGGACCGGTTGGGGGGGGGGCATCTAGGAGTTAGTTTTCCGTGCTGCCTTTAGGCGCACAGTAAACACAACTCTGCCCGAGTCGGGTGTCGAACCCCTTCTAGGTAGCCAAGCCCAGCCGAGTTCAAGCGCACTTAGCCTCTCGACCACGCGTCCCACAGAACAGAAATGGGAATCAAATTGCAACATGTCTTTGCACCCAGAAAAATTTAAATTACCGGTATTAAGTGTACTGGTAATACAAATTTGAAACAAATAACCATGGTTAACCAGTTACAACCCAAATATTTAGGTGTTATAATAAATGAAAAATTGAATCTGGGTCCCATATTAATTAGGGGGGGGGCACTTTTATTCTCACATTTTGAAAATTTAGCTGAACACTTGACTTCATTTTGGGCTGAAGAATGCACTATTTGTAAAGTTACAAGCTGCCACCACTCGTCACATCTATTTTGGGAATTGAGGTACATGAGGACTTTTAAACCTATACCACTCACAGATATTTGCTTAGATGATAATAATAATAATGATCTTTATTATCCATGAGGAAATTTGTCTTACAATTTGCGCATTAAAAAAAAATACATTATAACGATAGAAACGAAATATACAATTACATTCACACTAGTTTCACTCAAAAGTAACAAGTGAAATGTTTGTATTGGCTAAATGGATTCTATTCAATGTTTTGCAGCTTTACGAGCTGTGCCAAACGGTCGACTCTTTTATTAGTTTCCTCTGATACCACAATAGGAGGGTATTCACTGCATTGCCATGGGTACCTAATGTCTTTCTAGTATTAATTTCTCCAGCTGAGTAGGCATGGCATTGAGCTATTAAGCCAGACATCCCTAAACGACTATTCTCAGCACACCAGAAGTAGGAATGATGTTAAGGATTATTGATGTAGCGTGGAAGCGTGGTCGAGAGGTCAAGTGCGCTTGAACATGGTTTGGCTACCTAGAAGGGGGCTCGAGGTTCGACACCCGACTCGGGCAGAGTTGTGTTTACTGAGCGCCTAAAGGCAGCACGGAAAACCAACTCCTAGATACCCCCTTCCCCTGGTCTCACAACTGAGCATGAAAGTAGCGCTATATAAAAAGCTATAATAATAATAATAAGAAGAAGAAGAAAGAATAATAACAAAAGAAAATATGGGAACCTAGGCTTGGAGATTAAGCGTCTATGGAAATTGTCCAAAATAACAATATACCCCATTGTTATATCAACCGAGGGGATAATAACAACTGACCTCACAGACACCTTCAAGGCCCTTAACATTCCTAGGAACATCTTCGTTGCCTGTCAGAGGGCGGTACTGCTGCGGACCTGCCACATCACCAGAAAATTCCTCAGTGGAAACTGTTAAAGGGACTAAGATGAATCTTGTTTCTCTTTAGCGAAACTCGACCCTGGCAGCGCCAGAGAATGAATACTCGTTCGTTTCTAACATAATAATAATAATAATAATGATATAAACTTTTAAGATCCTCATATTTCTTTGCTTCAACAACAGCTTTAGTCACACATTTCATCCACTTGTCAAACTTGTTACTATATTTACATGTAGGTAACCAGAACTTATTCTTCTCTCCTTGTGTTAATTTCTTTTTTTTTTTTTTTTTGTTTTGTTACTTTATTATCATTATATATTTTAACTTTCATTCAACTGAAAAAAAAAAAAAAAAAAAAAAAAAAAAAAAAAAAAAAAAGATAAACAAACCAAAAGAAAGAAAGAGACATATGTACTTATTTATATAGGAACAAAAGGTCTTCAAGATTGTAATTACTTCGTAGAAGCCTACTATATCTGTGAATTGGTTATCTCAGGGATTGGCCTATTTAGTTACATGAGTAGCTGCAAAAGGAAAAGATTGTCTCTCGAAATACATATATATGGTAAACAGATCTACAGATCGGGGCAGCAGGAGCTACACACAATAAATTATAACTGAAGTATCGGCATGTCCTATTCAATAGATACAAACTGATTTTGAATCATGTCAAGAGTTCTTACCCTAGTTCAAGCTTTATTTTGTTTAGCCTTTGGTTCTGCTTTATCAATGATTGTATTTCATCCACTTGTCTAATGTCAAGATTCTTCAACACTGAAATGTAGTCAGTAGCTCTGTCCAGGATTCGCTGCCTAGGGGCATAATTATCGTTCGCAATGCATGGAACTTGACTTTTCAACATGGCGTAAAGACTGCTCAATTCTTTTCGCCTTTGTCTCTCCATTTCATTCAGCCAATATTGTTTTACCGAGTACCTTAACGGAGGATAAATTCCATTGGTGCCATTGTCGGTTTCAGGAACAAGAGGTAGATCAGCCATTGTAAAAAAGTTATTTGACGTAGTAGGAACTTTGCTAACACTTTCTGTTGCAGCGTACTTTCGTGTTCGACCTCTTTTGTTGACGAATAAAGGGGTCAATCTTTTTTGAACAATTGTATTGGTAATAGGTGTAGGATGTTTCTTAGAATCTTGCTCTGCTGAGGCCGAGATGGCATACTTTCGTGGTCTACCTCTTTTTTTGACAGTTGTTGGAGTACATTCCCTCTGAAGAATGGTACTGGTGACAGATGCAGGATGTTTAATAGAATCTTGTTCTGCTGATGTAGAGATGGCAGACTTTTGTGAATTACCTCTTTTGTTGACAGTTGTTGGAGTACATTCCCTCTGAAGAATGGTACTGGTGACAGATGCAGGATGTTTAATAGAATCTTGTTCTGCTGATGTAGAGATGGCAGACTTTTGTGAATTACCTCTTTTGTTGACAGTTGTTGGAGTACATTCCCTCTGAAGAATGGTACTGGTGACAGATGCAGGATGTTTAATAGAATCTTGTTCTGCTGATGTAGAGATGGCAGACTTTTGTGAATTACCTCTTTTGTTGACAGTTGTTGGAGTACATTCCCTCTGAAGAATGGTACTGGTGACAGATGCAGGATGTTTAATAGAATCTTGTTCTGCTGATGTAGAGATGGCAGACTTTTGTGAATTACCTCTTTTGTTGACAGTTGTTGGAGTACATTCCCTCTGAAGAATGGTACTGGTGACAGATGCAGGATGTTTAATAGAATCCTGTTCAGCTGATGTAGAGATGGCAGACTTTTGTGAATTACCTCTTTTGTTGACAGTTGTTGGAGTACATTCCCTCTGAAGAATGGTACTGGTGACAGATGCAGGAAGTTTAATAGAATCCTGTTCTGCTGATGTAGAGATGGCAGACTTTTGTGAATTACCTCTTTTGTTGACAGTTGTTGGAGTACATTCCCTCTGAAGAATGGTACTGGTGACAGATGCAGGATGTTTAATAGAATCCTGTTCTGCTGATGTAGAGGTGGCGGACTTTCGTGGTCGACCTCTTTTTTTGACAGTTGTTGGGGAATGTCCTATCTGAAGAATTGTACTGGTTAAAGATGCAGGAAGTATCTTATAATCATGTTCTGTTAATGTAGAGATGGCGGACTCTGTAAAGAATGAGTTGCTTTCTGAAGAATGAGATACAAAAGATGATTCTGATGATGTGGAAATAGCTATCGATGGTGGTTGAGGAGATTCAGGGTGTGTTTTTGTGCCAGAGTTTGGAGACAAAAGTGTGTTTTCACCAACGTATGGTTTTAAGGACTCAGCTCTGCTGGCTGTAATCGCCTGCTTTCGAGAAGACAGCTTCATGGCATAATCGTGCATAATGCTGATGATATTTTTTATAAACTCTGAGTCCAGGTTTTGTTTCTTTGACATTGATCCGTATCTTGATACAATTTCAGCTTTTTGTTTTTTAGTGACATGACCACTGCGGCTGAGTTTGTTTTGGTACCGTAACATCATATCGAATTCATGTTCAGAAGGTATTTCCGAATCTAAAGAACAATAGAAAAAATGTTATCATGAATAAATGTCTATAAAAATAATGCTATTTTATCAATTTCAGAATCAGTGCAAGAGTCATCTATCCTTTAACGATTGTAGGACAGAGCACTGTACTAAAATAATGCCAAAAATCTTGTTTATTTGGTGCACATTTGGTGCACATTTGGTCATTATCTTCACACATAAAACATGCACATCACAGATGATCACTACTACGAAAGGAAGAGAGGTGCAACACACTAGTAAGCTCAAATAACAAAGAAACAAATCTAACAAATTTTTAGTTAGCCTACACTTATTGGAAATTTTCATGCTAAAAGTTGTTAAGTGTATTGTATTTTGATTTCTCATTTAAATGTAAGCAAGTAAAGTAAAGTTCCCCTTTCAGACCTTGTGAACTATAGGACAGATGATGTAAAAAGGTCATCTGTTTCTGTGGCCAATGTTAAAGAGGGTGTCATGTGGCCAGCACAACAACCAACCGCCTTCGCTAAACCCAACTAATGTCAGGTCCCCATTATAGCTGGGTGGAGTCAGAGGCACCCAAAGATCTTGAAATTAAAAATCAAAGTCTTCAACAGGTTTCGAACCATCATTTAACAGTGAGGTGCTAAAATAGTTGTTTTAAAAAAATGTATACTAAATCTATACGTCCATATATTGTACACCAAAAAAAAGTATTTTAAGGATTTACCTCCATTTTATTAAAATCTCTAGTTAAATTACACAGATTCTTTGCCCATTAGCTTGATGGTACATGAATAAGAAGCAAATCTACTATGTCTAGGAGAAGATGTTAAACTTTTTTTCAGCCTTTGAGATATTTTTTTTTCATTGTACTTTGCTCATTAAAATATTGGAAGAAGCTGTATACAAAACAATAGTAGAGAGTATTGACTTTTGACATGACATTGAAATGTTGTACATTTTTTTTCTTTTTTTCATAAATTATGATATATGAAATAAAAGAAACTTCTATTATGCACATTTAATATTTTTCAGCTATATGATGATTTTGCATAACAACTAATGCGTATGTTAGGCTGGTCTGGGTTTAGTGAATCCTTACATTATAGTATTTTTTTCAACTTGATTAAAGAATCTCTTTACCTAAGACAGTTTCATTAGAATGGTTGCCAACTATTTGATCTTGTATGATATCAATGAGCACATTTAGTTCTGAAGTAATTTCCTTTTCTTTCTCAATGGCCTCCAGCTGTTTAAAAAAAAAAAAAGGTACATTAATCCTATCAGGCCTTTTGGTCTGATTATGAGCATTACAATTGACAACTTTAATAATAAAATGAACATTATCATTTAGATTATTGAATGTACTTTTAAAAAATATTAATAGTAAATGAAATAGAAAAAGAAATTTAGGAATTTTTAGGAACAGAAAAAAGTTGTTACCACATTGTTTTACAACAGTAATTTGGTAATTCAGCACACCTAATGCAGAAACTGATACTAGAAATCTGCACCATTTAGGTATAAAAAACAAAACACAATGTTTTTGTAGAAAATAATATAAAAAACATGACTGCCATTATAAAGAAAAATGGTGGCAGAGGTTAATGTGATTTTACTTAAGTTAAAGAGTTTCAAATCAGTAAGAATTTTAGAGTTCTTAGCAATATTTTGTCAAAAAAACAAAAAAAATAATTAGCTTTTACAAATTGTATCATTACTGTAGTACAAGCATCTCATATTTGGTCTTCATAGGGTAACTCTCTCTGCACCTGACTATAGAAAATAAAAAAAAAATATATATTACTGAAGTTTTGGTATGGGTTCCATGATTTTAGATTGGGAAACGTAAAGGTGTGTGGTCCTAGTGCTGGCCACATGACACCCTGCTCATTAACTGTCGATCAAAGAAACTGATGACCTTAAGATCATCCGCTCTGAAAGGGGAACTTTTTTTCTTTCACTGAGCATATTCAATAACTCTATAGGGTTAGGGTTTATTTTTATTTAAGAATAATATTTAGAGTTAGTTTTTGGGCTTCTTATTCTAATGTTTATTCTTATGTACATTAATAGTTTTTTTCTTGTTTATTTTGCTAGTTTTAAATATGCTGCATATTATTGCCTACATTGTAGCACTTACTAAACATCTTTTTGGCCTGTTAATTCTAGTATTCATGATATTCATACTTGTTTGAACAAGTTTATGGGTAATATATTGTTTTTGAAATTTTTCTAAACCGAATCACAAAGATCTTTCTTCAGGGAACAGAACTAAGAAAAAAAGAAGAGGAAGACAGAGGAAGTGATGGGAAGACAGAATGGCCAGGCCTGTCATTGAATGAAATTCTATCCAAGGCAAAGGACAGAGAGGAATGGAGAAAGACGGTTGACAGATCTTGAGTGGTGCCCCAACGGTTCAACGGACTAAGGGATAGGTGAAATGAAGCATAGTCCCCCATCTTTTTTTTAATGGCCATTTTCAATGGAATGGCCCCGATTATAGCCCTAACCACACCATGAATTGAAGTGTTCCACTAAATACTCAGAATGTGCAAAGTGTTCAGTTAAATAAAAAGTTTGGGATACACTGAGCTATAATAAAGAGAAAGAAAAAAAAAAGTGTGAACTTAACGAATTGAGAGATAAGACAAATAGGTTTAGAATCAAAATATCTATTAAAAAAAAATTGGCCTTAAGAACTAGTGAGTTCTAACTTTCATTTGAGTCATAAATAAATGACAAATCCTACCACTAGCATATCTTCCTCATAGTCATTTTAATACAAAAGATACTTAGGGTAGATTATGATATCTATTTACCTGACTCACTGAGACTTCTGAAGCAAGGGTGTGACTAGATGGAATGAAATTTGGCATAATGATAGGTAGATTGTTGCTTATTTTCATTGACATTGCCAAGAGTCTTGAAACTAAGCAGCATGGTTTAGATCTATCTTTAAAATTTGTTGCTTCTGTCTCTTTTGTATTTTCCTGTAAGACAAAAAAAAAAAATCAGTAACCACTTAGGGAAATAATATACCGGTAATCACATTAATAATAATATAATCAGAAATAAATATATATCGGTAAGGTACTCTTGGAAGTGTCCAAAAAGGTTTGAGATAAATCCCTCGAAAGGCTTTTATCCAGTGGCCAGGATTGCAAGTTAACTCTTCACCAACCTCCTTGTCAGGAGGCCCCCCAAAAACAAAGTGATCATTTCTTCACACCTCTTTTTCATGAGACACGACTCTTTAAGCTATCATCATAGGTTCCTTCCCCTATGCAAAGGTCAAAGGCTGAGCCCATTAGGAAACTCTCCATATTCCTATAAGTTACTAGCTGCTCCTTGAATATTTTTAATAATTTTAAACAAAAATTAAGTTATATACCGGTATGCTCTTCAAATATAATATGTCTAAAAGATGCAGGGCTCGCAATGGCCTTCCTTCAGGGAACAGTACCAGGAAAAAGAAGAAGAGACAGAGAAGGAGATGGTAAGACAACATAAAAGAAACATTTTATTCAGGGCAAAAGACATAGGGGAATGAAAGAAGGATGTTGACATTATGTGTAGTGCTAATGGTTAAACAGACAAAAAGAAATGGAGGTGTACAAATTAAAACTAATTTATACTAAAGCTCTTATTAATCAGGAAGAAATATATGCAAAAGTTAGATAAATTATTCTATTTTAATGTGTTTGTTGTCATGTATTTAAGGAAACATTGGCCTACCTCATGCCCAAGATTTAACTTAGAAGATTTTTCAATGTAAAAGTTTTCTAACTGCTGTGTATACAAGTCTGAATTATCGTCTATCATCTCATTTTTTATCCTGGAGATTACAAAGTCTTGATCGTCACATGATCGTGCTAACAAATCTGTTTCCTCTATTTCTTCTATTTCCTCTTTCACATGTGTTAAAAGATTGTTCAATTCACCAGTAAAATCAGGCTTTGTCTGAGTCATCATAAAGGTTTCATAGGTCTCTGTTTCAGTCAATGATACTAATATTCCTGTAGTAAAAAAAAATCAATGTCAATCAATAATCAATAATGTACTTTAAGCACAAAAAACTTTCACAAGTACAAAAAAAAACCCAACATATTTGTTAAATTCTGAAATTTGTTTAGAGAGATTGAACATTGATAACACATGCAATAAAAACTTTCTTAACAGGTTGTACAAATGGATAAATGTCCTAGCATTATGTCATTGCAAAATATAATGAAAAAAAAAATGGACATGAAAGACAAAGGGGAACTTTTTAGCCTGCCAGATCTGCCTACCTAAAAAAGTCCTAATGCGTAATATTGATGGTCAAAATGTGTATTTTGGCACCAGAAAGTGTAACACTTGCGCTATCGACCATTATGCCAAATGTAATAATATATATGCCTATAGTATAGATAGACAGACATAGATCTATAATTTAAATCAAATCTGTGTTAAACTGTCACTAGTAAATTTAGAATCTAGATTCTAGTAGTTGCAGAGCTCTATTAGTAGGCCTACCTCTAGCTAGAGTCTAGATCTACCTAGCTACTAAGTAACTAATACAACATAAATTTACATTAATTTCTCATACTAGACAGTTTAGTTTCTATAATGCCTAGAATCTAGTAATGGAGATCTGGTCTAGAATCTAGATCTAGAGGTCGAGTAGATACCAGAAAAAGACAAGTAGATCTAGATAGATCTAGACTTAGACCTAGTCATTGCACTTCTTTCTACATTGATTAGATCTAGTCATTTGGCCTAACAGTAGGCAGGTCTGAGCCTCCTTCAGCTGTAGAAGGACTATTGTTCATCTCAAGAACACTTTTTCATGTGACTGTGGACAAGACTAACCATTATAGTGTGCCTGAACACTGACCTGCAGTGTTGCAAACTGTGGAGCTTTAGGTTGGGATATCACAGGTCAGTGGGGGAGGCCTACAATAATGATCTGTCTCGGTGTGGAGCCCTATAAAACTACATAAAAGAGCAAAGCTGAGCAATTGGTGCCTAAACCACTAAACTTTGGGCAGGAAGGGTTCATCAGCCTTGGCTGGCTACACACTTAAAGTAAAAAGTTCCCCTTTCAGACCATGCTGTCTATAGGGCAGATGTTGTTATGGTCATCTGTTTCTTTGGCCAACAGTTAACGATGTTGTTATATCGCCAGCACAATGACCAACTGCCTTAACTTCCTCCAACTTAAGTCGGGTACCCATTAGAGTTGGGTGTACTCAGATGCGCCCTAAAAATCCTGAAGTTCAAAATCGCAGTCTTCACCAAGATTCAAACCCAGGTTCGGAAGCTAAGCGCTTAACCACTCAGCCACCGTACCTGCCCATTCAGGAGAAGAAAAACTTTGAATTCAAACCTCTGCTGCATTGTGGTTCTACCCAAACACAGAACAGACTCTAAGAGCCAATCCTAGTGAAAAATCTGAGGCAGTGAGCTTTTTGAAAGTCCCTTTAAGTTCTAGTAAAAAAAATAAATTCTTTTCATATTAGTGGAAGAAATTCTAAGAATTGTAAGTATGAAAAGCATATATATCCTAAAACTGGATGTTGTTGACACATACCGAGAGTGTGGAGGTAAGTATTTTATCAATAACTCTTTGATTAAAAAAAAGGAGGTGTGGTGGCTGAGTGGTAAAGCGCTTGGCTCTCGAACCGACGAGTCCAGGGTTTACATCTTAGGGAAGATTTTTCATTTTGGGAACTTAAGCCATCTCTGAGTTCACCCAGCTCTAGAGATCATAATGTCTAATTATATATATATATATAGTATTTAAGTAAGAATTTAGTCTAATATAGACCTAGATTATATATAGATCTATAACTAAATCTAGATGATCTACATCTATATTTTTATTTTTAGATGACTAGATTCTAGATCTAGAATTTAGATCAGAAGATCTAGAATCTAGATGATTTATGTTGACCATTATGATGTATATACTACATCTATTTCTATATATAGATTCTAGATCTCATCTAGATCTAGATTTCTATTTTATGCTGAATTTCTAGTTCTAGAAAATAAGATCTAGCTAGATCTACCAAACTAGATATATGAGAAATAGAATCTCAATCTGAGTGGTAAAGCTCTTGGCTCTCGAACCGAGGAGTCCAGGGTTTACATCCTTGGGAAGATTTATAATTTTGGGATCTTAAGCTTAAGCCTAAGACAGGACGTCTCTGAGTTCACCCATCTCTAGAGATCATAAAATCTATTCTAGATTATTCTAGATCATAGAATATCGATGAATATAATGACTATTTAATACTATTCTATATATTATATAATACAGTAAGTAAGAATCTTGTCAATCTAGTGACTTTTCTAGTCCTCTAAATATATATATATATATATTTTATATATCTACTTCTAGTCATTCTAGATGTCGATATATTATTATAGAATAATAATAATAATATGACACTGGACTCATTGGTGAGTGATTATGACTAAATCTACTATCTAGACTAGATGATCTTGCATTCTTGGGGCTACATCTAGAAATTTATTTTTAGATGACTAGATTCTAGATCTAGACTAGTCACTAGATCTAGAAACTAGGACTAGACTAGATCAGTAGATCTAGAATCTAAATCTAGTCTAGATGATTAAGATTTCACTTTTTATGTTGACCATTATCATATGATTATCATTATCATCATTGATTATGAAATTATGGGAATATGGATAGTCCAGGATACTTCATTGTTGACATTATGATTTCATTATCATGATTATGGGGATCATCCGTTCATAGATCTAGTATACTATTACTAGATTATACTAAATTATAGATAGATCTATATTATGCATACTGATCTAGAAATCTAGATCTACTCTATAAAAAGATGTAGGGCACTACCCGGTACTGCATCATGCGTGATGTCTGATGAGATGCCTTGTTGTTGATGTTACAAATTTATTAAAATAAATTAAAGTCGATTCACTCCCTTGTTTTTTTAAGGACCTATCATTTACTTTTTCTTCGTGAGAGCTCGCCTTGTGTCAACTAAGGTGTTTTAGATAAGTTAGGATAAGTTATAAACTATTATTATAGTATTATACATGATTCATGGGCGTAGCCAGGATCTATTTTCGGATAAGGTTTTGTGGAGGGGGCAACATTTTTTTCAGTGTCTTTTTTTTTGCACACACACATTTACATTATATATTACATGTTCATTATAGCTAGTTATTTTCTTCGGTGGCATTTTGTATCATAGAACAGACTGTTTCTGGAGGTAGTGGAATGATAGTAGGGTCTGTAAACCATTATGTACCATACTGTGCTCCGCCAGGGCTGAAAAGGTGTTACACGAACTACTGGAATGATTAACTACTAAGCTGTCACGTGAATTTATCTCTTTAAAAAATAAGCAAACTCTTCCGTTAAACCCTCAGAATGCGCGAAGTGTTCCATTAAAGAAAAAGTCTGGGAAACACTGGTGCATACCATTCAGTTTAACAGCAAGGTGGTCTGGGGTAGCGACGTGATTTCCCTCAGCCGGGTATGGGGCGGAGACAAAAATGCATTTTCTAAGATGTCTACAGCACAATATAGAAATAGGTCAAATATTTAATTACCTATGCAATAATATGCACTTTATAAACGGAGTAGCGACTTGTAGAAAAACAGGTCAATGAGTGAAATGTTTAATTAATCCAATGTAAGGTTTGCTTGAACCTTAAACTGATGTAGTTTGCCTTTTGTTTTTAAGCTGTGGCTTAAATTCTCGTATATTTTCTTCATTAATGGAGTTCAGTAACTGGGAGATTGAATATCAACCCCCCCCCCCTATTCCAAATGGCTAGAATGTGATTACTATTGCTTATTTTATTTTTAGGGAGGGTGGGTGAGCCTCACCTTTTATTGGAATCTGGTGACAGGAAACGACTTAGATTTTTTTTTTAAATTGATGGAATTTGTCATAGTTTTACTATACTACCCCTCGTTACGATTCGGTATTGTTGTTTTGCTTTAGATTTTATTTTTGTGGGAGCGTTATGGAGTGTGTGTGTTTCTATGATGTCGGTGAGAAGAAGTTTGCGATTGGTTGGTGGCAATGATCAACGATGCAAGATAAGCAGTAGGCCTACTGTCGTAAGCTGTTTTGTGTACATCGGAAAAGTCCAGGATGCCAGAGTGTAAAGATGTTAGGTTTTGTTTGGGCACGCTGTGGCTTTTAAAACCTGGTGTCCTGGGTTCAAATCTCGGTGAAGACTGGGATTTGTAGGGCGCATCTGAGGCCACCCAACTCTTATGGGTGCCTGACGTAAGTTTGGGAACGTAATGGCGGTTGGTCATCCTGTTAACCGTTGGCCAAAGAAACAAATAACTTTAACCTCGTCTGAACTATAGATCGCAAGGTCTGAAAGGTCTGAAAAGGGAACTTTATATATATATATATATATATTATTTTTAGATTTTGTTAAAATAGGCCTATCATTTTATATTAAAACTAAAGTATTTTACATTTATTTCATTTCATCTCGAGTTAAATTGAGTTTTGTTCACAAAGAAGATATTCAAGTTATTTCAACTTTGTAAGTTATGATATATTACGCCTACATTGGTTGAGTTGTCTACCAGCAGTTTGGCGCTATATAAGTCAACGACCGACAACAACAGGAATGGAACTCAAAACCACCGTCAATATTCATGAATTAGCACTTGTTGTTTTGATTGTTGTTTTTTTTTATATAGGGTCCTTGTAGAACCGGACAGAACGTCGCTCGACCATTCTGTGTTGTCAGATGACTACATCCCTCATGACGCTTCTGAGCTCTGTTCACGACGCCGAACCGTCATGTAGACACTCGTTACGGTTGACCGCTCGAATAGCGCTGGCCTAGGCTGGGACGATTTGCGTCGGCTGACTACACACACACCACTACCCACATATGTCTTCTTATCTTATCTTATATAATACAGACGTTACTCCAAAAAAGAAGATGATTACGTCCTACGCGTCATGCATTTAGTCATGCATATTAACCAATGACTTAAATTCTGCCAAGTCACTGGTTTTCCTGGCTAGCTCAGGCAACCCATTCCATGCTCTAATAGCACTAGGGAAGAAGGAGTATTTGTACAAATTTGTTCTAGCATATGGGACGAGGAATGTGCCTTTATCTTTGTGTCTTTCAGAGTATTTTATTAAATTTTGTTTTTGTATTTGAAGATTATGGTTCAGTGTTTTATGTATTATTGCTACTTTACTTTTGAGCCTTCTGTCCTGAAGGCTTTCTAAATTTAGTGATTTTACTAAAGGTGTTACTCTAGTCAAATGTGAATATTCGTTTGTTATGAATCGCAATGCTCTATTTTGTGTCTGTTCTAGTTTCTTAATGTTTTCTTGAGTTGAGGGGTCCCAAACGGAGGATGCATATTCTATTATTGGCCTAACCAAGGTTCATAAAAGTATGTTAGAAACAAACGAATAGTCATTCTCTGGCACTGCCAGTGTCGAGCTTCGTCAGAGAGAAACAAAATCATTGTAGTTCCTTTAACAGCATCAACTGATATATTTTCAGGTGATTAGCCAGGTCTGCAGCAGTACCGCCCTCTGACAGGTTATGAGGATTCTCTTTAGGGCTTCGAATGTGTCTGCGAGTTTCATTACCCTATAACAACATGGTGTCTTGTTCCTTTAGATAGCTTCTATAGTCGTTTAATCTACGCTTAGTTTTTGATATGTTCTTCATTTTTCAATTTCCGTTTTCCGTATATTACGGAATAGTGGTACGGCGATGTCAATTATAGTTGCTGATTTTTTTTTTTTTTTTGCCGATAAACAGTAAATATGGGCAATTAAAAATCCATCGTCTCATCAGTCAAAATAACTCGAGAACCTCCGGTATTTGTATTAAAGAGGCGTACCTTTCTTAATTAGAATGTGTCAAAGCCAGGTGTTGATGTATTCGTTTCACGACTTCCTTATGACGACCTTGATAAAGTGTAGGCCTACAACGGACTCAACCGTAGGAATGGCGTGTTTTGAGCCGCGCTAATGAAGCAGCCTTGTCAGTCGTCACCAAGTAATAGAGCCAGAAATTTTCAGTAGATTGCTTCTTTTTTTTTTCCCATTGGTGAATCTCATGCCCTACGTCATCTAAACCACTATTAACATCAGTTGTTGTTTTGGTTTTTTTTGCCAGATAATCGTATTTGCTAAGGAAGATTTGTTGAATGAGGCAGGGGTGGAGATGGAGCTACATAGTTTGTATATGCTCCGTATTCAACTGCCTTCATCCCTCCTGAGGACATATAACCGTATGGTGCAGGCAGCGAAATTATTATTATTCTATAATTATTATTGAAATGGAGTTTTGGTTACGATAGTATCGATTTTTATTGAAGGTGATATAGCCCTCCCCCCCCCCCCCCAATTATTGGTTACACTGAAATTTGTTGACGGTAGTTTTTTGTATATTTTTTTATTGGATTAAAAAAAAAGGAGTGTGGGGGCTACATCAAAACCTTCTTGGCTATTACCATGAAAACTGATGTGTAACTGGTTTGACTTCACTCATGGAACTTGATGACTGTAGTTTTGCTTTATTTTTTAAAATACTAACACAAAACTATAACTTACTAATTGTTTTTGTTGTAGTTACCATATAAAGGTTATCTGTTTCTGTGGCCCATGGTTAACGAGGGTGTCAGGTGGCCGGCACAACGACCAACCGCATTTGCTTTCCCCAACTAAAGCCAGGTAGCCATTAGAGTTGAGTGGATTTTGACATCCAGTCTGTACTACCCCCACCTCCTTTTCTGGCTTTACTGTTTTACGAAATGACGCAATGCCTTACTCAATTTTGGCAGTATTCAAGGTTTTTGAACTAAGGAGGGCTGCATAGGTCATAGTTAATATTAAACTCTTAATAGCAACGGTTTTGAGAGTTTTAGAAAGCATGTAGAAAATTGTATCCTTTATTTCTTTTATATTTGTAAAGAAAAATTGTTATTGATTGTTTTGGCTGCATTACACTAAGCCTAACAGAATACAAAGCAATAGTTAAAAAATACAAAGTTTCCCTTTCAGACCTTGCAATCTATAGGGCAGATGATGTTAAGGTCATCTCTTTCTTTGGCCAATGGTTGATGAGCAGGGTGTCATGTGGCCAGCACAATTACCAATCGCCTGTACTCTCCTCAATTAAGTCAGGTACCCTTTAGAGCTTTATCCAGAAATTCAAAATCCCAGTCTTCACCAAAATTGGAACCCAGGACCCCAGCTTCAGAAGCCAAGCACTTAACCACAGCCACCGGGCCCCCACACACATTATATCAGTTATTGATAACACAAAGTATAACAGCACAAATATGTAGCATAATATCACAATTAGTTTTAATTGAAGACAAAATATATCTTTTTAAGATATTGCCTATTAAACATATAAATGAAAACATATAAAATGTAAAAATAAAATACACATTTTTTTAATAAATGGCATTGGTGGCAGGTTTTAAAACAAATATCAATTCAAAGCATATATATTTAAAACAAAAGAGCTGACAAAGTTCAATTTAAAAAAAAAGTGTTTATTTATGAAAAAAAAATTTCAATACTTTACTATTTATCATGACAATCTAAAGAATCACTACATAAATTGAAATGTTCATTTTTAGCTAATAAACTTCTGCTTGCTATAATTTTTTTGATATTCTCTGAGAGACATGTACATACATTTCATTGGTAAGTATGCTTGATACACATTAGATGTTTAAAATCAAATCAACCACAGATTTCTGTAAATACTTCAGACCATATCTAGCCAAGATAGTAGTAAAGTTTAAAGCAGTTGAATCTAGGGTTAAAATAAAAAATAAACAACACAAAAACTCATGCATAGAACACAAATATTCAATTTCTTTAGAACCATGTAAGCACACAATAACAAACAATATAAGTGACAATGTGTAAACCTTTTTTAAAACTATGAATAGTTATAACCAAACACATTTAAATCCCATATTGTTTGGCTAGGCATTAAAGTACATAAGTGTACAATATCTAATAAGTTAACAAATTTAAAAAAGTATATATATTAATTCATTAATTTTTTTTTAATCTTTGACATTGTTGTTTTATTTTTATTATAAACCTGCCAAACGGAAATTTCAAATCTGAAATCAACGTTTATATCTATAAAACAAATCTAGACTCTTAAGTATGTATCTGAACTGTTCCCTAACAATAAACTATTTAATTTAAACTGGGGAAAAGAAATAAAGAACATTCTAATACAGCAAATGTTGTGGTTGAAATGGCAGAAAATATTTCCAACACTTGGACTTAAAACAAGTGAATCATAAAGTGAGTTCAGAAAATCCATAAAAAAAAAAAAAAAAAAGAAAACACTTGTTGCATGAATCAGTTGAAACGTTTCAAATATGAAGATAAAGACAAATGTTCAAGACATATTTAACATTGACAGTTTGAACTTGTGTGTGCCGTAATCAAATCTAGAGCTATAAAGTACAATTCTTTTGACATTAAAAACTGCCTGGTCGTGCGGTTTGCACGCTGGACTGTCGTTTGGACTTATCAATGGTCCCAGGTTCAAACCCTGTCAGCTCCCATCCTCTGTCGTCCTGCGGGAGGTTTGGACTAGGAAGTAAACTATCTTCAACTCTGAAGGAACATCCGAAACATGTAAAACATATGTTTTACATATGTTTTTTAACCAGTTTGAACTGATTGGTGTTTTATCCAATGTGCAAATTGTGGAAATTATTTCTGGTATATATCACATTTAAATATTGTATTTTTGACCAGAATGAATCACTTAGCCAATTTTCACATTTGAAGAGGGCAAAAAATTTTTAGGGACAAATTTCCTGTTTAATGGTTACATCAGCATGAAGCATTTGGTGCTTTTTCAAAGTTGAAGCACGAGAAAATCCTTTCAGACATATTTGACATTTAAATCGTTTTTCACCAGTATGAATCACTTGATGAGTTTTCAATTTTGAAGATGAATGAAATTCTTTCAGGCAAATTTGACATTTAAATGGATTTTTACCAGAATGAATCTTTTCGTGTGCTTTTAAATGGGAAGGATACAAAAACTCTTTGAGGCATATTTCACACTTAAATGGATTTTTACCAGCATGAACAACTTTGTGAGTTTTCAATTTTGAAGATGAATGAAATTCTTTCAGGCATATTTGACATTTCAATGTTTTTTTACCAGAATGAATCTTTTCATGTGCTTTTAAATGGGAAGGATAAGAAAACTCTTTCAGGCATATTTGACATTTATTTGGATTTTCCCCAAAATGAGTCAATTCATGTGTTTTCAAATGGGAAGGATACGAATATTCTTTTAGGCATACTTGACATTTAAATGGTTTTTCGCCAGAATGAACCACTTGGTGACCTCTCAGATTTGTAGCTCGAGAAAATCCTTTGTGGCATATTTGACATTTAAAAGGTTTTTCGCCAGAATGAACCATTTCGTGTGATTTCAAAGACGAAGGGTACAAGAATTCTTTTTGACAAATGCGACATTTGAATGGTCTTGCACTAGTGTGAATCAGCTGGTGGGTTTTTAAATGTGAAGATAGAAAAAATTCTTTCAGACATATTTGACATTGAAATAGTTTTTCCCCCGTATGAACCACTTTGTGACTTTTCAAATGTGAAGCTCTAGAAAATCCTTTGAGGCATATTTGACACTGAAATGGTTTTTCACCAGAATGAATCCTTTCATGTATTTTCAAATGTGAAGGGTACAAGAATTGTTTTAAGCATATCTTACATTTAAATGGATTTTCACCAGAGTGAATCATTTTGTGTGCTTTTAAATGCGCAGGATAAACAAACTCTTTGAGGCATATTTGACATTTAAATGGCTTTTCACCACAATGTAACTTTTGGTGACTTTTCATATGCGAAGAATACGCAAATTTTTTGTGACAGATTTGACATTTATATGGTTTTTCCCCAGTGTGAATGACTAGATGTCTTTTTAAAAGTGAAGTTGTCGTAAATTTTTTATGACAAATGTGGCATTGAAATATTTTTTCAGCATGACTCCGCTGATGTTTTTTTAATAGTGCAGGTTTAGTGAACTCTTTGAGACAAGCCTGACATTGAATTTTTTTTTCCACTTGATCACAAGAATTTGGTATCTCTTTACCAGAAACTGTTTCTTTAGAATGGTTTCCAGCAACTGGATCTTGCATGTTATCAGTGAGTACATTTGTTTCCAAAGTTGTTTCCTTTTCTTTCTTAATATCCTGTAACAAAAAGAATTTATTCATTATTACATTAATAATTTAATAATAAAAATAGCATCTCCTTTTAGATTATAGTAAGTACAGGTCTTTTATCATTTATAATAATATATTTATTTTGAGATAAATAGAAAAAGAAATTAAGCGATTTTCATCAAGGAAACATATCCCTTTTGCAATCTTTTAAACAGTCAATTGTTGATTTTGTAAACCTATTATAGGAATTGATATTGAAAATCTGCATGATTCTAGATATGAAAGAAGTATGGGCATAGCCAGGATCTTTTTCTGTGGAAAGGGGGGTAATTGGGGGGGATCTTTTGCTTCCCCCTCTCTCCCATATATATATATATTATTGTAAATGTGGTGTTAGTTTGGATACGAGTAGTAGTGTGTGTGTAGTCAGCAGACTCAAATTACCCAAGGTCAGCACTAGATGAGTGGTCAACCATGACGATGGCAACAGTCTTCCTTGGTGACTGGCAAAGTTTCAAGAAACATCTAAAGTGAACACCACTCATGACAGCCATGTTAGATGTAGCCACATGATCAACCCGAATGATCGAACAATGTTCTATTGGTTTCTGGAAGGTTAGCGGGGACCCTATAGAAAGATAGGAAGTGTCGCAGTCAAGATGGTTCACTACATGCTTGACTTGGTTTGGTGTGGTTTGGCGGTGTGGTTCTGTACGGCACACTACAATGGTTTGGTGCGGAGTAGAGTCAAGACACCTCGTGAGTACGAGACGATGTCTTGATCTTGATCTGTGATCAAGTCTGACAAAATGAGCCGAGTGTGTGAAGTCAGTCCTGAACAGCTGAACCCAGTGCCAGAGACGAGGCAGAGAGGCCAGTAGAGTTTGATACAGCGGTACAATTGTTTAGGGTGAAACATTTGTTGTCCTTTCAGTGCTACATGTTGCCAATAGTACAGTATTGGCTGTGATTTATTGGACATCAAACTGTTATGTTATTTTGGAGCCCTGAGTTGTTAAGTTCTTTAATTAGGTAGTGTTGTATGGAGCAGTTTGCAGACAGCCTGTTTAGTGAGAATTGTTACAATTATATATACCGGTACATGTATGTGTGCATGTGCACGCGTACATATTTTTATTAAATTCCAACCATTCATTCTTTCTGATATTTTTTGTACTCTAGAATAGGTTCTTCTTGGAGTTAGTGGATAGATAGTAGACACCCCGCCCTTTCAAGCTAGGAGGTTTGGTTTCTCAGCTGCCCCGGCACCAAGCATTATTTCCAGCATTAAAAAAAAAAAGTCGTTGCATCCACTGTAGGCTGCTCAAGTCCTCAGACACACACTATGCCTACAAATAATATATGTAAATATTATAGGCATGTTTAAGTCTTCATTTTCATTCTAATCATTTACAAAAATGAGTTTTTGAGTGATTAGCGTTAGAAAAAAAAACTAATTAGCTTTCACACATTTTACCATTGCTGTAATAGAAGCATACCATAATGTTTGTACTTAAAAAAAACAAACTTCACTGAACTATATCTTATCTCATTAATTACAGACATTACTCCAAAAGAGATAATTATGCACTATGCATATTCATGTATCACTCTAGTCATGCATGTTAAACAGTGACAAAACTCATCTAAATTATTTTGTTTCCTGGCTGATTTAGGCAACCCATTTCATGCTCTAGTAGAATTAGGGAAGAAGGAGCACTTGTACAAATTTGTCCTAGCATGTGAAATAAGAAATGTGCCTTTATCTTTGTGTCTGAGTATTTTATTCAGTTTTGGTTTTGTACTTGTAGATTATGGTTCAGTGTTTTATTATCTATTACTAGATAGCACTTAAGACAACTATATACAGTTAGGTTGTCATGTTTTTTTTTTATATTAAGAATAATGCATGCACATTTTTTGGAGTTACTTAAAGCTAGTTCTTAGCTAGGATGATAATAAAAATCTTGTTTCAGAAAATTTTTAACCAAATTCTAACCCTTACTCATTATACATTAATACTTTTTATTTTTCTTATAAAAGTGCAAACTTTCCTTCTGAATGTGAATTTTTTTTTAATTTCTTGTATTAGAGCTTTCACCTAAAGATTTCCTCCCATTCTAAATGCAAGCCTTAAAAAGTGATAATCAAATTTCACACAAATATTTGAACATCTAGTGGTAAAAGGGTGGAGCGGTAAAGCACTTGACTTCCGAACCGGGGTCCTGGGTTCAAATCCTGGTAAAGAGTACGATTTTTTTATTTCTGGATCTTTGGGTGCCTCTGAGTCAACCCAGCCTGACATTAGTTAGGGAAAAGTAAAGGAGGTTGGTCGTTGTTAGTCTAGATCTATTACAAATTTAATTACATGACTGATCTAAACTAATTGATACACTTAATATAAGCTTTTTTTAAAAAAAGAATTTTTGTGTACTTTTCTTGTTAAAAGTTTAAAAATGGAAAGTGAAAGTAGAGCTAATAAACTTAAGACTTTCAAGGAGAGTTACAACTTATTATGGCCAGTTTCCTATCCATTTGGGGAAGAAAGACTGTAGACTACAAGAGAAAACTGAGAAGAACACTTTAAAAACTGCAAACTACAATTAATCAGGATTGGCTTGTTAGCAAGCAACTTCTACCCTATAAACTAATGCCTTACTATAATTTCAGAGATGAATGTTGACTCAGGAGGGACTTGTGCTTAAAGTCGCTACCATCAGCAATGGAACACAGCCATGTCTGAAAAGTGAGAGTTTATTCTGGCCAGGAATGGCTGGTGACATAAAGCATTACATTTCAACCTGTGAAATATGTCAAGCTTTTCAATTAACCAACAGAAAGAGACTTAAATGAATCATTAAGTTCCATTGGAAAAGGTTGGTGTTGATCTTTTCAAACTGGACAGTAAAGACTATCTTGTCTGTGTGGACTACTACAGTAACTATTGCAAAGTTGATCACTTAGAAATACCAGGGCAGTAACATTTGTAAGGGAACTAAAAGCTTATTTGCTAGATATGGCATCCCATCTACAGTGGTCAGGTATAATGGGCCTCAATTCTCATTTGAGAGCTTCACAAAATTCACCAAGAATTGGAGTTTCAATCACCTGATGAGCAGTCCACATTACCACAGATAAAAGGGTGAAGTAGAATCAGCAGTGAAGATATAAAAACTATGATGAATAAATCAGGTGAAGGAATGTATCACTGAAATCTAAATTTACATGTGAAGAATCCCACCGCCTACTGATATGAAAGCACCAACATATACAACTAGCTCAGGCAGAGTGGTCAAATCTACAAGAACTAGTTTCTATGAATATGACTGACCTTAAACACTGGAGGATGTCACATTTATGTGAATATTTAACTCCAGGTTGAGAAAGAAGTGTTTTCATTATTTTGTGTGTGTTGTCTCCCTTGTTCTAATATTCAGAGTATTTATAACACTCTAATATTCAGAGTGTTGACATGTTTTGTTCTTATAGTGCTGTAACAGTCTTCTAATATTCCTCCAAGTATGTCAATAAAATGGAATGATATTTTAAACTGCTGTGGCTGTAATCTAAATCATTAGTGATAATGTAACACGTTACTACTAAAGTAGAAAGTATATTACGAGGAGAAATGAACTTATTGCACAAGTCAAATCAATCAAAAAGAGACGCTGCCCAAGTGTAAGGTCAAATCTAAGAATGACAGTAAAGCAGAGCATGGAAAAACTGAAAGGGTAATGTAAAGGTAACAAAAAAATTAACTACCTAGTAATTGCAAAGAAGAAAAAGAAAACATGAAGTTATGGGACACTTGAGGTGTAAAATTAAAACAGCTAGCCAAGAAAAAAAAAAAGAAGACTTAAAGAAATTTTGTTTCCTAATAAACCAAAAAAAAAAATATATACATTTAAGTAATAAACAATGACTATATAGTCATTTTTGTACAAAAATTGCTGCTTACAACTCTGCTAAACTTTATTTTCAGATAGTATTTACCAGACTGTTGTTTGTCTTCAGTTTCACCACCAGGGACCAAGGTTTTTTGCTTTCTTTAAAATTGGTTCTTTCTATCTCTTGCTTTACATTACTCTCCTGTCAAACCAAATAAAAATAACAAATAATTTAAGAAACAATATAAGAATTAAAATATATATACACAAATACCCTGGCATCATTCATTCACTACCACTCACTAATCAACAATTCTACCACTTCAGGTAGACGAAACGATACACCTTAACCTATCAACACTAAACCATTTTCACAATTGAAACCAAAGCTGTTATCAAAAATGATTTAATATAATGTTTAAAGATACATTGCCAAAAATGTGTGCTTCCTATTTTTTGTTAGCTAAAAAGATTCTAATTCCTAATTATAGGTCTCATTTTTAATTCTACATGTAAATCTAGATAAAGTCTAAATATTTTTTTCCTAGTACTAACAAAATAGGTGTGTGCATGATTGAGGAGAGGGGGGGCGTGTTAATAAATTGGACTATTCCAATTTGGTGTAACAAATACTAGAATTTAAGGGAAAGGAGAACATGTGGAAATTGGTTATGAAAAAATAAATAAGGTGGAGGGAGTTTTCTGCAAGAAATCTATGTATGTGAAAGAGCAGAATAATGCGCAGGACGCAATAAAAAGGTGGTTCCTACCAATTGTTGAAAGTGGAAAAGATAAGAAAGGAAGGGGGGAGGGGGGGGCAGAAGTAAAAACAATACATGAGAACAAATCAACAGGAGTTGCAAGTTGGTAATGCTACTTAATAAATAAATACGTACATACAAAATAATGTACTAAATTATTTTAGCTTCATATGAAAGGGGAGAAATTGTAGTCCCGTGTCAATTTGTAAATATTCATAAAAATATATTTAAAAAAAAGATGGTTATTTTTAATATTTGACTGATACATATGTTTATATTAAAAATGTGTTTGATGTCATGTATGTCAGTAAACAATGGAATACCTCATGCCCAAGGCTGACATTCGAAGAGTTTTCAGAATCACAGTTTTCTGATTGCTTTGTGTACAAGTCTGATTTCTCTTCTAACATCTCATTTTTTATTACCGAGACTTCAACGTTTTGTTCTTCACACGGTTGTGTCAAGTCTGTTTCAGAGTAACAGTTTCCTGTTGGTTGTGTACTCAAGTCTGATTCCTCTTCATCTATCCTCTCACTTTTTATCATCGGCACTTGGAAGTCCTGAGCTTCACATGGTTGTGTTACTAAATCTGGTTCTACCACTTCCTTCTTCACATGTTTTAAGGCATTGTTCAGTTCAAGAGAAAAATCAAGCTTTGTGTCAGACATCATCAAAGTCTGGCAGGCCTGTATTTAAACTTGTTTATCTTAAGCTCCTATTGAAAAAAAAAAGATTAATAAAAAAGTCAGAGTTTGTGAATAAAAAATGAAACAATGTTTTTACAAAAATTTAGCACAAGTAAAATTATAAGACTTAGAAATCTTTTATACAGACAGTGAATATTGATACACTTTCAACCTGCATGTGTGATTATGTAGTGAGAGAAATTTATAAATATAATTATTCAAATTCTTCTGAGAAAATAATGCTGCAGTCTGGTGTTTGTGACTGAAAGAGAATGAATGGCAAAGGTGTCAGTTTTTGTCTCCCTTAGTAAGCACATTTACTCTGACTAGACCAGTAGACACCTTAACTTCCTATACTTGCACCATACACCACTACAACATATTCACACAGGGTGAAGGTCAAGAGGCTAAGTACACATGAACTTGTCTTGGCTACCTATGAAAGGGGCTCGAGGTTCCACAAACGATTCGAGCAGAGTTTGTTTACTGAGCACATACAGGCAGCACGAAAAACTTTCTCCCAGATACCCCCTCCCACTGGTCCATAACATTCAGGCTTTGAACCATTGTATTTTCAGCCTTTTTATTCAAAGCTTGGATCTGAAATACAGCAGACATCATTAAGCCTGCCTGTTTCAGGTAAGACGAGCACCATACCTATCGACAGAACAAGCATTCCCAGAACCTCCAGCATTTTTTAGCTGGTTCACGCTGAGCGATCTGGACAGACAACACAGTGGAACCAACCAACATCTATACTGCCCTGAACCAACAAACAACTGGACCACAAGAAAAAGCCCCAATGATTAGAGAGGCAATACTATACACTTTAAAAAAAGCCTATATTTTTCTTTGCTTTTTTTCCCATGCCAATTGCTCTAACTTTAGCATCCAGTTTTGAAGTAAGATCCTGTATACCTGGTCTACATTGTCTCCAATTAAGGAGGTCTACATCATCTGCAAACATGAGATTGAAAATAGGCTGCCCACTTAAATGGTCAAGCTACCAGTAAATCCTTCTAGGCCTAGGCATCTAGATCTAGTCCATCATATGGATGGCTGCCTGGTCGTGCGGTTTGCGCGTTGGACTGTCGTTTGGATTTATCGATGGTCCCGGGTTCAAACCCTGCCTGCTCCCATCCCCCGTCGTCCTGCGGGAGGTTTGGACTAGGAAGTAAACTATCTTCAACTCTGAAGGAACATCCGAAATATGTAAAACATTTTACAAACAAACATTTTACAACATTTTATTCATAATATAAAAATAAATCTTAACTAACATGCTCCAGAAATATGTAAAAAAGAGTTGGAGAGAGAATGCATTCTTGTTCACTAGATTTACCTCGGCTATAGTCACTACAATCTACATTATCATTATTAAATAGCACTATGAATGGCTGCTGAGCCCTGAGCCGCCTGATTGATATCTAGACTAGATCTAAATCTAATATAATGTTTTTGGGGTTTTTTTTTGTTTGCTTTTAAAAATGTGTTAGATCTATCTATTATTAGTAAAGTAGCCTCTAATCATCTTAATTTTAATGATTATGATCTATCATTCTATGATTATCATTAAATCATTATGAAATATATTAATCATTAATATATTTTACATATATATGGCTATGGCCCATGCGCATAGTACCACATAGTAACAGTAACAGTAACAGAGTGAGAGTCAGGCCAAGTATCAATTCAATATAGTTAATATACTATAATATAGATCTACTATCATATCAACCTAATTAAGTACTTCAAGTATAGATCTGTATATCTTAGTCGTCTTAGTAAAGGCAAAACACTAGACACTGTCTACACACAGTGACACACAGTAAACTTCAGTAAACTTGTATCTCTACACTCTGTGACTACACTCAAAAATATCATATTATTGAATTATTCATATTAATGATAATGTGATTAATATAAATATATGATAAAATTATGATTGATATATCAATATGATTGAATATGTCAATGACTTCAACATTCACATTGATGATTGTGTCATACATAGGACATAGTCATTTAAATCTATTAAATTTATAATGATAAGATAATCATAATCTTATTTAATCCCCACTTACCCCAGGGCCCAGCCCCAGCCATCATCATCGTCATCATATTAATCATAACAGTTTAGGTGATAACATCATACATGACCATCATTGACCATGTCATTATGATTATGTGACACTTACCTTTTAACTTTTCCATTTCTAGATCTAGATTAAATGAAACTTTATAGATCTATCTAGACTAAGCAGAGTCTAGATTTGTATATATAGATTGTCTAATATATAGAGTCTATATAATATATTATTAGATCTAGCTCTAGCTACTATTCAGTATTCAGGTGAGGACATGTCAGTACGGCAGCATACGTTCATTTAGAATCTCGATCTATTTTCTAGATCTAGAGTCTCATACACCAAATCTCCATAGTTGTCAACTTATTGACCTGATTGATAAGCCAGGGTCAGGGGTCTGCGATGTAAAGTTTTAACCTTTATAGATCTAGATCTAATTAATATTGATAGATCTAGATATTTTAAACTATTACTAGAATCTATATAGATCCTAAATCTCTAGTCACTACACTTTAGATCTATAAATCTAGATGTCACGTCACCATACCGGTAGATAAACGTATGACACAGTAAACGTAAGGATAGACTGCGCGCTGCCACTTGCGTATCAGTATCATTTTGCGAACGGTACCCAAGCGTCGAATGATTATAGAAGGGGGGACCACAGCTTCCATTCCAATAAGGTGCTGTTTATTGACATGTATACTAACATTACCTCACCTGCACGCGCTTTATTAGTAGGGTGTTATCTCTCCTCTTATAGTAAATCTAGACCAAGTCTTTAGATCTATCTAGATTTTGAAAATCTCATCATAGAGTAAGGCTAGGGGTATCAGTGTACAACGAAGGCGCCTATTTCACTATTTCCTTAGAGATAGATTCTCCTTTGCAGTTCAGCGCATATGATGAGCAGTGAAACAGCAGAGGAAAAGCTTCCCACAGTCCAAAATGAGCTGTTTGCGGAATGCAAGAGTAGGCCTATGATTTGAAAGGATAAGCCTATTAATTGTTTGTCCAGTGTTTGTTGTATTGTTTGGTGCTCTTGAAGTTAATATTTTGACTGATGAAATTGCAGATAGGCCTACTGAGATACCTTGCAGGTACTAAGCGAATATCTTTTGAGTGTTCAATTGGTTGATTAAGGTGTTTTTTTTTTTCGAGAAGGCTTCATTGGTTTTATTGCTGTCAGCAAATGCATAAAGTATATATATGGTCTAGAGCAGTCCAGTGGTTCCCAAACTTTTTTGTCTCGTAGACCCCTTGCCATGTTTTCTGCTTTTCGGTAGACCCCCTGCTTAACTTATATTGCTTTTTTTTTTTTTGCAATTTATTTTAAAACTAATTTCTAATTTTAGTGATTTGAAGAGTGAAAATGCAATTTAAAAATACATATAAAGTATTAAATAATAACTCATTTTTATTGATAAAATTCAAATTTAACCAATTAAATATGTATTGCTGGAATCATCAAACACACTGGAAATGTTTTTTTACCCAGGCTTATCATCTGTTCCTATGATGTCATGTTTCATACATTCTATGAAGAAGACATTCAAACAATAAATATTAATTAATCAATTTGTTTTAAGTATCATTGTAAAAGTTTTCGCAAAGAGTTTCTCGTGTATCTTTCACGTGTCCGCCGAACTGTTTTCACTAAAGGAGAAGGGGCGAAGGCGAGTAACTGGCGCCTTAGCCAGTAGGCTTCAAGCAGGAAGAGCTCATTAGCCACATAGCAGAAGGAAAACTGAATTTAAAAATCTGCTGCCTTGCAACTATTCCCAAACATGGGAAAGCTGTCGTGGGTCAACCCTGAGGAAAAATAAGGAGCTGGCGACCCCTAGGCAGTTTACAGCACACAGCGCTACACCCCATCAGAGCCTGTGACGCCACTGGTCCCAAACTGATCCCAAACTGTATATATATATATTTCCGTTGCAAAGAATCACATAAGAAGCTTTTAATTTGATAACTCATGCCACCGATGTGCCCTTGAACTGTATTTTTGCTTAAAGAAATTCTTTTAATAATATCAGATGTAGGTGTGTGTAAAACAGTTTTCACAACTACAACGGCTGGTAAAATCAATGTTTTACCTATGTTTCCGTATTTTGCTATAAGTAAAGAGATATTGTAAGACTCTCACAAACCAACATCTTCTCTATATATATATGATGTTGAAGTGAGATTGTGTGGGTCTATTCTTAACTTTATCTTTGAGTGCTAGAAAATTTTTAAATCTTTATCTATTTTGTCAGGGTGACATTGTCTCAGATGATCCTCTAGCAATTGGTTTCGTATCATTATTTTAAAAAAGTCACTTAGGCAACCGCTTGTTTGACAAGGAAGGAATGAATCCCAGTTTTAAATAATCAACGCTGGACAGTGTACATTTCTTTTTGTTAAACATTTGTTACATGTAGACAAAATTAAAATGTTTAAATAAGTATTGAGACAATTCTTTGGTTTGATTAGCAGGATATATATTTAAATGATTTACCAAGATAAAAATCATATATTACTGTATAAAATAATTACATTAAATGAATGTAAAAATTAAAATGATCTGCTTTAAATGGAATCTATTATCGTAGACCCCCGTGGACCTCTCATAGACCCCCAATTTATTTTTTCACTTTCGTAGACCCCCTGGAAGTCTTCATAGACCCCTGGGGGTCTATATAGACCACTTTGGGACTCACTGGTCTAGAGTCTAGATATGGCTGTTCCATGATGGCTAACATTCAAAATGGTGTTAAGGTAAACATTTTCGAAAAATATCTAAAAGCAGCCTTTTTTCGGGCCTTGTCAATGACCTGAATGTGTAGGGCCTGTATGTTATTGTTGGTAACATCAAGATTGAAGATTATAATATCTATTTCTTCCTAGACAGTCTCAAGCAACGAGAGGGTGGTACTAAATTAATTTCTTGTATGAAACACAATGGACTGAGAAATACAAATCAATTTGCGTTATCAGTCTAAACTTTTGAGATCTTTGACTGTTTGGCGCAATCTTGAAATGACGACTGCTGTTGAAAGCAGACAAACTGCACGTGTTACGCAGTGCCTGCTCCTCACGTAGGCCTACATTTCAGATTTGTCATTTCATTGTTGCCAATAATTCATTTGTTTTTGAATCAGTTGCCCAGATGTTGCAGTCTGTCCATAGTTGGTGCTCAACAGCAAAGCAGCAGTTTCATTGACATAATTAAAAACAATCATGCCCATGCTAAGGAACAGAAATGACATCCTAAGTCAGATGAGACTGCTGGCAGAAAAAAACAACAACATGGTATTGAGCTGTTTCTCCCGAGGATTTGAATTTTGACAAATATGCAGAGCGAACACCACAGGCTTGAATTTTGAAAGCTATCGCAGAACGCAGTTTTACATTCCATATCAATCTGTACATTAATTTGTTAGTTTCTTCATTAATGTCTCACATTTCAAGCAACATGAAAAATGGTGAGTAGGCAATAAAAAAAAAGTTGGCCAAGTAAACACAACTTATAAAGATAAAATGCTAATTTATTTGTAATAACATTTTTTTCGTAAGATTTAACATAAGCTACTTAGGTTACTGAATGAAAGTAATTTTACAATTGCGGTCGCCACATATGGAAAAATAATTAAAGAAGTCGCAGAACTAAAAAGGTTGAGAATCGCAGCTCGAGTTAAAGATGAATATTAATTTGTTATAAATCTGACGGTTGTATTTTGCGTCTGTTCTATGTAATTAAAAATGTTTTCTTGAGATGAGAGGACCCGAACAGAGGATGGTTTTGAGTTGTTTTTTTTAGACAGTGTAACTGGTTTACCATTAATGTAAGAAGTATTTTTAAGTGTTTTATATAATAGGCTTACAAGCTACTAATATTTTAACGAAGTGTTCAATTTTGTTCTAAAAGAGAAATAATTCATTTAGTATTGTTAAGATCTTTCCTATCAGGCACTCTACAAACACTACTCAACACAACAAACTCAAGAACTTTAGAACAAGAGCTTCAAGATATGTGCTGAAAACTCGGCGGCCTCTTTTACGCACTCTGTCCCAGCATCTGGTCCCCTAAGGCGTTTGACATATGACATTATCAAGGGTGATATTTACGTGTACTGTTCATATAAGGTGACCAGACGTCCTGATTTGGGCGTGACAGTCCCGCTTTGGACCGTCTTTCACGCTTTTCATAAAATGTCCAGGCGGGACCGCCAGTGTCCCGCTTTAAAAAAAAAAAAAGATCAATATCAACCTTTATTTTAAAATCTTTCAAAATCTAGCTAATATCTAAAGTTACCACTTTTCAGCGATTTCTACTTGATCCATATTAACTGCCAAGAAAGCCCCTGTGTTAGGGGCATGAGTAGTGCTTTTACTTTACAGCAAGCCCCTGTGTTAGAGGCATGAGTAGTACGTGCTTTTACTTTACAGCAAGCCCCTGTGTTAGAGGCATGAGTAGTGCTTTTACTTTACAGCAAACCCCTGTGTTAGAGGCATGAGTAGTGCTTTTACTTTACAGCAAGCCCCTGTGTTAGAGGCATGAGTAGTACGTGCTTTTACTTTACAGCAAGCCCCTGTGTTAGAGGCATGAGTAGTGCTTTTTTCTTTACAGCAAACCCCTTTGTTAGAGGCATGAGTAGTGCTTTTACTTTACAGCAAACCTCTGTGTTAGAGGCATGAGTAGTGCTTTTACTTTACAGCAAACCCCTTTGTTAGAGGCATGAGTAGTGCTTTTACTTTACAGCAAACCCCTGTGTTAGAAGCATGAGTAGTGCTTTTACTTTACAGCAAACTGCCCTTTACTCAGAAACTGACATCAGCATGACGTTTCCTGTCGACTCTTGGAGTGTTGTCGTTCCGCATGATGCTCGCTCATTTTGTTTATCAATTCCAGCATACAGTATTCCTTGGTTTGGCTGTCCTTCCTGTCGATGACAGGGTGATGGATATCGTACACAAAACTTCGAAGCTCATATTGTTATAACTCTGCCATGCGCACCGCAATCCAGGATAGTGCAGAAAGATGGTGCGCACTATTAGTGACAAGACTAAGTCGGATGTTGACATGAGAGAGAGAACGATTTCCGCCCAAGGGAGAGCTGATGTAAAGATGCTGTGCTCAAGACTTGTTGTTCTGTTCTACATGTATTTGTGATGTCCTGTAAATAAACATCGATGTGCCTCGTTGAGTTGCCTTCCTTCAGTTATTACAATATATAAGGACTTATAAATAGAGTTCCCGTTTGTAAAGAAGACAAGATTTTTTCAACAATTAGGGCCTACAGTGGAGTGCAGTGCTAGAAATGTCGATCACAGTATTCTGTCGCACAAGTGGATATAACCAAACATCTGAATTCAGATTGTAGTTTTAAATTGGTAGCTCCCAGAAAGCCTCCAGGTTCTGTCCAACATATATGTACATATGTAAACGATTAATTCAAAGCCACTAATTTTTATTTCAGTTTAGAATAATGTAAGTTCTATTTTTTTGTGAGCTGTTCAAATTCTGATGCCAGCGTTTCTCAAACTGTGGTGCGCCCCCCCCCCTTTTTGGTGCTGACAAATGGACGCGAAGTTGGTTTTATTATTTATTTTTTTTTTTTGGTGATAATCCGGATTTGATTACTCGTTAAGTAAAAATGATATTAATATCAATGCTTAAAAAAGAAATTATTACATTAGGTGAAGTCTACTAATTAGGGCCTTTCCTACTGCTTTTGTGAGAAGCGTCTGCAACAAGATCAACTGGCTGCCTGGTCGTGCGGTTTGCGCGCTGAACTGTCGTTCGGATTTATCGACGGTCGAGGGTTCAAACCCTGCCCGCTCCCATCCCCCGTCGTCCTGCGGGAGGTTTGGACAAGGAAGTAAACTATCTTCAACTCTGAAGGAACATCCTAATTACGTAAAACGTTTTACAAACATTTTACAAACATCAAGTCATCAAAGAAGATTCTAAGCCAGTACTTTGTCACGTGACACCAAATTTCTTCCAAGTGACACCTTCGTTCAGTGGACACTTTTAAAGCCAACAATTAAGCACACACCACAAGACATCTTTCTGAACACGAGTAGGGTCTTTCGATCGAGCCCATTACGTACGTACATGCTCAGTTGCCTAGAATATATCTCACAATTCAGTATCAACCTGTCCCAAGCTTAAATTTACTTTGACTTTGACGCGCTTTTCTTTCTAAAAAGTAGGGCCTAATGTGTGCTCTAGACCAAAACATAGTCTATTTCGGAATATTACAATGCAGGAAAAAGCTTGATCCCGATGCTTACAGACCTGTTAGCTGGATAAGGAGAGAGAGGCGCGAACATATTTTCTTTCTTTTAATTTTTTTTTTGTTGTTGTTGTTGTTGTTGGGTTGGAGGAGTGAAGCCACTATTAAAATTTATGAGAAACATTATTTTAGGTCTATGCTCTTTTTACTGGAAAAGCTATCAAACTTGATATTGAACGTGAGAAAAAGTGATATGTTTTCAATTATTTAAAAAAAATGTGGCAACGCTTGGATCTTATTTAGCTACAGTAACTCCTGTGGCCCACGGTTAACGAGGGTGTCATGTGGCCAGCACAACGATCAACCGCAGAAACATATGACCTTTACATCATCTACCCTATACATCGCAATGTCTAAAAGGGGAACTTTACTTTTTTTTACCCCCTACTAAGTTTGAACATTAATTGTGCACTAATTACAAACAACGCTTTTTTTTCCCAATAATTCTTTAATGAACGCAGGTAGTCGTATATAATCTAACATCAGGGCAGTTTCACCATACTAGTGTGAGTTACAGTTTATTAGTGAAATATGATAGGAAATGACGTAGGTTTTATGAAATACTGTTAGACATATCTGTCTGCGCTACGTATTTTCATAGTGGAATGTGAAGTTTGTTTCTATACAAACTATCATTGTAACCTTGTTTAGTTTTTGTTTTTTTTTGTTACCCTTATATTACACATTTTGATAATTGGAAAGACATGCTCCAACTTGATTCCCTGATTCTAATTTCTGTAATGCTTCGGATTCTCTTTGTAACTAACCCTAACCCTAAGCAGTACAGAAATTAGAATCAGGGAATCAAATTGGAGCATGTCTTGTACGTTGTTGCTGTTTTATTTGTTTTATAAATTCTGTTATCAACGCAAATAGTTCCTGACTTTACCATTATTGGTGTAGTTTGTTCTCTACCTATCAGTTGAATCCATTGGTGTAATAAACCAGTTATGCCACAATATTTTACTTTTTCTAAGTGAAGGTATTGTGGTGAACTTTGCCAAATGCCTGTCTAATAAAAATCTAAGCCCTTTGGAAAGTTATCAATTAGACCTATTGAGTTTCACAGGACCTAAATTTCCTAAAGTCATATTGGTATGCATTAAAGACATTAATTGATTTATGGTGTAGATACTTATTTTGTGTATATATATATATATATATTTTTGATCAACTGATCACTTCCAACCTGCTGACTTATCCTGACCAATTAACTTGTTTAATGTAGTCTAGTAACCCAAAGAATGAATTAATAGAGACTTCCTCTTCGGTAAGAAAAGACATTAAAAGTCACTATTTTAATACATAGTAGTAGTTTTCACAATACATCAATAAGAAATAGGCCTAATGTAATATACAATTTATCCCAACTTTCCTTTTTAAGATCTTATTAGATTCTTCCTTTTTAAAGTTCTTAAGGTTGATGGCTACTTAGGGAATGGACAGCTTGTCCACTCCTGGTTATCTTGACTGGCACAACAAGTTCTGGAACCATAGGTCTACAACTATTTTTGTTTTGGTAGTTCGAATAGTTGGCAGTTTCAGTGTCCTCATCTCTTGTACTAAATAGTAACGGCTTTATCTAAGCTCTTGTTTTAGAATCTTTGATTTCACTTGTAGGTTTTTCTATCATTAGTCTTAATTATGTTCTTCAATTGTTTGTCCTCTCATATGTCAATAGAAATCTTTAGGAAAACTGGTATAATTATCAAGTTTCATTTTACTTTTCATCCGTCATTCCAATCTGTCATTCATTAGGGTAAAGTATGCAAGCCATTCTCAGGTACAGATGGTTTTAACAGATGACTAGGATCATGTTTCCATGATATGTCTGAGTCTCCTGTTCATATGCTTAAGGTAGTTGTGATAATAACAATGACAGTCCACTTCCTGAAGTGTTTGTTCAAGCATAGAGAAGTAAGAATCCTTCCTTTTTAACATTTTAATGCTTTTTTTTTTTCAACAGTTTGAAGATCTAGTGAATCCCTTTTGACATATCAGTATTTGACATTTCAAATGTTTTTTCACCATTATGGATTACTTGGTGAATTTTTAAATCTTTAGAAGTAGTAAATCCATTTAAACATAGTTGCCATTTGAATGGTTTTTCACAAGTATGAACCAGACATTTAAATGGTTTTTCCCCAGTATGTATAACTTGGTGAAGTTTCAAATCTCTAGAAGTAGTAAATCCTTTTTGACATAGTTGACATTTGAATGGTTTTTCACAAGCATGAACCAGTAAGTGCTGCTTTAACCCTGAAGGTCTAGTAAATAGCTTTGACATATTTGGGATTTTAAATGTTTTTTCGCCAGTATAAATCAGCTGGTGATTTTTTAAGTGTGATATTATAAAGAATTCTTTTAGACATATTTCACATTTAAATGTTTTTTTCGCTAGTATGAATCAGCTGGTGATTTTTCAAAGTTGAGGAATATGAAAATTGTTTAAAACATATTTCACATTTAAACCGTTTTTCCCCAGTATGAATCACTTGGTGATATTTCAAAGATGCAGAACGGCTAAATACTTTTAGGCATATTTCACATTTAAACAGTTTTTCCCCAGTATGAATCACTTGGTGGGTTTTTAAATTTGCAGATTGAGAAAATTCTTTTAGACATATTTCACATTTAAACCGTTTTTCCCCAGTATGAATCACTTGGTGGGTTTTTAAATTTGCAGATTGAGAAAATTCTTTTAGACATATTTCACACTTGAAGGGCTTTTCTCCACTATGAATGACTTGGTGATATTTCAAAGATGCAGAATGGCTAAATACTTTTAGGCATATTTCACATTTAAACCGTTTTTCCCCAGTATGAATCCTTTGGTGGCTTTTTAAATTTGCAGATTGAGAAAATTCTTTTAGACATATTTCACATTTAAACCGTTTTTCCCCAGTATGAATCACTTGGTGGGTTTTTAAAATTTCAGATTGAGAAAATTCTTTTAGACATATTTGACATTTGAACGACTTTTCTCCACTATGAATCACTTGGTGATTTTTCAAAGATGCAGAATGGCTAAATACTTTTTGGCATATTTCACATTTAAACCGTTTTTCCCCAGTATGAGTAACTAGGTGGGTTTTTAAATTTGCAGATAGAGAAAATTCTTTTAGACATATTTGACATTTAAACCGTTTTTCTCCAGTATGAATCACTTGGTGGGTTTTTAAATTTGCAGATTGAGAAAATTCTTTTAGACATATTTGACATTTAAACCGTTTTTCCCCAGTATGAATCACTTGGTGGGTTTTTAAATTAGCAGATTGAGAAAATTCTTTTAGACATATTTGACATTTGAACGGCTTTTCTCCAGTATGAATTTGCTGGTGTATTTTTAAATAAGAAGGTTTAGCAAATTCATTAAGACATATCTGGCATTTGTGTTTTTTTCTAGCTTGATGACAAGATGTTTGTATTTCTTTAGAATGACTTCCTTCAATTTGATCTTGTATGTTTTCAGTGGGTATATTTACTTCTGAAGTCGTTTTCTTTTCTTTCTTAAAGTCCTGTAAAAAAAACAAAAAAAAACATATATATATATATATATATATAATAATCAAGGCCCTTAACATTCCTAGGAACATCTTCATTGCCTGTCAGAGGGCGGTACTGCTGCAGACCTGCCACATCACCAGAAAATTCCTCAGTGGAAACTGTTAAAGGGACTACAATGAATTTTGTTTCTCTTTAGCGAAACTCGACCCTGGCAGCGCCAGAGAATGACTACTCGTTCATTTCTAACATAATAATAATAATCTTTATTATCTGTATGGAAATTTGTCTTACAATTTGTGCATTACACCAAACAAAAAACATTATAACTATAAGAAACCAAAATGTACATTCACACCAGACTCACTCATAATTTACATGTGACAAAGTTTATACCAGATTGTTCTTATTTAATGATTTGATTGCCAGGGGAACAAAAGAGTGTTTGTGTCTGTTTGTCTTTGCTATCAGTGTCTTGTATCTCTTTTGTGATGGTAAAATCACAAAATCCTGACACAAAGGGTGATTCTTTATTTCGAGGATCTTGTTAGCTTTTTTATAGATGTTTGTCTCAAACAACTGCCCAAATGAGGTTTGTTTTTTGCCAATGATTTTACCAGCATATATATATATATATATATATATATATATATATATATATATATATATATACATATATATATATATATATGAATAAAAAATAAAATATCTATAAAAATTGTTTTTATGTACAAATAGTATCTAGGAATTTATAGAGCTAGGGCTAATAAAAATCTTTTGTCTCAGATTTTTCAATTTCTAAACTGATTATCTTTTGTTTCTTATTTTATATTTTTCCTTTCAAAAGCAAATTTTTTTTTCTTCAAGTGAAAATTTAAAAAAATGACTTTTATTCTGCTGACCACCTAGTAAGCTACTTGCAAGAGAAGGGGAAAAACAAAGAAATAGTGTGGACCTTATGAATGGGACAAAGGAAGTGTAGAAATTACACATTTGATTATCATGTGTAATCACCAGGCGCTGTTGCACTTTCTCCCTTCTTTCTCTTTATGCTTGCTTTCACTATGGATCTATCCAGTGATTCTTTTTTCCAACTGTTTGTGTCAATTTTGAAGAGTTTCATGTCGCATTTACATACATCAGTATATCTAAAAGTGACCAGTGGCTCTCCTGCCATCTATTAGATCTCCATACAGACGGTCTTGTGGAAGTCAAGCTTGTGGCATTCTATGAGCGTGACCAAGCTAGCCAAGGTGTCTACTCTCGCATTTACATACATCAGTATATCTAAAAGTGACCAGCGGCTCTCCTGCCATCTATTAGATCTCCATACAGACGGTCTTGTGGAAGTCGAGCTTGTGGCATTCTATGAGCGTGACCAAGCTAGCCAAGGTGTCTACTCTCGCAGTTACTTACATCAGTATATCTAAAAGTGACCAGTGGCTCTCCTGCCACCTATTAGATCTCCATACAGACGGTCTTGTGGAAGTCAAGCTTGTGGCATTCTTTGAACGTGACCAAGCTAGCTAAGGTGTCTACTCTCACATTTACATACATCAGTATATCTAAAAGTGACCAGTGGCTCTCCTGCCACCTATTAAATCTCCATACAGACGGTCTTGTGGAAGTCAAGCTTGTGGCATTCTATGAACGTGACCAAGCTAGCCAAGGTGTCTACTGCTGATGACAGCGTGGATGTCCTGCTTTTTTTGCAGCACTTCCTCATTGGTTATTTTATCTTGCCACCTAATTTTTAAAAATCCGGAGATATTCAGGATTTTTTTTGCCACGATTAGGATGACCATGTTTCACTGTATGGAGATTTAATAGGTGGCAGAGAGCTCTTTCAGTAATAAAAATGAAAAAATCCTATTAGTTCCTTTTAATGGACAATTTTGGTACCAACTAAGCAACTTGCAAACTGAAATTTCTACTAAACTTTCTTTTAAGTCAATAATCATTTACCTGACTCACAGAAACTTCTGAACCATATGTGTGACCAGGTCGAGTGGAATTTGGCATAACAATAGGTACAGGATAAAGACTGTTGTTTGTCTTCATTGACACAGCCAATAATCCTGAAGCCAAGCACCAAGGTTTATTACTGTCTGTACCATTGGTCATCTCTTGCTTTATAGAATCATCCTGTGAGAAAAAAAATACATTGATAGGTAGCTCAGAAAAAAATAAATAAACAATACTACATATATTTTACACAATAAACAAGTTAGGTTAATCTTGGTCCTTTTTTTTTTTTTTTTTTTTGAAGATAGAATTTTTCTAAAGACTAGATCTCAAGATTTAGTTAACCTAACAAAGCTAAGTTTTATACTAACTTTTTATTTTAAACCCTGAACAAATTTTTTTTTTTTGCATCCGAGACATAGAATGATGATACCAGGTTCCAACTCAGTCTGCCATCATTCATCGCCTTGCTGGGAAGTTTGGGCTAGAATGTAATAATCTTCAATTCTGAAGAAACATCCCAAACATGTAAAACTAACAAAACAGATCTATCAAAGTGGTCACCAGTTGATATACAAGTGACAAATAATTCCCCTTTCAGACCATACAGTCTACTTTGCAGATGATGTAAAGGTCATTTGTTGATATTCTGTGGCCCATGGTAAACAAGGGTGTCATGTGGCCAACACAACAACCTACCAACTTAACTTTTCCCCTACTAATGTTAAGTGCTGGGTGAACTCAGATGTACTCTTAAGATCCCAAAAAAAAAATCCCAGTCCTCACCAGGGTTTAAACCCAGAACCCTTTGGTTCAAATGCTAAGTGCTTTACCACTCAGCCACTAAGCCTTCACAAGTGACAAAGGTTATTGTGCAAGATTTTTTTTTAGCTCTCTCTCAATTTGAAAAACAAAATAATTTAAAACTATGTATAACATTGGCAAAAAGATGTTTATATGTCACAATACATTGATATCATGGGAAGCGTGGTCGAAAGGCCAAGTGCGCTTGAACTTGGCTTGGCTACCTAGAAGGGGGCTCGAGGTTCGACACCCGATTCTGTGGCCCATGGTAAACAAGGGTGTCATGTGGCCAACACAACAACCTACCAACTTAACTTTTCCCCTACTAATGTTAAGTGCTGGGTGAACTCAGATGTACTCTTAAGATCCCAAAAAAAAAAATCCCAGTCCTCACCAGGGTTTAAACCCAGAACCCTTTGGTTCAAATGCTAAGTGCTTTACCACTCAGCCACTAAGCCTTCACAAGTGACAAAGGTTATTGTGCAAGATTTTTTTTTTAGCTCTCTCTCAATTTGAAAAACAAAATAATTTTAAACTATGTATAACATTAGCAAAAAGATGTTTATATGTCACAATACACTGATATCATGGGAAGCGTGGTCAAGAGGCCAAGTGCGCTTGAACTTGGCTTGGCTACCTAGAAGGGGGCTCGAGGTTCGACACCCGACTCGGGCAGAGTTGTGTTTACTGAGCGCCTAAAGGCAGCATGGAAAACCAACTCCTAGATACCCCCCACCGGTCCACAAATGAGATTGGACCAAAAGCGCTCTGAGCATGCTATAAGCATGAAAGTAGCACTATATAAAAGCTATAATAATAATAATATCATTATGGAAATACCTCATGCCCAAGATTTACATTACAAGATTTTTCAGAATAACAATTTTCTGAATGATGGGTATACACGTCTCCTTCCAATTCTTTTTTCTCCATTTTTATTACAGATGCTTTGAAATCTTCATTTTCACAGGTTTGTGTTACAGTAACTGCTTCGTCCACTTCTTCCTTCACATGTTTTAATAAATTGTTTAGATTAAAAGAATCGAGCTCTGTGTCTGTCATCATGTAATACTATCGAGGTCTGACTTTCAGCTACATTTAATATTCCTGTTGTCAAGAAAAGAAAAATTTAAATTAATTGAGCCTAGCTCATGTTTGTTAACAGCTCTATAAATAGTAGTAGTATTATTATCCTTCAGAGATACTAGAGATGGACAGGCCACACCCTTTGCAAGTCTGCATCCAACAATAGTTGACAAGCTATCCCCTAGTACCTTCAAGAAAATGGGGGAGAAATACATGGCACTGAAATTTTTTGCAGATGCCAAGCAGATAGCCATTATGTGGGGGACAGTTGGAGAGACTTACACAAAACCAAGATGATTAGAAGTTGGATGATAGCCTATGCCCCAGACGATACCACAGGCAGAGATAAGACAGACTGAACGAGTGGTTCACAAACGTTTTTGACCCATGTGCCACTTTCATAATCCAAAATTTTCCGCTGACATCCCAAAAAATAATTTAAAGAAATGTGTAATATAAACATTATAAATTTTTTTGTTAAATCTACATTTTTTTGAATAAGTAGAATGTAGCTGTCAGGGGCAGGTATGGCAAGAGTTAATGTGTTCTTTCTGTGTTGCTATTTAGGTATGAAAGAGTTATATATATTCTTATCTGATATGATACAGACGTTACTTCAAAAAAGAAGATGATTATGTCCTAGGGGTCATGCATATTAAACAATTACCTAAATTCTGCCAAGTCACTGGTTTTCTTGTCTAGCTCAGGCAACCCATTCCATGCTCTAATAGCACTAAAGAAGAAAGAGCATTTGTACACATTTGTTCTAGCATATGGGACGAGGAATGTGCCTTTATCTTTGTGTCTTTCTGAGTATTTTATTAAATTTTGTTTTTGTATTTGAAGATTATGGTTCAGTGTTTTATGTATAATTGCTACTTTACTTTTGAGTCTTCTATCCTGAAGGCTTTCTAAATTTAGTGATTTTACTAAAGGTGTTTCTTTAGTCAAATGTGAATATTCATTTGTTATGAGTCTCTAGTGATGGGAACTAAACTAACTTTTAAAAGTTAAACTAAAACTAGTTTTCAACTAAAATAAAGTAGTTAAGCTATTAGTTCATGAATTTCAAATATATGGTTAAACTAAACTAAAGAAAATTAATTAAACTATAACAAACTTTTCAGAACTTTTTTTTTTTTGGGGGGGGGGGGGGGTGTTGAACTACTAGACCTATATATAGATATAATCATCCGACTTTATACCTACGGTGCGGTTCAATCTTATTCTTTTAACATTCTAGTAATATTTATCCATAATAAAGTCAGTAATAAAGAATATGTTTCTTACATAGATGTTAATGCACAATAAAATAAAAAAAATGTCTAAATAAATATGTGTGCTTGTATTTTTTTGCTTTAAATTAAAACCTGTAGAAAAGAATGGTACCCTTTTTTTAAACAATTTTTTTTATATTAACTTATAATATTATATAACAGAAAATCTTACTTATACCGGTAAAGTTTAAAATCTCAATAAATAACATAGATTTAGAATTTCAATTAGATACCAAAGAAATAGAAACGAAATATTTGGAGTTTTAAAAACATTTGACCTGTAGAACTATTTTATAGAGTAAAATGCATGCTTGACTAACCATGCTGATGTGCTATTTTCTAAAAATACAACTAACACTATTGCATAACCGTTAAATACACAAGGGAAAAAAAACAGGGTGGTCTTGTCATTATGGACTGCACACTCAGTACACTATATAGGCCTACACTTGTACGTCTATCTGGCCAGGTTGTTAAAATCAGTCGGACACACCGTTTATTTACTTTCTGGGCTGGGAGGGTGTGTAACTATTTTAGTGTAAATATATATCTACAAACATGCTTGACTAGCCCCGCCAGTGTGTTATTTTCTTGTCTGACCACTCCACATTAAGCAAACACTATTTCATAATGCATAATGAAAAAATGCAGGGTAGTCTTGTAATATCATCGACTACATATGTACGTCATACAGTCATAAAGTACACTAGGCCTACATGTGTATGTCTAGCTGACCAGGTAGTTAAAATCAGTTGGACACAGTCTATTTACTTTATGGTCAGAGAGGGTGTGGATTAAGATTTGTTTTTCTAGAGTTGGTTATCCTAATGCTTTTAGATCTATATAGGTCTAGATGTTGAATTAGAATTAAATCTCAATAATAAGTCTTAAGACTATAAAAAGGGTGTACTTAATGTTCCAGCAGTTAAAAAAATCATTGTTTGCCGCAAATAAATTGATCAAAACCAGTAAATATTGACCTAACTCACTAATCAGATTCCAACTATAAACAGAAATAACACCTAAGTATTTTGCATTTTTAGTCAGTGTTACTGGTTTACCATGAATAATATATGTGGAATTAATTTGTTTTAGTTTTTTTGTTACTCTTAAAACTGACATTTATTCTGGGAGGAAAGACATGCTCCAATTTGATTCGATTTCTGTAATTCATCTAAATCTCTTTGTAACATTTCTGTATCTTGTGTTGTTTTTATTGTTCTCTATATTATGCAATCGTCTGCGAATAATCTGACTTTTGTTCCTGAACTAATGCGATTTGGTAAATCATTAATGTAAATTTAAAATAGTAGTGGACCCAATACTGTTTCTTGTGGTACACCTGAATTTACTGTTATTGGTGTTGGTTTAGAGCCATTTATTATTACAGTTTGTTCTCTCCCTATCAAATAATCCTTAATACACTGATGTAATGGACCATCAATGCCAAAATATTTTAATTTTTTAAGCAAACCATGGTGGTAAACTTGTCAAAAGCCTTGGAAAAATCTAATAAGATAGCATCTATTTGCTCACTATTATCTAAACTTTTCAAAAATCATCAATTAGTCCTATTAGTTGTGTTTCACATGATCTATATTTCCTAGAGCCATGTTGGTATCGAGTAAAAACATTATGTTTGTCTAGGTCTTCATATTATGTGTTCTAGGATTTTACATGTGATGCTGGTTAGTGATAATGGTCTGTAGTTTCCTGGGTCAGATTTTTCTCCTTTTTTAAATGGGGGGAGGGTGACATTAGCTTCTTTCCAGTCCCTTGGTATTCTGCCCTAGTTAAGAGATGCCTGAAAATGTATTTTGAACACTGGTGCTAGCTCATTGCTCAGTTCTTTGAGTAATCTAGCTGGAATACCATCAGGTCCAGATGCTTTATTCTGTTAAATGTTTGCTAATAGTTTTTGGATTCCCTTTTCATGTTGTCTACTTGGTTCAAATAAGTAATATGTCTTTGTCTCCTAGGGCTGAGAAAGCTGATCAATGCAAAGTATTTATTTAGGATGTTTGTTTTAGTTTCATTATCATTATGTGTTAAGGTATCTTCTCCTTTAATTATGCTATGCCTGTTGTTTCCATTTTCTTAGACTAATATGTATGACCATAGGTTTTTGTTGTTATCCTTAGATATTACATTGTTTATGTATTTACTCAGCAGCTGTCTGCTTACTTTTTGGTTAGTTGTTTAATTTAATATACCTGGTACTTTTTATAAACTCTGTCTGCCTTAGTTTCTTTAAATTTTCTTTATAGGTTTTCCTTCTGTTAACAGAGCTTCTTTAATCTATTATTAAACCAGCATTTATTTATTTTGTTTGATGTGTATTTAGTTGGTTTATGATTTTCTATAATGTTTTTGAGATAGTTTTTAATGAAATTCCAAAAACCATTGACTGGTTGGTTAATCTTTTTTTCTGATAAGAATGTTTGTTGAAAGTTTAATGCAGCTTGGTGTAGTTGTGTTAGGTTGCATTTGTTCCAGAATAAGATTTTTTTGGGGGGGTTTTATATGGGCTACTGCTTTTATCTGACTGTGTATTTTAATGATATCATGGTCTGATAGACCAGGGAAAATATCATATTCTACCACTAATCCAGGTCTATAGGTTAAGAAGAGATCTGTTGTGTTGTTTAATCTAGTTGTTTTTTTTTAATGATTTGATATAAACTTAGGTAGTGTAACGTTTCTATGAAAAGCTCATTTATGTTCTTAAGGTTTTGGTGTTTCTCTATGGTTAGTGTTTTCCAATTTATATCAGGTAGGTTTAAGTCACCCATTATTCAAAATACTGTATTTTTATTTTTTTCTTTAAGTGTAGTTAACTGATTGCATAGTTCTTGTATGTCCTCTAAACTAGAATTAGGTGGTCTGTAGATACTGCCTACTATGAGGTGGTGTTAATTTTACAACATGTTTATTCTCTATTTTTTGAGTTAGGTAAGGTAATTTCTTCTATTATAAGAGTGTTTTTTTATTGCTAAAAGAACTCCTCCATGACTATCAGTCCTATCTTTTCTAAATATTTCATAATCACTACCGGTATTGAAAATTTCAGCATTATAAATTTCAGGATGTAGCCAAGTTTCTGTTCCTGCAATTATGTCTGGTTTCTCACATTCTAATAAGATTTCTAAGTCTGCTGATTTGTTTCTAATGTTTTGAAAATTTATCACTAAGGTTTTAAAGTACCGGTACTTTGGTATTACTGCATAAGTAGGTTTCTTTAATGAGTGTTTTATAAGTTTTAGCAGTTTTAACAGGAGTGGATCTGGCTAGTGATTGGTGAGTTTGGTTAGGGATGGTGTTTAGGATGTTGTATGGGTTACAAGTGTCTAAATCAAAGGAGTCATCAGTCCTGATGTAAACTGAGGTAACCCACACGGTACACAGTGCCATGATGGATCTTTGTTGCCTAATGCATATTACACTGATGTATTTTTATTGAGACATGATGAATGGTACCTTTCATCACAGGTGTCACATTGATTGGCTTTCTGTTTCATGGTGCATACTTTTTTACAGATGTTGCATCTATGATAATCTATCTTTAGATCTAGGTCCTGGGTTTCTACATCTCCGGCTATTAATACTAAGAGTGATAGGTGTTTATTTTATTCATTTTTTATATTCCCAAGATGAATGTGAACAGTACCAGTACACATGATTTTTATTGTAATGCTTTTAATTTTAGTTGTCCTTGTATGAGAGTTTATTTAGTTAAAGTCATTTGTTGGTGGGAGTAGAAGAGGAATTTAAGTCATTGGTTAATATGCATCACTGAATGCATGATGCATAGGATGTAATCATCTTTTTTTTTTGACTGAAGTAACGTCTGTAATCACTGTATTATATAAGATAAGTAAGAGGACTGGTGTTTGTTAGCTGTCACTGAGTTATTAACTTAATTAACTCTAGAACTACAATCTAGATTTTAAAAATTCTAGATATCTATATTAATCTGTCAATTTCTATCTATATCTATATCATCTTCATCTAATATATCATAATCATATATAATATTGGAGTAATATTATCATATAACATATACAGATATACTAATTTAATAAATATATAATCAAATACTGGTAATGAGACTAGACTAGATTCTGCAGGCAAGAAATTATTAAAGACTAAGAAGACTAATATAATAATATCATTATTATTGAATTATTGTTAATGTTATATTAACTTATAATATTTGAATTTTTATGAGACACTTACCTTAGCCTATTATAAATTATAATTAGGGCCTTACTGAAGTTACTGCCCTTAGCTTTAGCCTTTACGACTTACGGCCCTTATCATCTTATGATAATGATGGATTAAGTTATGGTACCGGTATTTCTAGATATATTCATATAACCCATAAAAATGTATAATAGAATCTAAGAATGAAAGAAGATGAAAATGCTTTATAGAACATAGATATATAGACTTCTAGATCTAGATTGTAGATCTATATACCATTTCTAATTTATTTATTTTTTGGATCGAGATCTAAGTCAATGATATTTTGTTGTCTTGGTTAAGTTACAAATAAACCAGATTGATCTCCCTTGTCAATACTGCTCTCAACTTTACTTCAAGGGCCACAGTGTTCTGTTCATATATCTAGATCAGTGATGCCCAAAAATACGGCCAGCAAGTGATGTGGTTCCCTCCGGCCGTGACCCCTCGCGACGCCAAAAAGTTGTGTATAACATTAAGTGGTTGAAAAATTTATCTTCACCTAAGTTAGGGGCTCTAATTTTTTCTCTAATGGATCGTTACCATGGCCTTTAACATTTATATGGATGGCTGCCTGGTCGTGCGGTTTGCGCGCTGGACTGTCGTTCGGATTTATCGACGGTCGAGGGTTCAAACCCTGCCCGCTCCCATTCCCCGTCGTCCTGCGGGAGGTTTGGACTAGGAAGTAAACTATCTTCAACTCTGAAGGAACATCCGAAACATGTAAAACATTTTACAAACAAACATATGTTATGAGATGGGACTCTGAATGTAGAATATTGTTGTAACTCTATTCCCGCACTGATCTTTAATTGTTTGCGGAACATTATAAAAAGCCAACAAGCTTGTTCCATTAAGAAATATCTGTATTAAAAATAGAACAACATAAAACGGCCTTCTTGATTCTAGCCGCTAATAAAAGATAGTTAAACTACGGGTACTAGATCCACAGGTTTCTACTTTCTAATAGTTTCAGGCTATTTACATTTCGTTTGTGTGTGTGTGTGTGTTTTTGTATCTTTTCGTTGATGTTGCCCACGACAAGACTGTTGGAAATTAAAATGGCCCGCAGGATGAGCAAGTCTGGGTAACACTGATCTAGAATATATATATATATATATATATATATATATATATATATATATATATATATATATATATATATATCAATATCATATATAGGTATTATGTATTGCAGTAATGCCCAAAATACGACCCGCGATGCTATCCGGCCCACCGAAACGTCAGCATAATGTTTAAAAAAAACATCTTTCCTTAAGTTGGATCTCTCAATCGTTCTTAGAATGATGGCTGCCTGGTCATTCGGTTTGCGCGCTGGACTGTCGTTCAGATTTATCGATGGTCCAGGGTTCAAACCCTGCCCGCTCCCATCCCCCGTCGTCCTGCGGGAGGTTTGGAATAGGAAGTAATTATCTTCAACTCTGAAGGAACATCCGAAACATGTAGAACATTTTACAGTAAACATTTTATTCAATGGTGCACTAATATTCATTTTCCTCTTGTTTCTGTTATTTTTTACAAAGCCTAGGGACACCAACTCTGTCTGACCTAAAGTTTGTACACGCTATTTCTACGACACCCAATCTCAGATCAAGCAGAAATTTTGCTGAATATTATTTCTTTTACCTGACAAAGCATGAATCAGTTTTATAAAATTAACCAATTAGTTAATTAATAATGATTAGACTTAAATTGTTTTCGATAATGAGGAATGCAGTAGGGTTATTTCCCGTGGCTACGCAGCCCCAGGGCAAGCATAACAATTGATCAATTAACTTATACAATACAGACGTTACTTTAAAAAAAAAAAGATGATTACGTATTATACGTGGCATATGCATCTAGTCATGCATGTTAACCAATGACCTAAATTCTGCCAAATCACTGGTTTTCCTGGCTGGCCCAGGCAACCCATTCCATGCTCTAATAGCACTAGGGAAGAAGGAGCATTTATTTACTGGTAATAAATTAGTTTGTTTAGTATATCAGACAAAAGGGGAATAGCCTACTTAATTAAAGCTGATTTAGTCCCCTTTATAAATTGTCGTCTTAGGCTATTATTATTACAACAAAATAATTACGTTACATGACTGATCCAAAATTAATTAGGCCCTAATTGATATAAGTTTTTCCAATAAAAGTATTTTTTTTAAAATTATTTTGCTTGTTTGTTCTTGAAATTTTCCTATCCTGACCTGTCTTGAGTTGGTCGTGTCCTTGATACCATCATTGCCATGTGTGTAACGTGTTTCGGTGTGGTACATAAATCTGAATGGTACGTGTCATTAGTACCTTAATAAAAAGGTAAAACCGAAGAAAATGAAAGTTGACTTTATCATTTATAATGTAGAAACTTCTGTCTTAAAATTGAAAGATGGACGAATTAAGACATTAACCAAGAAGAGACTAAATGTCTTCTGTGAGGGTAAGCTACCGATTTATTCATTTTAAGCGAGAAATCAAGACATTTTTCGACGGCAAAGATTTTCTGACCGAAACACGAATACGTTCTCCTTGAGAGTGATGTGCCCTGGTTAGATTTTCTGACAGAAATACGAACACTTTCTCCTTGACAGTGATGTGCCCTGGTTAGATTTTCTGACAGAAATACGAACACTTTCTCCTTGACAGTGATGTGCCCTGGTTAGATTTTCTGACAGAAATACGAACACTTTCTCCTTGACAGTGATGTGCCCTGGTTAGATTTTCTGACAGAAATACGAACACTTTCTCTTTGACAGTGATGTGCCCTGGTTAGATTTTCTGACAGAAATACGAACACGTTCTCTTTGATAATGATGTGCCCTGATAGATTTTCTGACAGAAATACGAACACGTTCTCCTTGACAGTGATGTGCCCTGGTTAGATTTTCTGACAGAAATACGAACACGTTCTCTTTGACAGTCACGTGCCCTGGTTTGTCCGAGAAAAAGTGCTAAAACGTTATTTGTAAAATAGTTGACATGTTTATGACGGATAAATCAAAGCGGTTGCCCCATTAGGACGACCTCTAATGACTGTGGGATTTGTCGATTTTATGCAATATCATGCCACATCTGAATAATAAAACTTGTCTTCGAGTCCGAAGATTAGTGGGGAATGCAGTATTTCCCGTGGATGCTCAGCCCCAGCTGCGACCTACATATTTTGCCATAACCAGGGCAAGCATAATCATTGTCCGCAGGCGTTCTATTTATATTTTCTTTTCGCCGTCTGCGTCTGTCCCCGGAAGCGGATTTTCTTTTGGGCTCAAATGTGAATCCCGCGGCCTTTGTGAGTGACTTCCAAACTAGGATAATACCGGAACGCCTAAAAGATGCCCTAGACAAAAGACTAAGACCAGAACAGGCTGGATTCCGTAAGGAGAAATCATGCACTGAACACATTGCTACACTACGTATTATCATAGAACAATCTATCGAGTGGCAATCTCCACTGTACATAACCTTTGTTGATTTTGGGAAAGCCTTCGACAGTATTGACAGAGACATAATCTGGAGACTGATGAATCACTACGGAATTCCAACAAAATTCACCAATATAATTAAACAGTTATACGATGACTCATCATGTCAAGTAAAAACAGGAGTAAGACAGGGATGTATGCTTTCGCCCTTGATAGTTTTGCTGGTGATTGATTGGGTCATGAGACAGACAGTCTTAGATAATAAAAGCGGCATAGAATGGACACTAACACAACATTTAGAGGACCTGGATTTCGCCGATGACATCTGCCTCCTCTCCCATACACAACAAAATGCTCAGACCAAACTGACCAGACACTCAGAAATAGCGAAAAAGACTGGACTTCTAATCAACAAAAAGAAAACAGAAGTTATGAGGATCAACAACAGACAAGAGAACCCAATCATGCTACAGGGAGAGAACATCCTTGATATGGACCACTTCACATATCTGGGAAGTAGAGTTGGTAAAGACGATGGCGCTGATGATGATATACTAATTCGGATCAATAAAGCTAGGTCTGCCTATTCAACTCTTCAAACAATCTGGCGCTCTAATGCACTATCTCTACATAACAAGATACGAATCTATAATACAAACGTTAAGTCTGTTCTTCTATACGGTTCAGAAACTTGGAGAGTCACTAAAACAAATATGTAAAAGCTCCAGACTTTTGTTAACAGATGCCTACGCCTGATATTATGTGGCCAGAAAAGATAACTACTATCGATTTGTGGGAGAGAACTAGACAAAAGCCCATAGCCCAAGACATCACAAAACGAAAATGGAGCTGGATAGGACACACCCTGCGAAAACCAGCTACCAATGTTGCAAGGCAGGCACTTGACTGGAACCCACAAGGAAAGAGGAAAGTGGGCAGACCCAAGCAAACCTGGAAGAGGTCAGTCATCAGTGAAGCTGAGGGTACTGTAATGACATGGGAGCAGATGAAGAAAGCTGCTCAGAACCGAGTTCGGTGGAGAGGTGTGGTTGCGGCCCTATGCTCCTCTGGGAGTACACAAGGATTAAGCTAAGCTAAGATAGTAAAGACACAATGCACAATGGTGTAATGCACAAATTGTAAGTGAAATTTCCTTATGGACAATAAAGATTATTATTATTATTATATTTTCCTTCACAATATGAATATATTCATTCATGATATTTTCGTTCACACTATATGTAAGTTTTATATGGCTTACTACTATGACGAATTCATAATGGTGTGCCTGTGTCAGCCAGTGAAAGTAAAACCAATGACTTCATCATGATGTCCTTTGTGTTCCTCGTGGAGCATATAGGGTCATACAGTAGGCCTAAACATTCTCTACGGTCTCAAGTCTCAAGCTTGTCTTCTTATTGCCACCAAGCGGTGGCGGATCCAGGGGCAGGGTCGATGGCCGGCCTCCCCAACTAAAAGAGAAATCTAACATTGACGACAGACATGCCACATTCTACTTAGTTTTTGTATCCATTGGAGGTGCAGACAGATTAGATCAGGGGTTCTCAACCTGTGGATCTCGACCCCTATGGGGGTCGATTGACGATTTGCCAGGGGTCGCCTAAGCCATCGAAAACATGGATTGTTTTGTTGTCTATTATAACGCAAGAAACGTAATATTATAAAAATAACATTCGATTGGAAGTCACAATTTTTGGGGGTCATTCTAGGAGACATGTTTTAAACAACTGACACAGAATCATCTCAACAACATTTTAATAGTCGCAGCATAACTATTTTTTGAAAGTTTTAATGTAATGTAAACTAATGCATAGGCCTACCACACATTACACTAGTGTCGAATCGTGGATATTATTTCAATGGTGACGTCGTGACGAAATTAAAAAGCAATTTCGTTTAAGTTAATAATACTCCATCGTTTATGGCATATGATATTGAAGATACTATTTTCATTATGGAACACCCTATGACAATGGTACTCGCACACTGGAACGTGAAGAAAATAAAATATAATTTCGATATGATTTTACTAAAATAGTTCAAGCAGAAATTGAAAATCCATGTGCTTTATTTGTAACGAAATTCTACACGCCGAATCTATGTAGCCGAAATAAATGCAACATCCTTTTGATGCTTAACGTCCAAACTTTAAGGTTAAGACAAGTGGCCTATTTAAAAAGATTTTGATTTTAAAGACGAGTTTCGTTTTTGCAAATCACTGGAAACGATTACAAAAGTATGTGATTTTTGGTAAAGTAGAAAATCTTTTCTGAAAAATATTAGTGGTGTTAACAAGATGGTGCTTCAATTTTGGAAGTATGCTGGTCTGGCTTTTAAAGTTTGTAAAAAAAAATGAGTTATTAAAAGTCATCGGAACTCACTGTGTGATTCATCGGCAAATATTAATAACAAAGACACTGCCAAAAGATTTACAAGTAACTAAAATCGTAACTGTATGGATTAAATTAACATAGCTAGAGTTGACTGAAGCAATCGATTCTTCTGAACGGAAGTTTAAATTGGCAAAACAAAAATATTTTTTCTATTTTTTTGTGCATTTTGTTCTAGCGCCAAGTATAATTTGTTTGGCCCTTCTGATATCTTTGTGTTTTTGCATTTGATTTCGGCTCCTCTATATTTATGTTTTTAGGCCTATAACTCTTCAAATTGTGTGGTTAGGTCTGTTTTTTCAATTTCATCCTGCGTTTGAGTAAGCAGATTTTTTATTCTGTTTTCATTTACCCTCTTTGTTTTTTTTGATTCTTGCTAAGATTTTAAATTGTTGTGTGGTGAGGAAACGGTACAGGGAACTCACCCCCCAACGGCCCGAGGCTCAAAGGCCTGTGACAAGTAAAACGAAAATAGAAGAAAATAATATTTCCATGCTGCCAACAGTATCTGCTGACGATGAGAAAAATAGCATTGAACCTGACAAACAGATAAAATGATAATATTCTGTGAAAGAACATTTGCGCATGCATGTGCACAAAATTTCATCCAACTTTCCGAATCCGCCTGACATGACGTAATTTGCACTAGCCAGACGTCCATTCACAGTCAAAGATGAAGAAGTTCCAGAGAAAGAAAGAGTTTATTGAGCTCAATAATAGCGATGTGACCTCAGTTTAACTCTGGATCAAGTGTTTTGCAGTCATATCCCGATTTGTCTGTCTCGCGATTTTTTTTTTTTTCCATTTCAAATAAGTAATTTTTGAAGCATTGTTTTCCAGATTTTTAGTAATGAAGTCTTATTAAAGAAGTCTAAGACTTGATGCAGAAAATGACAGTAGCTATGTCCCGAGAATCCCTAATATGGTAAAGCAAACAGACTCAAACTATGTAGCTATGTAGCTTACAATTGTTCCGATCACTGCCCGTGCCCCGTCACGCTTTTCAAATATTCATCTAAGTCTGTAACGTGAATATGGTGAATCTATATAGAATAAGAAATAGAAAAGTAAATAGATGCTTGTATGCAAGGTCAAAGTTTCAATGATTTGTAATTTAATGATGTAGGCCTATCTATCTATTTATAAGAACTTCATTTCGAACTGTTTCGTGATTGGAACATTAGGTTTTGGCAATGCATAACAGATACTTATAGGAAATTTCCATTTTATAACAGCCTACATATGCTTATGAATGAAAATAGTTTTGCGGTTGGGGTAGATAGGGGGTCGTCGCCGAGTAGAGAATTGTTAAAAGGGGTTGTCGAGTCTAAAAGGTTGAGAACCACTGGACTAGATAGATAGATATAAGCTATATAAATAGAGACGGTTGGATAGATATAGTTAGATATATAGAAATAGATAGAGTAGGGCCTATACAGATCAAAATTTTAGAACTTTTATTTTGGTTCACACTGTGTTCTGCTAAACCCACATGCTTCGGTGCATTCAAGAATAACACTAAGACCTATCAACCCTATGTATCTTTAAAATATGTATGAACGAGGCGCAGTGGCCGAGCGGTAAAACGCTTAGCTTCTGAACTGGAGGTCCTGGGTTTGATTAATGGTGAAGACTGGGATTCTAATTTCAGGATCTTTTGGGCGCCTCTAAGTCTCCCCCCCCCCCCAGCTCTAATGGGCACCTGACATTAGTTGGGGAAAAGTAAGAGGTTGGTCGTTGTGCTGGCCACATGACACCCTCATCAACTGTGGGCCACAGAATCAAATGATCTTTGCATTGTCTGCCATATAGATCACAAGGTCAGAAAGGGGACCTTCACTTTTTTTTTGTATCCATGAGTCTCAGAAGCGTAATTACAGAATCCTGTTTTAACATTGATACAACTCCCAAGTGATTTAAAAAATAATAGCCTATAGCAATAACTGAACACAATAAATTGTCTGCAGCTTTCCTTTTAACTTTATATACCGGTACCATATGAAACACACATATATATATATATATATATTATGATATTATATGATTTAAGCTTTCTATTAATTCATCTAACATAGTAAGCCTACTGTACCACATAGCTGCAAAACTGACCATTAATTAATTCAATTTTTGAACATCTATTCAATTGTAAGCTTTAGTATTATACATTTACTCAGAAATTTTTTAATTTGGTAAAATGTTTTGCTTTAAATGTTTCGGATATTCATTCAGAGCTGAAGATGATTTACTTCCTAGTCCAAACCTCCAGCAAAACGATGGTGGATGGCAGCAGGCACGGTTTAAACTCAAGAAGTCAGAACGACAGTCCAATGCGCATACTGCATAACCAAGAAGCCATCTGTACTAACATACAAACACATTATTTTAAAATGAATCAAATGCTTAATGAAGATGAGATTTAATTTAAAAGTTTTAGAAATTGATTTAAAAATAATAACCAGCATACCGGTACAGGTACTTAACATTTTTTAAAATACAACGAAACTTAATTATTTTCTAAGTCTTCAAATTTATTGAATAAGTAAAGTAATTCTAAATTTCTAACCAATTATAAGTTTAACAAGTTGTGTCCAACTCAAAAACAAGTCATGAAAAGAAAATAGCCATAACATTTATAAGACATTTAGTTTTGTCTAATTTTTGGGACAAATGACTTCATTGTTCCACCTGATTTAAGGTATAATTTATTTTGGCCTAAACTGTTCATCAGTTCATGGTTCTTGATGCTGATCAATTTTTCCCCAATGTTTGATATCTTTGTTGCTTAAGTCTTGATAACAGACATCTTTGTAGAGTAAGTTTGACGTCTCTTTTGGTCATGTCTGAATAGAAGATTTGTTTAAAAGTCCAATATATAGTCAATATAGTTTTCAATGTGCTTAATAACAAATGGTGTAAAACTTCCAAATTAGAGTTCGTGAGACACATGGTCATGTCTGAATAGAAGATTTGTTTAAAAGTCCAATATATAGTCAATATAGTTTTCAATGTGCTCAATGAGAAATGGCGTAAAACTTCCAAATTAGAGTTCGTGAGACACAGATATCACACGAGAGATGTTCAATCGATGTTCTTGGTGCATGTAGAGTATTATCAAAAACTATCATTGCCATCAGAGATGTATTAAGCAAGTTCGCAGAAAGACTTCCAGGTTAACTTGAAAGCAACAATCTATTCATTCATTAATTCTAGCTCATACGAATAATAGGCTACTAATTCTTGAGGGTATTGAATTCACACTAAATAGATTACATCAAACATAATTTAAAGATATTATTTTCCAGCTTTTTCTTTAAGTGCTTACAAGTAGACTTGAGTCTAGCCACAACTTTAATAGTTGACTGATTGTGTGTCATGCACTTCAGAATGTCATCTCAAGAACGATCCAGTCCAGCCAGTCATCCTTCAATCCTGTGATTGTTTTTCTAAATGTATGACAAGTCCGAAGCTTATAAAATAAAAACAACAGGCGTTGTAGACTAAAATTTGGGTAGCTTTAGTCAAACCTAAGAAGGTAAATTCAATAGTTGATCCTAAGAAGGTAAATTCAATTGTTGAACCTAAGAAGGTAAATTCAATTGTTAAACCTAAGAAAGTAAATTCAATTGTTGAACCTAAGAAGGTAAATTCAAGAGTTAAACCTAAGATGGTAAATTCAATAGTTCAGCCTAAGAAGGTTAATTCACTATTTTAGCTTAAGAAGGGTAAATTCATGCACCCCTGTAGAAGTTTAACTGTCAATACATCTCATGTATTTCTGTGGTGTGCAGTTTTAAAACTTCAACTCTGGTGATACAGACACCATATATGACACTAACATATATTTGATAAGCTAAAAAAAACCTTTCAATTACAGTGGATTTAGAAATCCATTCAAAGAATTATAAGTCACTACAAGAAAAACAAAATTTAATGTCAAATATGCTGGTGTTAAAAACATCCTAATTTTATCCTGCTCTTGATGAGACAGAATCAAGCTGTACAAAGCTTTGCATATTGACACAAGTTTCTTAAATTTTGTGGAACACTAGCTATTCAATAGATCAGTAAAAGTCAGATTTGATGACCAGGTCTTCATTATTCACTCAGTACCAGGTATAATATAGCATTTTGAATATATTTCAAATTAGACTATAAACAAAATATTAACATTGTCCCATGATTTAAACATTATCCAGTGGTTTAAACTTAGTAGCTGCCCAAATCTTCAGCTACAGAGTTGTAATTAATTCTCCTTTAATGTTGCTTTTTACCAGTTTGATCCAATCAAGTGCTTCAAGTACCCAATATAAACAGAGAAGTTGAAGGTTATGAAAATGTTTACTCTTGCCTTTTTTTTACAGTTTAAACCAGACGGTGAAATTTTTTCAAAAACTTTTTTCCTCAGTAAATCAGCTGATGATTTTCAAGGACAAAAAAAAGAAGAAAATTGCATAATACAAACATTTTAAGTTATTTTTGGTCTGATATGAAATTATATGCTGTTTCAAATATGGTAAATAGACAAATCTTTTATACATTTTCTACATTTGAATGGTTTTTCAAAAGTATGAATTAATTAGGTGGTGTCTTTTTAAAGATGAAGCTGCAGTTGATCTTTTTGACATACAGTATTCAAAATATATGTGTATGAATCCAGCTGTGTTTTTTTAAATTTGAAGATAAATTAAATCCTTTTAAACAAACTTCACATTGAAATACTTTTTCCCCATTATGAATGCGTAGGTGGTTTTTTAAAGATGATAATTCAGTAAACCATTCCTGACATATTCGACATTTAAATGGTTTTTCACCAGCATGAATCAGACTGTGTCTTTTTAATTGTGAAGATTGAGTAAATCTTTTCTGACATATTTCACATTTAAATGGTTTTTCACCAGTGTGAATACGTAGGTGACTTTTTAAAGATGATGATTCAGTAAAATCTTTCTGACATATTTGACATTTAAATGTTTTTTCACCAGTATGAATCAGACTGTGTCTTTTTAAGTGTGAAGATTCACTAAATCCTTTTAGACACATTTCACATTTAAATGGTTTTTCACCAGTATGAATATGTTGGTGATTCTTTAAAGATGAAGATTGATTAAAACTTTTTTGACATATTTCACAATTAAATGGTTTTTCACCAGTATGAATCAGACTGTGTCTTTTTAAGTGTGAAGATACACTAAAACCTTTTTGACATATCTGACATATAAAGGGTTTTTCACCAGTATGAATACGCTGGTGATTTTTTAAAGATGAATACTCAGTAAATCCTTTTTGACATATTTCACATACAAATGGTTTTTCACCAGTATGAATACGCTGGTGTTTGTTTAAATTGGAATGTTTAGCAAAATCTTTGAGACATATGGGACACTGATGTTTTTCCTTAGCACTATGACAAGAGGTTTTCATCTTTATTTTCAAAACAGATTCATTTGAAAGGCTTTCATTAAGTTCATCTTGTATGTTATCAGTAAGCACATTTCTTTCTGATATCACTTCCTTTTCTTTCTTAATAACATCCACCTATTAAAAAAAAGAAAGAAAGAAAAAATAATTAAGTATTATTATTCTGATAACAAAACTATTCTGATGGCCAAATTTAATCGTTTGGTTCCGAATCTGGGGTCCTGGGATTTTCAATTTCTGGATTTTTAGAGCACCCCTTAGTCCACCCAACTCTAATGGGTACCTGACTTTAGTTGGGAAAAGTAAAGGAGGTTGGTTGGTCGTTGTGCTGGCCACATGACACCATGCTCGTTTGTTTTGCATTGAAGACATAGATATCTATCCAAATGGTGATCAGCTAACTTCATAAGTGACTAAAAATATGTGCTATTAGATGTTTTTTTTTTAATTAATTAGTGAGTTATCATACTGACTCTATCTGACAGTGAACTAAAAAAAAAAGGCTTCTAGTTACCGTAATTAAAACTATTCATAACAACAGAAGTTGTTTTTTTCATTAAACATTTGTTTCATAAGGTTAATGTTAAATATATCTGATAGATATATCTGATAAAGTAGTGATGTATGGTAAAATTGGAATACCTGATGTTCAAGTTTTACATTACAAGTTTCAGCAAAGTTTTCTGATTGCTGGGTATACAAGTCTGATTCATCTTCATCTATCTTCTCAGTTTTTATGATCGGCACTTTGAAGTCTTGTTCTTCACATGGTTGTGTTATTAAATCTATTTCTTCCTTTTCCTCCTTCACATGTTTTAAGGCATGGTTCAGTTCAAGAGAAAAATCAAGCTTTGTGTCAGGCATCATGGAAGGGTACTTGGTCCAAATGTCAGCTGCACTAATATTTCTGTGGTAAAAATAAAAACATTTGTAAAAACCTATACCGGTAATTTAAAAAAATTAACATTTTTAATTTCATAATTTTTTTTTTAATTCTGGAATCAGTCTTGCAGACTGTAATCACACTGATATCTATATTATAAAGTAGAATGTGTGGAGTATGTATGTATGTATGTATGTATGTATGTTACTTATAGACATCAAAACCGCTTGACCTATCTTGATAAAACTAGGCAGGAATGTTCCTTGGGTACCAACTTAGACCGTAGTGTATGTATTGTAGCCCTAAAACAAATTTAAGACCCTCAAAAAAAATAAAGTTGTCCGACTCTATTACAGCTATAGTATTTTATGGATCTAGGCCATGTCTACAATGTTGACATGAGAAAAGATAGAAAGGATTTAGACCTAGATCTAATTTTAAGAAATACACTTTGCGCAGATAGTTTTTTACTTTGACACATGAAAAGACAAAAGAAGATCCATTGATTTCATTATATAATAAAATTAACCTTCAATTTTGTGTTTCAAAAGCATTTTTTACATTAATTAGTTCCTTATATCAGTGATTACAGATTTCCTGACGAACATTCTTTCATTAGACAATTCCGTAATGAATCGCATACTAAATATTAATTCGTTTAATTGTTTACTTTATAATCCCATCCCTAGATCTAAAACTCTAATCCAACTCTAAGATGATAAAACTTCTCTTCGCACAGATAGTTTTATACTTTAACACATAAATATATTAATTAAAGTCCATTCATTTCATATTTTGATCAAATAAACATTAAAATTTGGTTTTCTAAAGCTACATTCGTTTACGAAAGCTGCGAAGCCGAGTTGAGATAGGCCTAGATCTATATTCATTCATGAATCGCGTACTAAAAATTATTTCGTTTAATTGTTCACTTTATAATCCCATTTATTTAACAAAGCTATCGCTCTTTTCGTTTTTAATAGATAAGAATGTATCGACTTCGGGTAAACCATTTTCGCAAAACTAATTTTATTTTCGTAGCGAAAGAGAAATAACGTGAAAGGATCATTAGCTACGTTTAACATACATCTAAATCCAATCCACTAGATTATTCAAAAGCAAATGTTTTAATTTTAAAAAATGGATTTAAGCCTATTAGCTATTTCGATTTGATAGCTTCATTCACACTATTTTTACATTGACACATTCGCTTTACTTATTACATTATTATTTCGTTTAATTGTTTACAAAACACTCTCAGTGACTATATTGAAAGTAATGCGCAAATAAAGACCCGCGGGTCGCGGGTAACATATGTCTAGTATTATATATAACATATTCAATTTTTTAAACAATATTTCTTGACAAAATGGTAAATGTGTTGTCAAAGCAAAATATCTTTTTTTTTTTTTTAAATTAAGACTTTTAAAGAGGGTCTTAGAATTATAGTAAAAAAAAATAAATAAAGTTCTCCTTTCAGACCTTGCGATCTATAGGACGGTTAACGAGAGTGTCATGTGGCCAGCAAAACGATCAACCCCATTTACTTTTCCCCTACTAATGTCAAGTATCCATTTAGAGTTTAGTGGACTCAAAGGCACCCTAAAGATCTTGAAATTAAAAATCCCAGTCTTCACCAGGATTTGAGCCCAGGACCCCCAGTTTAAAAGTTAAGCACTTTACCACTCAGCTACTGTGCCTCCTATTGTGGATCTAAAAAAAAAAAGTTCCCCTTTCAGACCTTGTGGTCTATAGGGCAGCTGATGTATAGGTCATTTGATTCTGTGGCCTACGGTTAACGAGGGTGTCATGTGGCCAGCACAAGGACTAACCGCCATTACTTTTCCCCAAATAATGTCAGGTACCCATTAGAGCTGGGTGGACTCAGAGGCGCCCAAGGATCCTGAAATAAAAATACCAGTCTTCACCAGGATTCGAACCCGGGACCCCCGGTTCAGAAGCCAAGCACTTTATCGCTCAGCCACCACGCCTCCATTGTGGATCTAGTTGATGAAAATTCCAGAATAAAGCATAATTTGTTATTCAACATCTGTTGGTCATAAATAGTATCTACTATACTTGAGCCTTTCTTTGGATTTGGAAATAAAAATCCCTAACCTCTCTCTACATAAGACTATATATATATTAAATTAAACATTTTCCTTTTAAAAAAAATTTTGATTTAATTTTGATTTTCCCTTGGGAAACTTCTGGACATTTGTTTGATTCACAAATCATAAATGAGGAGATTGGAAACAAGATCACAACAAAAATCTGGCTCCATGATGACCTTCTGACCATTGACAATGGCATTGTGATTGTCCAGAAAACACATATATGATATATATTAGATTAATGACATTCACAGGGCATTCTATGAACGTGATCAAGCCATTCAAGACATCTACTGCTGATAACAGAGCAAATATCCAGGTACCCTTGCTACCTACAAAAGCCTACACTAGTCACTCACTCACTAGAGTCTAGTACAGTACAGAGTAGAGTCTAACAGCAGTAACTTACTAGTCTAAGTAAAGTAGTGAGTAGAAGATTCTACTAACTAAAACTTACTTCAGTAACTTCTACTCTAGACTCTTTTTATCCAGATAGTACTACTCTATATAAATAAAGTATATAGATCTGTCATCTACTAGTACTACATCTGGATCTAACATTTAGCCTATCATTATCTCTATACTATATATCTAGAGATCTAGATTCTAGAGCCGGACGGAATGTTGTTAGTTACAAGCAGATTGATTTCCCTTGACTTTTATGAACTATATATTTTATATAGGTCTGTGTCGTACATATATATAGATCTACTATATATTTGTCTATTGCATAGTCTGTGTTTATTGTTTACATTTCCGGTATGTCCTACATCAAGATGGTTAGCTAGATCTTGAACTAGATTTTAGATGTAAATTGGTCCTGCATATTCTGAAAATATAACAGAAACCTAATTTAGCGTTTCTAGTGTCGTATACTAATACCAATTAGTCTTAGAATCTAATCTAGTAAGTGCTAATAAGCCTAATGCTCCATTCAAATTATTTTTTTTCCTGACAGTGTAATGTAGATCTAGATCTTATAAATTTTAATAAATTATATAATAATACTTCAAAAAAGAAGATGATTTATTCATTATTGATTACGTCCTACGCCTCATCATGCATATATATATATTATATTTAATATTATTATTATATAATATGGTATTACGTACCATTAATATTAACCAATGACTTAAATTCTGCCAAGTCGCTGGTTTTTATCTAGATCTATATTAGACGATAATCACTATATGATACTATATTACTGTATTAACTGTATTAGTATACTATTACTATTTACTATTACTATTAGAATCTAATTGATTAGATTTATTATGATAATGATTTAGAAAATTTTAATTTAGATCTACAATCATTGATAATCATTATGAAATTTATGATTAAGATTATTAATCATATCAAATTATTATTATACAGACATCGTGATCATCTAGAGCTGGATTTAGAATTTAGATCTAACTGGTTTCTTATTTCTAAGAAAAAAAAATGCTATTATTAAATTAGATCTATAGATATCATTATGATAAAGACCTAAATGCATCACGTGTAGGATGTAATACTACTTCTAGAGTCCTAGACAATCAAGTAGATCTAGATCAAGTAGTAGTCATAGTAGCATTAGAATGCAGTTCAATACCTAAGTAAAGTAGTAAATCTAATATCTATATACTATAGCCAAAATAGGTTTGTTTTAACTGTTTAAGTAAGTCTAGCTCTATTTCTGTATTTATTCTTAATATAATTCTTAGATCTAAATTTAGATCTATAATGACTATTAGACTCAATATGTGTAATATGTATGTTACAGTGAGTATGTATTTTTTTTTAACCATTAGATCTATAGACTATATTATATAGTCTAGTTAGGGCAGTGATGCCCAAATTATGGCCCACGGGCCAGACATGGTTTCATCCGGCCTGCCGAAACATCAGCAGAAAGTTTAGAAATCCCCCTTCCAAACAAAAAAAAAAGGTTTAAAATATGTATCTTTACCTACGTTTGGGCCCTCTTTTTTCTCTGGTGGATTGGTATCATTATCTTTAACATTTGTGTGTTTATGAAATGGGACTCTACCAGGAAAAGTGAAAATATCATTACTTTTTTGCCTTGTCATATTATCACAAATTTGATACATTTTAAAACACATTAAATGAAAATTGTGAGTTAACTATTCACGTCACTACCATTAAAAAACTAAAAATTGACTAACCAGCTCTAGGAAGTATAATATGTTTCAAAATTAATAAAATATATATTTCTTTATTAAATATTCATATTTTCAATAAACATAAATATTTAACAAATTTAATGCCTTAAGCTACTTATACCGCATTATTGAAATTCCAGATGTTTAACAAAGGTAAACTATTCAGACTTAGCAGAGTTTAAGTCATTGATTGAAATTAATGACTAGATAGACACATGAAATGCGTAGGATGTAATTATCTTCTTTTTTAAAGTAACGTCTGTAATCTATAAGATAAGATATTTAAGATAAAGTTTCAAGCAATTTGAAACATGTTTGGGAGAAAAAAAAATATAAATACTGGGGATGCCAGTATTGATCCATGCATTAGTGCCAGGTCTATGAGCATCTATTATAGATATGGAGTCAAAGAGTTTTCTATCCTCAGTTCCAAATATTTGTTTAGTTTAGTTACAACTATTTGTAAATAACTGATGCTAAAATAAAATTTGATCTTGACTAAGCTCAATTCTATGATCCCTTTTAAATGTCTGTTATTTTTAATAATAATAATTTTAATAATATTTTAAGAGTTACCTATCCTCAGTTCCAAATATTTGTTTAGTTTAGTTGCAACTATTTGTAAATAACTGATGCTAAAATAAAATTTGATCTTGACTAAGCTCAATTCTATGATCCCTTTTAAATGTCTGTTATTTTTTAATATAATCTGCAATGCACTTAACATTTACAATCGGTACATCTTATTAAGAAATTTCTATAAAGTTTTTGTGTCACCGATCACATCACTGTTTTCACAACAGAATCCAGATTTATTCTTTTTTTCAAGTGTTAATGAAATATAACTTTTAATTTTTTTTTTATCTTAAATTCTGCATTTATTACAGAAATATTAGTTCAACAAGCTGAAATTTGGACCTTTGTGCTTCCATGATGCCTGACACAGATCTTGATTCTTCTATTGAAGTGAACAATGTGAAGGAGGAAATGGAAGATACAGATTTGTTAGCACAAACTCATAAAGTTTCAAAGTGTCAAAAATTAAAATTGAGAAGATTAAAGATGAAGATGAATCAGACTTGTATACACAGCCATCAGAAAATTATGCACAAACTTCTAATGTGAAACTAGGTCATCAGGTATTTCAATACTTATTAAATGCATGTTTTTTTTTAATCAAATATATTATTTATGGTAGATAAACTAGATCTAATCTTTTTTTTCGATTTAGAGAAAAAGTATACCAGAAAAACATGAATGATTGAATCTTCCTTTAAAAAAATAAAATTATGTTATTAGAGAAGACAGTTATGTAAACCTTTTTTGTTTACATTTTTCTTTTGTTATTTATTTATCTTACAGGAAATTACTATGAAGAAAGATATAGAAATAGCAAATTTTACAGATAGTAATAAATCATAGTCTTTGGCATCAAGACTATTGGCTGTGTCAAAGAAGCCAAACAACAGTCTTTATCCTGTACCTATCATCATGCCAAATCTGAAATCAGCTGGTGAGGCCCATGGTTCAGAAGTACCAATGAGTCAGGTAAATAATTGATTTACAAGAAAGTTTAAATAAGATTTTTTGAGAAAAAATATATTTTTTTTTTTAAAGGTGGCAAAGCAGTTAGGATTTTCATTATTTTTTTTTACTGAAATGTACAAAAAAATATTTGATTAGAGCAAAATATTCTTTAAGTAAATTTCATTTGTAATATTCTCTTGGGCATAGTCAGGATTTATCTCTCATTTATATTCATTTATAATGTATTATTTATAATGTATTATAATATTTGATGAATGTCTGAGTGTTCTTGTGCAAGTGTATTACATAATAACAACAATAACAATAAGGCTTGTCTTTGGGTCCAAAAATTAACGAGTGTCTGGTCTTTGTTTGCACGAAATTATTAAGTATTAATGTGTTTAGTTATTAAAAACAATTTGAATTATAAATGTGTGTGTTATAATTCATTTTATAACTTATTATTACTTTTGTCCCAAGTTCAGCCCGACAGCCACACCATACACACCTAGTTGTACATAAACTAATAAACGAGGTGTATGATGATTTGAATTAAAATATGAATTTAATCTAACGATATTTGTACAATGACAATGACATATGATCAATAATAATGATAAAGAAATATGAGTGCATATAGGATGGCATGCAAAATCAATACTTATAGTAAGATTCTAGTAAATACTTAATTAGTATTTTAAAATCAAAGTATTCACCTTAATTATAAGGTTCAGTAATATTATTTACAACAATATGTCAAGACAACAACTGGCAATACAAGCAGATCTATCTTCCAGCCAAGATACTGTTCACTGACACTACACAAATAAAAGTTTATAGTAGCATCCAAAACTCACAACTTTACAAAACACCCCCAGGTCTGGATATAGCAACCCGCAGTCTGGTATCTGGAACCTCAAGACTCGTAAATCAAACTTGAAAAACATCAGACAGAAAACCTAAGATAAAAACCTCAGTTCTGTAACCTAAAACTGAGATCTCACTCCTGAAACCTGAGACTGAGAATTAGCACTGAGACCCTATAGAAAGATAAAGAACAGATTCTTCTAATCTTCTAATCTAATTACAAAATACGAATACGATCGATACAAAATAACTATACTATAGTGACTGAGTATCTATATTTTGGTGACTTGATTTAATCCTATGGACTACCATGGAAGCATAGGTCCACAACCACAACTGCTATTGTACTCATTTCATAGCAGCTTTTATCTGCTCCCATGTCATTCCAGTATCTCAGCTTGACTGAGGACTGATATCTTCCAGGTATGCTTGGGCCTGTTAACCATCCTCTCTCTTGTGAGTTCCCTACTGTGGAAAATATATTTTGGTGGTAATGATAAATTATTTGTAAGCATTATAGTAATTCAGAAAGTGCATACATATGAATAGAATGAGCTTTTACTATGTGCAAAGCTTAATTCAACCAATGCAATAGAAATTGTAGCATAGAAATATTAATTAAGCAGGTTATATCTGCTATATCCATCTAGCTGAAAAATTCTGTATAATAATAATAATCTTTATTAATCCATAAGGAAGTTTGTCTTACAATTTGAGCATTACACCAAACAAAACTATAGAAAACAAAAAACATTCACACCAGATTCCCTCAAAAGTTACACTTGAAATGTTTACATCAGGTAGTTATATCATATTTAAAAAATTTGATTGCCAGGGGAACAAAGAAGTTTGCTGTCTGTTTGTCTTTGTCATTCTAAATAAACATATACCACCAGAAAGTTGGAAGTAAGAAAAGAGATCAAAACAATGCATCCTCTTCTATCCATGACCAGATCTTCTACTGACTCTATGGACCAAATCATTCTGTTTTACACTCATGTATCATAACTCACGACAAATAAAAATTAAACACCTGAGCTCCTGTCAATCAGACTTGACTTACTGACTTAATTCTGTGCTCTCCCAGGGGAGCATAGAGCCGCAACCACGCCTCTCCTCCGAACTCAGTTCTGAGCAGCTTTCTTCAGCTGCTCCTATGTCATTCCAGTACCATCAGCTTCAGTGATGACTGACCTGGGTCTGCCCTCTTTCCTTGCGAATTCCAATCAAGTGCCTGGCTTGCAACATTGGTAGCTGCTTTTCGTAAGGTGTATCCTATCCAGCTTCACTTTCGCTTTATGATGTCTTGGGACACAAGCTTTACTCTAGTCCTCTCCTAAAAATTGACAGTAGTTATCTTTTCTGGCCACCTAATTCCTAATGTCTGGCATTAACAAAGGCCTGTCAATCAGAGTTGCCAAGAAATTTTCAAAGGAAAACAGCCTCGGCAGATTTCCCAAGTCAAGTGAGATGACATAATAAACTCAGTGACACTCAGTGACACTCCCACTCTTTGGCTTGGCACATCAATGCAAGAAGATTAAAAATGTTTGTTTGTAAAATGTTTTACATGTTTCGGATGTCCCTTCAGGGTTGAAGATAGTTTACTTCCTAGTCCAAACCTCCCGCAGGAAGACGAGGGATGGGTGTGGGCAGGGTTTGAACCCGGGACCATCAATAAATCCAAACGACAGTCCAGCGTGCAAACCGCATGACCAGCAACCATTTTTTCATGACAAAAAGTAAAGCTAATCCCAAAAACTGTTTGGAACATGGCCAGATTGTCACATTAAACCTAGTCTCCTGGAATCAGAATCTAATGGCAATGTAGCCAAAGTTTGTTTTTGTGATTAAGAAGCATGAAAGAGTAACCATACAAAAGGAACACTATGATTAGACAAATTTAGCCTATCACAATTCTCATTAACAAGATTCAAAGACAAATGATTACACAATGGGATTTTATAATGTAAATCTTCATGTTGTTAAAAAAGTCAAGGACTTCCTTTAAAAAAAACATAAACAAGATTCATTTGCAGTCTTATTCAGTTAACGGGTCATAACTGTGTAGTACTTGTTAAAAAACAACTTTGTTTTAAGTCAAAATGTTGATATAAAGACAAAATTTGCACTAATTACCTAAAAATTGGTTTAACTAGTAGACTATTATGATAAATGTTGTTGTTTTTTCTATTGCAGATGGACGTCATTAAGAAAAAGTGGAAGTAGTATCAGAAAAAAACATGTTAATTGCTAACTTAGAAGATCAAATTGAAGGACAACATTCAAAAGAAACTGTTTTAAGAAAAGAGAGTAAAACTTGTCATCAACCTGAAAAAAAAACATAAATGTCAGACACGTCTCAAAGCATTTACTACACCTTCACAGTTAAAACGCCACCAGCCTGTTCATTCTGGTGAAAAACCTTATAAATGTGAAATATGTTTCAAAAGATTTTCTTCACCTTCATCTTTAAAAAGACACCATTCTATTCATGATGGCAATTATCCATTTTAATGTCAAATACCGGTATGTCAAAAAAGATTTAATCTACCTTCACATTCAAAAAGACACCAAAGCATCCATTCTGATGAAACACCATTTAAATGTCAAATATGTCAAAAAAGATTTGCTGATAATTCCAATTAAAAAAAAAACACCACCGTATTAGTAGTGGAAAACACATTTCAATGTCAAGTATGCTAAAAAAAGATTAACTGATCATTCAGCTTTAAAGCCACACCAGCATATCCGTACTGGTGGAAAGCTATTTCAATGTCAAATATGTCAAAAGAGATTTACTACATCTTCAACATACAAAAAAAATACCAGCGTATTCATATTGGTTAAATACCCGTCATTTGTCAAAATATGTAAAAAAAAATAAATAAAATATTAAAAAATTATACGAACTTTAGTTTTATGTTCTTGTTCTGTTTGTAAAAAAAATCCAATGCTTTGCTTGAATTTGTAAAATAATTCCATCATATGGGGATTCCTGATAACTTTTTTTTTTTTAATTAGTTCTACACATTGTGTGTCCAATGCCCCTTCCTAATCCACCTTAGGCAGGCCCTACTACCACTCCAGCCCAACATAACCAACCCCCTGTACGGCAGTGCTGAACAACTGAAGAAAACAGCACCTTGTTTTTCCTTGGCACAGTCTGCAGCAAAAAGCTGGCTAGAAGAAGAAGAAATTAAGTGTCCAATCGTCATTTGATTTTAAGTTCTATTTGTGTTAGCTGAGTTGTTTCCCATGGCGTTAAATAAGATTTTCTTTGGCCATCTGACACAAATTATACAATTATATGAAGCTGGCATTGCTAGTGAATGTATCTGTAGTGTTGTCTTGGGTAAAATAGAGGCCCACAGTTCATGTAAACAAGTAGGCCTAGCTTTCTAAATTATATATTGTGAAAATGGGTGTGAATTATTTTGTGTTGAGTTGGTTGAACAGTTAAGCCAGCTATTTATGTTTGAATCCTCTTTTCAGATTCTCATGCTGACTACTATACAAATATCCAAACTTATTAAAATTCAGTATTTGTTAGAATTGATTATTTTCCCTAAATTGACTGGAAGTAAGTGGTTATTGTTAACGGGAGGCAACTTCTTTTGTTTAATTTATACAAATGAAACAAAATTAGAAACAGATGTAGATGAAATGAAAGCTTAACATTTTGGACCATTTACAATAAAAGTTCAGCTTGGGTTATACATTTTTTTGTAACTCCAGTGTCGGACTGATAGGGTGAATGTGTGTGCGACCTACTGACACACGGGCGACTCAAGCCAATCACACAGGTCAACGGCTGTTGAACAAGGGACATTACTGCTAGTACACGCAAATATGACCCGTGTTATGGTCATGTGATCGAAAGCCTTTACTGTCAAGAGACAATGTGTAGGGCTCAGCAAGGCAGTAAGGACAGTGTGCTACATAGTGAGTCCTTGAAAATGTAGCTGTACGAGTCTAGAAGTAGACAGAAAAAAGACTTATAGTGTTTGGTAGGCAGTTCTGTTGTGCAGCAAAGCATTTTAAGTTCTATGGCCTCCTTCAGTCGCGAAGCGACTTTGGATCATCTAGGTGAGATGAATGCCTGGGCATTAGCTGTGGTCGGAACGATGTCGCCCACACATCAGTTCCCCCCTTTCCACGCAGCTGATGTATCCAAAGGAAAGGCAGTGCCGATATAGTCAGCGGCGTCGCAGGTTGGGCAGAGTGTAACATTGGGTGCTGCAAACTGCCTTAGGGTCGCCAGCTCCTGATTTTTCCTCAGGGTTGACTCCCGAAGCCTTTCTCGTGATTGGGTATAGCTGCAAGGCAACAGAGGTTTGAATTCAGAGTTTTCCTTCTCCTAGGTGGGTAGCCAGCCATGGCTAATGAGCCCCTCCTGCCTGAAGCTTACTGGTTAAGGCGCCATTAAGGCCTACTCACCTTTGCCCCTTCTCCTGCTAGTGAGAACAGTTCCGCCGGACTCAATATCTGAGCCACACGTGAAGGCCAGGAGTTGGACTGGTTGTCAGATACTATTGGTCATGACTGAATGCATGACGCGTAGGACGTAATCATCTTCTTTTTTGAAGTAACGTCTGTATTATATAAGATAAGATAAGAAGATATTCGAGACTCATGCCATTTGGAAGCATTTTATAGGTAGTGGGGTGCTTACATCCATTACCACTTCCGACAATGACAACCTAGCGGAACCATTTGAAGTTAGTGTAGCCAATAATTGTGTTGTATTGGCTGTTGATGTATTAGTCATTAAACCGCCACATTGTTTATTGAAACTCGTGTTGTCAAGTTCTTGTGTTAGATGTGCTGTGTTATTTAGCAGTGTTTACAGAAGGCCTGATAAAGAAGATCGTAACAATCTAAAGCTGGGGAAAAAAGATTTTACATTATTACCTGAGAGAAACTGACAACGTAGTAGATCTACTTGAGCATCTTTTTCTTTTTTGAGTGTTGTCTCATTTACTTCTCCCTTTTCTAAAACATAAGTGTGACAATATGTTCCAATTTTCCAGTTTTAATTAAACTATTAAAGTTTTCACTTAGAAATCAAAGAAACTTGAACAATGAAACTCTACGCTAGAATATAAACTTGAGTAATGAAATTCTAAGCTAGAATATAAACTTGAGTAATGAAACTTTAAGCTAGAATGAGTAATGAAACTCTAAGCTAGAATGAGTAATGAAACTCTAAGCTAGACGAGAAACTTGAGTAGGCCTAATGAAACTCTAAGCTAGAATAGAAACTTGAGTAGGCCTAATGAAACTCTAAGCTAGACGAGAAACTTGAGTAATGAAATTCTAAGCTAGAATGAGTAATGAAATTCTAAGCTAGAATATAAACTTGAGTAATGAAACTCTAAGCTAGAATGAGTAATGAAACTCTAAGCTAGAATAGAAACTTGAGTAATGAAACTCTAAGTTAGAATAGAAACTGTAAATTTGAAAAAAAAAAATGTATCCACAAAGATCCAGAAGAGTGTATATAACAGAGAGATCACATCATCTTTTAACATAAATCCACCTTTAAAAAAAAAACAAGTCAACGATTTGTCTCAAATTTACAATTGAAGATAGAGGTCATTATAGTTTTTTTTTTAAATATGTAGGCTATATGTCTAGATATCATGTCAGTACGCACTAATATGATTTCAGGATATTAAGGGTATAGAATAACTACTCTAGATCTACGATGATTAGAAAATTGCATGCGTCTGTCTGTGTGGGTATGTTTATACTTGCGGTGCTCGACTTCAATAGGTGAACAAGACGAGCACAAAATCGGATGAACTTCTTAGCTCGTGACACTTAAAGCTTCACACGACGAGGAGCGAACGAGAGCTATAGTGCTTCCCTGCAGTGAATGTCGATATCACATTCCTTGAAGGAGCTCTTATGGGTTTCTTAATGGAACTAGTATTGATCCCCCTGGGAGCGCATTCCTGAACACAGCTCCCCGTACAAAATCGGTTTGGGAAGGCATGTGGATTACGTCGAAATTGGAACTATTTTACTGTGGCGTATGAATTCTCCTTAGCGTAGATGGTGGGAGTTAAGTTTTTGATGTGGCGGGAATAGAAGGTCCAGGACTTTATAACTTCATATGAAGAATTCAAATGGTTTAACGAAGAATTGGAAAAGTCTCAATCGCTATAAAAGATGTTCACCACACGGTATATGAAACCCTATCTCTAACCTCAGCCGTCTGCGTCAGATGTGGGAAAATATGCAGGTCGCATCTGGGTTTACGTAGTCATGTAAAACACTACACTCATCCTTAATGGAAGACATTGCCATGCGAGTTTCGAATTGTGACGTCCTTGTCTGTCACGTTCCGTCTTTGGCTTAACTTTGTCTCTACAACATGTAGAGAGAATCATGAAATTGATTTTTAGCGGCCCCCGAAAGGGGAAAAGACGCTATATTAGTTTTGTGTGGCCTGTCTGTCCGTTTGTCCCGTTTAGATCTCGTAAACTAGAAAAGATAGTGAAAATCCGACATCACAATATTTGAGACCATTCAAAGTTCTGATGCAACAGCTAGCCTACTTTTTTCTTTTCTGAAAGCAAAAAATCTAATTTTTTAAATCACTTATGCAAGCAGGTTTTTGTTTTTAAATAAAAATACACCACTTTTACAACTATTCACTATTAATAGTAACTAACACTTGAGGCTCTTTATTAGGGGAGGCAATTGTTTACCACATTTTAACACATATTATTAATGATACTTTTGTTTTTCTTTAACCCTTAAAATGCGTGTGGTATATCCATTTAGTATGCACTCATTGTAAAACAGCTTATATATATATATTTGTATAAAATCGCTCATACCGCTAAATTTGTTCTTCTTATCTTTCTGTTGATTTTTTGTTTCATTTGAAGATGCTTTGTGTTTGTATTTGTTATGTCTTATATAAGTTGGCAACAGTACAATGTAGTAATTCAAGTCTGATGTATTTATTACAGTTTTTGTAAGTAGGACATAATCATCTTCTTTTTTGAAGTAACTTCTGTATCATATAATATAAGATTTTTTTAAAAAAGGTCTACAATTACCTAGATTTCGAAATTAAATAACATTGTCCTGAACCCCTTCTCCCAAAAAAAAAAAAAATAGAGAGAGCGTTCTTGATGAAAAACGGGTAGGCTTACCGGTAATTTTTTAGCCTTACATGTTCAATCCATGCATCCCTTTAAAGGTGTAAATACCTGTAATATTTGAGCCTTAGATGTTCAATCCATGCACCCCTTCAAAGGTGTAAATACCTGTAATATTTGAGCCTTAGATGTTCAATCCACGCACCCCTTTAAAGGTGTAAATACCGATAATATTTGAGCCTTAGATGTTCAATCCACGCACCCCTTTAAAGGTGTAAATACCGGTAATATTTGAGCCTTAGATGTTCAATCCACGCACCCCTTTAAAGGTGTAAATACCGGTAATATTTGAGCCTTAGATGTTCAATCCATGCACCCCTTTAAAGGTGTAAATACCGGTAATATTTGAGCCTTAGATGTTCAATCCATGCACCCCTTTAAAGGTGTAAATACCGGTAATATTTGAGCCTTAGGTGTTCAATCCATGCACCAATTTAAAGGTGTAAATACCGGTAATATTTGAGCCTTAGATGTTCAATCCATGCACCCCTTTAAAGGTGTAAATACCGGTAATATTTGAGCCTTAAGTGTTCAATCCATGCACCCCTTTAAAGGTGTAAATACCGGTAAAATTTGAGCCTTAGATGTTCAATCCATGCACCCATTTAAAGGTGTAAATACCGGTATCTAAAATTCCAAGGAAATTGCTGCCTTTCTCAAATATGATGCTGAAGTCAATCTTTTAAAAAGTATTTGATCTGAATTGTTTTTAAATTGTGAAGATTCGGCAAATGCTTTATGACTCAAACCCAGGGACCCTGATTTAAATCTCAGTGATGACAATCTTTTTTAGGATGCCCCTAGGCCTAGCCACCTCTAAATAAGTACCTGACATCAGCTGGTGAAGTAAAGAGGTTGGTCATTGTACAGACCACATGACACCCTTGTTAACTTTGGGCCATATTAACAGATGCCTTTACATCATTTGTCCTATAGATCCCTATGTCTAAAAGGGAAACTACTTTTTTTATGAATTGGTGATTTTTCAAAGATAAAGGTGCAATAAATTTATAAATATATATTGTTACGATTCTCTCCTAATCCTAATCAGGCCTTTTGTAAACACTGCTAAACACAACACATCAAGAACTTGACAACAAGGCCCCAAATAATCTGGTACTTTAATAAGGGTCAAATAAAACAGCCAATACGACACAATCAACTGCTACAACGTTAGACCGTATATCACTGTACTAAACTCATAACTCTACTGTCTCTTCCTGGACTCGTACGTTTCACTGGAGGACTGCACCAGGACCGACTTCATGGCTGACTAACAGTTCCGGTCTCAACGCTCTCCGGTCTTGAACTGCCGCTTTCTTACACACTGTGTCTCTGGTCAGCGCAGGCTTATGATCAGATGACCATAACACGGGCGCTATTCACGTGCAAAGTTCATGCCAGTACTGTCCCTTGCCTTTCAATATAGCATGCTAAACTGTATTTCTGGCCTGTGTCACGTATGTCAGCTGATCACACACAGTTAACCCTTTTGCGTCGCGAATAGGGTTATAACATTTATAACATATGACATTTAAAGTTTGTTCACTTTATCTCTGCCTGTGGTTCTGGTCGGTCTATCCAACTGTACACACTTCTTGTCCATCTGCTACTTGATTGCGGGGCCATGTATTCCTGCGCCGACCCCATTCGATCGAGCATTTCCAGGAGCCACTGAACAAACCTACTCCTTCAAACCCACCCAGAGCTACTTGAACCCACCAAGGAAGAGACAAGCGTCACAATCAAGCAATTGAAGAACGGTAAATCTGCAGGATCTGGTAGCATTCTGATAGAAGCGCTAAAAGTAGACATCAATACCAGTGGGAAGCTCTTCTGCAAGATAAGGGAACAAGAAGTGCCACCAGAGAGGAAGAAGGGCTAACTCATCAAACTCCCCAAAGAAGGCAACCTTCCTTCCTGCTCCAACTTCCAAGGGATAATGCTGCAGTCCATACCACAGAGAGGAAGAAAGGGCTACCTCATCAAACTCCCCCAAAGAAGGCAACCTTCCTTCCTGCTCCAACTTCCAAGGGATAATGCTGCAGTCCATACCACAGAGAGGAAGAAGGGCTACCTCATCAAACTTCCCAAAGAAGGCAACCTTCCTTCCTGCTCCAACTTCCAAGGGATAATGCTGCAGTCCATACCACAGAGAGGAAGAAGGGCTACCTCATCAAACTTCCCAAAGAAGGCAACCTTCCTTCCTGCTCCAACTTCCAAGGGATAATGCTGCAGTCCATACCACAGAGAGGAAGAAGGGCTACCTCATCAAACTCCCCAAAGAAGGCAACCTTCCTTCCTGCTCCAACTTCCAAGGGATAATGCTGCAGTCCATACCACAGAGAGGAAGAAGGGCTACCTCATCAAACTCCCCCAAAGAAGGCAACCTTCCTTCCTGCTCCAACTTCCAAGGGATAATGCTGCAGTCCATACCACAGAGAGGAAGAAAGGGCTACCTCATCAAACTCCCCCAAAGAAGGCAACCTTCCTTCCTGCTCCAACTTCCAAGGGATAATGCTGCAGTCCATACCACAGAGAGGAAGAAGGGCTACCTCATCAAACTTCCCAAAGAAGGCAACCTTCCTTCCTGCTCCAACTTCCAAGGGATAATGCTGCAGTCCATACCACAGAGAGGAAGAAGGGCTACCTCATCAAACTTCCCAAAGAAGGCAACCTTCCTTCCTGCTCCAACTTCCAAGGGATAATGCTGCAGTCCATACCACAGAGAGGAAGAAGGGCTACCTCATCAAACTCCCCAAAGAAGGCAACCTTCCTTCCTGCTCCAACTTCCAAGGGATAATGCTGCAGTCCATACCACAGAGAGGAAGAAGGGCTACCTCATCAAACTCCCCCAAAGAAGGCAACCTTCCTTCCTGCTCCAACTTCCAAGGGATAATGCTGCAGTCCATACCACAGAGAGGAAGAAAGGGCTACCTCATCAAACTCCCCCAAAGAAGGCAACCTTCCTTCCTGCTCCAACTTCCAAGGGATAATGCTGCAGTCCATACCACAGAGAGGAAGAAGGGCTAACTCATCAAACTCCCCCAAAGAAGGCAACCTTCCTTCCTGCTCCAACTTCCAAGGGATAATGCTGCAGTCCATACCACAGAGAGGAAGAAGGGCTAACTCATCAAACTCCCCAAAGAAGGCAACCTTCCTTCCTGCTCCAACTTCCAAGGGATAATGCTGCAGTCCATACCACAGAGAGGAAGAAAGGGCTAACTCATCAAACTCCCCCAAAGAAGGCAACCTTCCTTCCTGCTCCAACTTCCAAGGGATAATGCTGCAGTCCATACCACAGAGAGGAAGAAAGGGCTAACTCATCAAACTCCCCAAAGAAGGCAACCTTCCTTCCTGCTCCAACTTCCAAGGGGTAATGCTGCAGTCCATACCACAGAGAGGAAGAAAGGGCTAACTCATCAAACTCCCCAAAGAAGGCAACCTTCCTTCCTGCTCCAACTTCCAAGGGATAATGCTGCAGTCCATACCACAGAGAGGAAGAAAGGGCTAACTCATCAAACTCCCCAAAGAAGGCAACCTTCCTTCCTGCTCCAACTTCCAAGGGATAATGCTGCCGTCCATACCAGGAGAGGTGTTTAACCGCATTCTTCTGAACCCAATGCAAGATTCTGCTGTAGACCCAAGCCGGCTTTCCAAAGGAGAGATCATTCACAGATGACGACGACAAGCATAATTTTTTAACAGTCTCTCTCTCTCTGCATCAGTTTTATAGACTATGAGAAGGCATTTGAATGTGTGGTTTTTCACGGTTCCACGACAATTAGTTGAAGACTTTTCGATCACACAACTATTCATTCACCCGACATATCACTAACCGACAACTTGCTCACAGACAGTTGGTTCAGGACAAATCGTTCACTAGATAGTAACATATTGTTTATATTATAAATTCTTGTCATGTGTTTATTTTGTTTACATTAAAACTTTTGTAGCTATTATTTACCAAGAAAAACTTTATTGCTAGAGATCGGGCCTAATCTGAGTTTGTTTGTTAATTTTTTTTTATCGGGTGAACGAAAAGTCATGAACGATTTATTCATAAATGAAATGTCAGTAAACGAATTGTCGTGTCCCCGTTTTTCACCAAGCATGTATGGTGATATTTCAATTTGAAGAATAAAAAAATTCTTTAAGACAAAATTTGACATTTATATTGTTTATTACAAGTATAAATTTTTGGGTTATCTTTCAAAAATGAATATGAAGTAAAACATTTTTTAAAAATATTTGACATTGAAATGATTATTCATTAGAATGAAACAAATGGTGTTTTTTTAAAAGTTGAGGTTTACTAAATCCCTTTTGACATATTTGACATTTATATGGTTTTTCACCAGTATGAAACATTTGATGAGATTTCATGCTTGAAGATTGAGTGAATCCTTTTTGACATATTTCACATTTATATGGTTTTTCACCAGTATGAACCACTAGATGAGATTTCAGGCTTGATGATTGAGTGTAACCTTTTTGACATATTTGACATTTATATGGTTTTTCACCAGTATGAACCACTTGATGAGATTTCAGGTATGAAGATTTGGTGAATTCTTTTTGACACATTTGACATTTATATGGTTTTTCACCAGTATGAACCACTTGATGAGATTTCAGGTATGAAGATTTAGTGAATTCTTTTTGACATATTTGACATTTATATAGTTTTTCACCAGTATGCAGCACATGGTGAATTTTTAGAGATGAAGAATGAGTGAATCTTTTTTGACATATTTGACATTTATATGGTTTTTCACCAGTATGAACCACTTGGTGAGTTTTTAGGTGTGAAGAAAGAGTGAATCCTTTCTGACATATTTGACATTTATATGGTTTTTCACCAGTATGAACCACTTGGTGAGTTTTCAGGCCTGAAGACTGAGTGAAGCCTTTTTGACATATTTGACATTTATATGGTTTTTCACCAGTATGAACCACATAATGATTTTTCAGGTGTGAAGATTTAGCGAATTCTTTTTGACATAATTGACATTTGTATGGTTTTTCACCAGTATGAACCACTTGGTGAACTTTTAGGGATGAAGAATAAGTGAATCCTTTTTGACATATTTGACATTTATATGGTTTTTCACCAGTATGAACCACTTGGTGATTTTTCAAAGATTTAGAGAAAGGAAATTTTTTTAGACATATTTGACATTGATAAGATTTTTCACCAGCATGAATCACTTGGTGAAATTTTAGAGATGAAGAATGAGTGAATCTTTTTTGACATATTTGACATTTATATGTTTTTTCACCAGTATGAAGCACTTGATGAGATTTCAGGCTTGAAGATTGAATGAATCCTTTTTGACATATTTGACATTTATATGGTTTTTCACCAGTATGAAGCACTTTGTGAGTTTTCAGTTGTGAAGATGTAGTGAATTCTTTTTGACATATTTGACATTTATATGGTTTTTCACCAGTATGAAGCACTTGGTGAGTTTTCAGTTGTGAAGATTTAGTGAATTCTTTTTGACATATTTGACATTTGTATGGTTTTTCACCAGTATGAACCACTTGGTGAAATTTTAGGGATGAAGAATGAGTGAATCCTTTTTGACATATTTGACATTTATATGGTTTTTCACCAGTATGAACCAATTGGTGAGTTTTCAGGCTTGAAGAATGAGTGAATCCTTTTTGACATATTTGACATTTATATGGTTTTTCACCAGTATGAACCACTTGGTGAAATTTAAGAGATGAAGAATGAGTAAATCTTTTTTGACATATTTGACATTTATAAGGTTTTTCACCAGTATGAATCATTTGGTGTTGTTTCAAATATTTAGAGAAATAAAATTCTTTGAGACATATTTGACATTGAAAAGTTTTTTTATCAGTATGAACCACTTGGTGTTGTTTTAAAGATGAAGAGAAAGAAAATTCTTTATGACATATATGACATTGAAAAGGTTTTTCACCAGTGTGAACCACTTGGTGAGTTTTTACAGCTGAAGCAGAGGAAAATTCTTTAAGACAAATATGACATTTATATGGCTTTTCACCCAAATAAATAATTTGGTGTTGTTTTAAGAGTGTGGGGTTAGGGAATTCTTTGAGGCATGTGTGACACTTGTGCTTTTTTTCAGCTTTACCACAGGATGTCTTTAATTCTTTTCCTAAAGCAGTTTCTTCAGAAAGGTTTCCTTCAATTTGGTCTTGTGTGTCTTCAGTAAGCACATTTATTTCTGATAGCATTTCTTTTTCTTTCTTAATAACATTCACCTGTTTACAAATAAAAATGTACTTTTATTCACAAATCATGAATCTTCTGTGTAAGTCCCACTGACCCAATTTTTTAGTAATTAAAAACAAATTTCTCTTTTAACTCTTTCTCTCCGTAATTATTTTCCATGATCCAACAGAATTATTCATTTTACTCATTTGTAGTTCACTTCTGTTATGACTTAACTTTAATAACCTCGTAATCAGAAAATATTTTATTTGGTATAGAAATAAATGCAAATGCATGCTCTTTTAATATAACACAAATTAATGTTTCTAAAACTAATTTAAAGTGCTATCCTCAATTAGGAGAGAAAAAGTTCAGTTATTGTCTGATATTCACTAAGTTTTAATAAAAATGTTTGGAATATGTATTACTGTAAACTGAATCACCACTGTTTATGGTTCTTTTACATGTGCTCATGTTCTTTGAAGGTAAAAATCATGATGATGTTAAACTGATATTGAAGTCATTTTAATTTTCTTAAAAGGGAAATGTTTTTAACTAGGTAAAGATATACATAAAAAAAATACCTATTTTTTCAATTGCTAGCCCAGCAAAAGATTGGGTTTAATGTGAGCTTTATTGTTTAACTTTCAAAAGCATAAGAATAGTGTGTGATGTTTGGCTGAGAAGCACGTGTATATTGTATGACTAAGTATCGATGGGGGTCATGTTCAAAACCTGAAAGCAACACAGAAACATTCTGTGTTCATGCATTTTCATTCAAAATGTACAACTTTTATACTGTATCTCTCCTAAAGTTTCTAGTACCCAATAATATCTCTTTACCTGATTGACTGATATTTCTAGGCCATTGGTGTGAGCAGGTGATTTTACATTTGGCAAAATGATAGGTACAGAAAGACTGTTGTTTGTCTGCATTGACACATGCAGGAGTCTTGAAGCTAGGGACCATGGTTTTATTCTATCCTCCAAATATTCTTTCTTTACAGTACTTTTCTATAAAACAAAAAAAAGTATTAATAAATACAAAATTTATTAAAAGCAACAATATAAGAACAAAAAATTAAACAATGTTTCATTCTAAATCAGAAAATGGAGAAATTGTCTTTTATTTTATTAGAACTAAAAAACAATATCTTTTAAAGCATGTATTTGAAACATTGGTATTTAAAAATTAATAATGATTACACATAACAAAAACATTACAATTATAGCGAAATGACAATATACATTCATACCTGAAACACTTTCAAACATTTACATCAGAAAGTTGGATTGTATTCAATTAATTTATTGTCAATCAAAAAAGCTTGTAAGTGTGTTTTTGTGATTAAAAATGGTATCTTGAATTGTTTCTGTGATTGTGAAATGCTAACTTCTATTAATTTTTTTTTAAATTGTTTTTTTTTTAATCAAAAGTTGTATGCTTATAGATTATGGTCCTATATCTATTGTGGACCAGTAAAGTAAAGGAAATAACACTTTCAGACCATGTAATCTATAGGGCAGATGATGTAAAGATCATGTGTTTCTGTGGCCCACATTTGATGAATGTATCCTTTGGATTGACAAACCAACATTACTTTTCCCCCAACAAATGTCAAGTAACCACCCATTAGAGCTGGGTGGACTCAGAAGTGCCCTAAAAATTCTGAATTTTAAAATCCCAGGATTCAAACCCAGGATCCCAGATTCAGAAGCAAAGGGCTTTACCACTCAGCCATTATGCTACCATCTGTTTATATGCTGGACAGTTAACGAGGATGTCATGATGCAAGCACAATGACCAACTAACTTTACCCAAAGTATGTCAGTTTTCACTGAGATTCAAACCTGAATCCCTTGGTTAGGAAGCAAAGTGCATAACCACTCAACCACCATACCCACTAGTGAACCAGTGGGAGTGGGGATATTTGGGAGAAGGTTAATTTTAGCATTCTTTAGAATTTTTTGCTGTACTAGGTTGTCCAAGTCTTCTTTGTTTGCAAAGATATTTGATTCAGTAGTCATGGATTTTAATAAGTAATGGAATACCTGATGTTCAAGTTTCATATTCATATCAGCATAGTTTTCTGATTGCTGTTTATTCAAGTCTGATTCCTCTTCATCTATATTCTCACTTTTTATTTCTGGCATTTTGAAGTCTTGTTCTCCACATGGTTGTGTTAACAAATCTGTCTCTTCATTTTCATCCTTCACTTGTTTGAAGACATTGTTCAGATCAAGAGAATAATCACGCTCAGCCTGAGCCATCTTGAAAGGTTTAATAATATTCCTGTAGTAAAAAAAAAAACAAATTGCATATATATAAGTTGTAACAAATTTGAAATTGTGGACATTGTTACGCAGTTAGTAAATAGTGACAATATATTTTTTATACATTTTCTCAACAACATATAGGCTTTATAGTTTGTCCACCGTGGTTCAATGATGGAAGTGGTTCAGTTTCTTTGCATGTTTTCTGTACACTGTCCACGTTTCTGAGGCATAGAGCAATGTAGGGAGGATGACAGCTCGATAGATCCCTAGCTTTGTATTTGTGGTGATACCTCGTCTGTTCCAGACATTTTTAGACATCTGCCATAGGATGCACTGGCCTTGGCGATACACAGGTCGATTTCATTATCGATCTTTCCGTGTCTGGAGAGTGTGCTGCCAAGATATGTGAATCCCTGCAGCAGGCAAATATAAGACTTTAGTCTTTTTTGTGTTAATGGTAAGGTCAAAGCCTGAGAATGCTCTTGAGAAGTCACTGACGATGCTCTGCAGATCATTTTTAGAGCAGGATTTAGGGCACAGTTGTCAGCAGATAGCAAGTCCCTGATTTTATTTTTGATTTTGCTTTGAGCTGCCTCAGGTTGAATAGGATACTATCAAATCTCTATGTTATTTTTAGCCCAGCCCGGTCCTGGGCTAAAAAATGGCACAATGCACTAAAAATTAAAGTGATTAATAAAGTTGAAGTTAAGTTTACTTCTTTATACATTGTTGATTGAATTTAAAAAAATTATGAGAGGGAATATCTAAAATTATCTTATTTTCACTGCAATGCTACTCAATGCTAAATGCTAGTACAAAAGTAACTATTGTAATTATTAGTTACAATACCAACTATAGTTAGTACTTTTGCTATTCCATATTTCAGGTCACAGGTGCATTACTGATCTGGCCTGATGATTAAAATACATTTATACATGTCTTCTTAATCTTATCTTATAATTATATTCAATGTTGTCAATATGACTTATAATAATATTAAATAATAATCATAGTCGACATAGTAATGTAATTAGTAATAACTAGATCTAGACTAAATCTAGTAATAGTTCATACACTAACACAGACTATTACATTCATACACTAACACAGACTATTACATACGGCTGAGACGTTACTTCAAAAAGAAGATGATTACGTTTTTTTTTTGTTACTAAAGAGGTAGAACAAGAAGCTGAAGTTTTTGTGCACTTAAGTTGGGGCTCAGTTTAAAAACTGGACACTTTAATATCCATAAAATGCCAAGGTAGATCTGGTGTATAATCTAATTCTGCAGGATTTCAAGGGGCAGCCATCTTTGTTACTATTTTGTTTTTGTTTATGTTCCAAAGAAATCCCAAGATAGTGTCTTAAAAAAACCAAGAATTAACATTACTTCTGTGTTTTCAAAGAAATCAAAGTAATGCTATTTTTTCTTTTAATTTTGACTTGGTGTCAATTTAATACAATACGTTTCTTATTGTTCTGTCTTCGTTTTAATTGTTAATTATTGTCTATATCTATTCTGAATTATTCTGATTTTTTTTACCACTATTTCAGTATTTTTATCGTCCTTTATATATAATATGTCTTTTCAAATGACCCATTAATATCTAAATGTATGGATCTTAAATTTAGATTTAGATCTATAAATTTAGTCAATTTAGATAATAATAATAATAGTAATAATAATAATTATCTTTATTGTCCGTATGGAAATTTGTCTTACAATTTGTGCATTACACCAAACAAAAAAAAAACATTATAGATCTATAGGCCCTAACTATAAGAAACCAATGTGTACATTCACACGATACTCACACATAATTTACATGTGACAAAGTTTATACCAGATTGTTCTTATTTAATGATTTGATCTATGTTATCTTTGTTCTGTTGTCACAGATTAATAATAAATTACTGTAGACGTTACTAATTAATAATGATAATAACGAGACTGTCTTTATCAAGGTAGACATATAGATCTATAACTAACTTTTTATTTCCGTCCGATTCTTTGCTTTCGCATGAAACATAAACAACAAACAATGACGTAATATCTTCTAATATTAGCACAATCTTTGTTGTTTTTTAACAAATGTTTTGGGCAGTAGGGGATTGTTAGCCAAGGCTGACTATCCACGTAGGAAAAGGAAAACTATGAAATCAAACCTCTGCGCTGTCTTGCAGCTAAATCCAATTGTATGGATGGCTTCAGAGTTAAAAAATCACGAGCCAGCGAAGTTGAGCAAACCTTAGGCAGTTTTCAGCACTCCTACACCCTGGCACAGCTGCGACGCCGGTGACACCAAACTGTATCGAAATACTTCAGGTAGGCACTTGGAGAGGGCGGGGGATTAACTGATGTGTGGGCGACATCATTCCGACCACATCTAATGCCCAGACATTCATTTAATTTTCCATAGTCAGTCGCGAAGCGACTCTGGATCATCTCATACATATATATAGAGAGAAAGAGAGAGATGGGTGGCGAAGAGAGAGAGAGAGATGAATAGCGGAATACTGAAAGATCTTAATTATAACTACATTAAAGAAAAGAAAAAAACAACACACAAAATGTCGTTTATTATGAAATATAAAAGTGAATTTTATTAGTTCATGTTCTCATATCAACAAGTTTGCTGTGACCTGCATATTTTGCCACATCCAGGGCAAGCATAAACATAGTCCGCAGGTGGTCTCTTTAGATGTTCTTTTCGTCGTCTGCGTTTGTCCTCGGCAGCAGATTTTCTTTTGGTCTCAAATGTGTATCCCGCGGCCTTCCTGGGTGACCTCCAGCTGTCTCGTTCCGACGCCGCATGCAGCCAGGTGCTCTCTTCCATGTCAGCCAAAGAAAGTTGGCGCCTAAGCTGGTCTTTGAAGCGTTTCCGTGGGGCGCCTCTGTTACGTCAACCACCGTTTAGCTCACCAAAAAAGACTGCTTTCGGCATACGTTATTTTGAGTACGTATTTAAATACGTTTTATCCGCCATCGTTTTTTTTTTTTTTTTTTTTAACAAAGTATGACTTTCCGATTGAATCATTTTATCAGGATAATAACAAGCAAAGCATAAGTTTTTATAAATATATTACTATCTAATGATAAAATGTCATATCAATTCTTCACCTTTATTCTTCGTCGAGTGTTTACCCTAGATTCGTTACAATATTATTAAATGTTTAGGAAACTTTTTGGTTTTACCTATAGACTATAGATAGTACTTCGAAAAAGAAGATGATTGCTTCCTTCGCATTTCATGTGTCAATCTAGTCATGCATGTTGATCAGTTACTTAACTCTTTCTCTCCGTAATTATTTTCCACGTTCCGATGGAATTCTTCATTTTGTCATTAGTATTTGTTTCCCCTGTTATGGTTAAGCTTGAATAACTTTCGTGTTTGTTACCGCAGAAAGTGTTTTATTTGGTATAGAGTTAAAGGGGAATGCACGCTCTGTTTATATAACACAAAGTAAAGTTTATAAAATCTAACTTAATTTAATGAGGTTAAATCAACTCAGGTATCGTCAGTTGGGAGAAAAAGAGTTAAACTCTGATAAGTCATTGATTTTCCTGGATGACTCAAACAACTTGAAACAACCCATTCTTTTTAAAGATTAGAGAAAGCAGAACGGTTAGAGAGGTAATTACTTAATGTGAAAAGCTCTTGCTTCGTCTAGTAGGCCTACATTAATAAAAACGCGATTTTTATATGAATATATCATGACCAATTATTTACAGGGCCGGATTTAAGTATGTGAAGACCCCGGGGCAGGATTTTTGTAAAGGCCCCTACAGTTATTCAAAAGCTTTAATGAAATTCCACTTATGAATTAAAAATACTTATGTCTAAAAACATGCTAAATTTAATCTTATTTATTTATTTATCTTACTCATTTATTTTTATACATTTAATATGCAAATTTTAGTTTCAAGAATATTATAATTTTGAGTTTGTGGAGGGTAAGGCCTTGGAAGCCCGACGTGGGGTGCAAGGTCGTGCACGTGCACCCCCCCCCCCCCCCCCCGGATTCTGAGTAGCCGAATTCTAACCAATTTTTGCACCTTCAAATACATTAACTTTTTCTACATAGAAAACCATAGTGCTTCCACTGAAGTACAGTTATAAGGATAAGATATTGTATTAGACTAATAGCAATAATAATTAAAATAATCTTTATTATCGAAAAGGAAATGTTCTTAAAATGTGTGCATTATACCTCTCGTGCAACACCACCGCCCTCCCTAAATAGCCAAATTTTAGACAATAATTTTGCACCTTAAAATCAATGAACTTCTTGAAAGTAGCAACTTAACCAGCAATGCGTTCACTTAAGTACAGTTGCAAGGATAAGCTATTATTGTAATAGACTAAATAAGCTAAACAGGAGTTGATGGTCGACCCTGTCTGTGACATTTAGTTCTCGAGAGAAGATCTTTTCCCTTTGCAACTTGAGAAGGAGTGATCTCTCCATTGCTGGGGGAAAGCTTGGGTGGTAAATTTGCGAATGCTGGGTTTCCCATACGTCAACACTCGTCACTCTTCCATACTAACCAGATCCAAAGGGATGGAGAGCCATCGCAATTGGGTGTCAGGTGGATGGAGAGCTTGCCGGAGAGCTGTGATCTTACCACAGTCCCCCTGCCTGCAGGGCTCCAGAACCGGATTTTTAGTTAGGGTTCCTAAAACGAGCTGGAAATGAAGAAGACTCTCATCACTGTGCATGATAAGCGTTCATCGCCAGCTTGTCCGTCGCGACGAGAAGCAATTCTTCAGTAAAGTTATATACAGTTTCGGTAGCCACAGTCAACTTGTCACGAGTCGAGTCTGTGACCTATTTCGACCAGTTTTTAGAAGCGAGGTCAAACCAGTGCAAGTGTCCAGCGTAAACAAGTTAATTTTAGGTATCCAATCAAAGAAAGAGGTTAAGCGAAAAAAATAGCACACGTCAGCTTCTAGAAGGTCAAAGTTACTAAAATAATTAGGGGAGAAGTTTCCATGATTCTGGAATGTACGATTAAGAAAGGTATAAATTAAGGAAAAGTCGGTTAGACGGGGTCCTTGCTTAGTTATCGCTAAAGTCCTCTCTTAGTAAAGGTTTAGTTAAGTTTTGTGATATTAGCGGGTCCATTTAATTAAAGTTTTATTAGTTGAAGTAATATTATCTGAAGTTATATTACTTGAAGTTGAAGTTATACTAAGTGAAGTTTCATGTATCTTTTAAGTTTTATTTATGAAGTATCAAGTCAAGTTGTTATTGAATTGAGAAGTTAATTTGATGTGAAAGTTGAAGAAGTATTAATAAAGAAGTTTTGAAGAAAACATAAAGATGTTTCTTCACTTCATTGAGTTATCAAGTTTGATAATATATAATCCCAGGCAAGTGTGATCGTCACACGACTGTCTAGGAAAGCACTGGGGGGGGGGGGGGGGGCACGGATCTAGATAACAACGTTAGCAGTCAAGAGTTTGTTTCGCTTCTTTGTTTGTTGTTTTGTATTTCATGAGACAAGTATTTACGATTTATTAATATCACATAGGTAAAACAAAAAAAAAAAAAAAAGGAGGGCGCACTAGCTCTTTTCTATAATCTGCGTAACTAGAAAGTGTTAAGAAAGTTCAAGCTACGAATAAAGCCATAGGTTGCAACTTGCTACCCCCATGCAAAAAATCCTGCGTGCGCCCCAGGGTAAGGCGCTTAGTAGACGTACTGACGTAATTCCGGAGCTGCATTCATACATTACGAGCATGCCACAAGCTCGTGTCATATTATGATGTCAAAATTTAAAAAGAAAATTTTTTATGAGAATTTCTCAATTTGACATATGAAATGTGGCAATATCATAGTTGCATTAAATATAAGTATAGAGATTGAATAACAACACAAGAAGCTAGGAAAGGCAAAACTTTTTTTTTTAAGAAAACACATAACATATTATTTTATATTAATAATAATACAAACACTATTTCATAAAAACAACATTTTTATGAAGGAAATAGTTTCAAAAACACATTCCAGGATTTCCAGCATGATCGTGGAGTAGGCTGCAGCAAAGGTCCATAAAATGAAGACAACAAAGGTCCATAAAATGATGACAGCAAAGGTCCATAAAATGATGACAGCAAAGGTCCGGAAAATGATGACAGCAAAGGTCCAGAAAATGATGACAGCAAATGTCCAGAAAATGATGACAGCAAAGGTCCAGAAAATGATGACAGCAAAGGTCCATAAAATGTTGACAGCAAAGGTCTATAAAATGATGACAGCAAGGGTCCAGAAAATAATGACAGCAAAGGTCCAGAAAATGATGACAGCAAAGGTCCATAAAATGATGACAGCAAAGGTCCATAAAATGATGACAGCAAAGGTCCAGAAAATAATGGCAAAATCCATTCACAAAATTATTGAAAATTTTCCTCATAATAAATATTCCCAACATTTTTTTAAAGACTTGTAAGTTATTAAAATTCATTTATTATTATTATTATTATGTTAGAAATGAACGAGTAGTCATTCTCTGGCGCTGCCAGGATCGAGTTTCGCTAAAGAGAAACAAAATTCAGCGTAGTCCTTTTAACAGTTTCCACTGAGGAATTTTCTGGTGATGTGGCAGGTCTGCAGCAGTACCGCCCTCTGACAGGCAACGAGGATGTTCCTTGGAATGTTAAGGGCCTTGAAGGTGTCTGTGAGGTCAGTTGTTATTATCCCCTCGGTTGATATAACAATGGGGTATATTGTTATTTTGGACAATTTCCATAGACGCTTAATCTCCAAGCCTAGGTTCCCATATTTTCTTCTTCTTCTTCTCAGTATTATTTTTGTAACAATTTCCCCTTAAGAACCTAGGACAAAGGACCTCCATCCTATATCATTAGGGATTCTCTGCGGTCTGCTAGAGTTACAAAAATGTACATATAATAAAACCATTTGGTTTCTATAAAAGTACAGAGCTCAAAGTAAGTATGTGTATGAAGAGCTTAAAAATTATTTCATTTTTTAATATAACTCATTTTAAGATTAAATTTATTAGTTGAAAATTATTTTATAAGTCAATCTTGTCCATATTGAAATAGTGGTTTTTTTTGTTTTTTGTTTTTTTTTTAACAATTTAGTAGTCCATTTGGTCCATTATCATGAATTCATGTCCTGTTTGGGGGAGTCTTGAAAATTTATTTATTTGGTCAAAGGGATGTAACCAAAAGAAATTTCCACCTTGCATCTTCCAGTCCTAATTGTCTCTCTTGCTGAAAAAAAATAATCTTCAACTCTGAAGGAACATCCGAAACATGTAAAACATTTTTTAAATACGTGTTCCATATAAGTATCCTATACTCTACTAATAAAATTAAGTTCATATCTTTATGTTTTTTACTTTTTGCTTGGGTATTTTATTTAAAAATATTGCTAGGCCTACGTTGACCTTGACATGGCTGTTGGCATTTAAAATATTTGACAGTTTCTCTCACAATAGTGAAGTTTGGACACTCCCCAAACAAATGTTTTTTCTAGTTTGTTAATTTCTTACCCTGCAAAATTTACATGTGTGGCCTGCCCTGTCCTTACCCCTCTTCTTGATTGGGGTCATCCCATAAATTAGCCTGTAGGTCACCTCCCGTGCTTTATTTTTTTATTGTGTAATTGCGTGAATGTGTCTGTGTGTGTATTAACCAATATTCCTAATTTCCTCCCCTATGAATTCCTAGGCTCTAAATTTTCTTTACGTTTGTCTCTAAGTGCTGTGTAAATGTTTTTAGCTTTGTGGTGTAGGCCTATTTGATTATCATGGTTTTGTAGGTGTCTGTAGGTTTGTCTTAGTGATCTGTAAAAAGGGTGGATGTGGGTGCCGAGAAAAAGTGAGGTGTGTTGTTTTGGATGGGGAGAATTTTGTTGAGCCTTAAACCGAAATAGTATAAGGTTAAGGGGAAGTGTTCAGGGCACCTAACTACCCTACCGATAAATTTTAAACCAAGTGCTTTAATTTTTGTTTTGATATCTTGTAGGCTTATCCCGCCTTCTTTTTTATCTTGTATTAGTGTGTTGTGTTTGATACTAGTGTATGTGTTTCTGAAAATAAATTTTCTAATGATTTTGTATATATTTTTGAAAGGGCCCCCAAAAGAGGTCAATCCCCCGGGCCCCCAAAGCTCTAGCTACGCCCCTGACCTTACCAATCCGATATATATTTATATTTAAATTAGTTGCTGCTTAGTATGGTGAATTTATTCGGAAACAGTTTTCATAAACTATAACTTTTTTTTTCTTGTTGGAAATTTATTCCAACGTAATCAAGCGCCCATATAATCATTTAAAATAGAACCCAATAGGCCTATATCCGCTTTCTAAAACAGTAATTGCGTCCCTTTTTCTCCCGTGCAGACGACTCTAAAAGATGACCCGATTTTGGTGAGATTTTCGTGCGCTATGTTCACACACGTCGTGGCGGGAGATGTGTAGAAAGTCAAAGACAGAAGTTGTCTATGGCCAAGATGACATTATAGATCTAGATCTAGAAAGTAGACTATTTTAATTCATTGTGAGTGGATTGATTTATTTTTACATTAAATTTAATTTATTGTGCGGAGCAATGGATTGTTGAGTTGATTATTAATATTAATATTAGTAATTGGGTTATAATTGTTTCATTTCATTGAATCTACTTAACTTCTTAAAACTTAAGTTAATCTAGTCTAGTATAGAATCTGCAAAGGAGAGAAATCTCCATTCAAAACTTAAGGGTAACGGAATAGGTTTTGAAAAGTCTACAATTCTACGTTTTGGCGGTACTTGTCAGGGTTTTCAGCAGAATTCAGAAATAGCAGTAAAATTTCCTATTTTTTTCAGATGATGTTGCACTCAATTGCTCTAGAAATAGAGCAGTCTTTACATCAATGGAACCAGCTCTATAGAGTAACAGGCAGGGCTTGAAAAATTATTTTTTTTGTTTGAGGCAAGTTTTTCTTTTAGATGTAAATACTTTGATCATTTTACAATTAACTTCATTGTTTCATTTGAAGTATGCATATAGCTATATACAGAACAGGCAAACTATGACACTACTGATAAACTTCAGAAAAGCAAGAGTTATCTTTTCATTTTTGTGTTACCTTTAAGCATGTTAGTTTCAATGTTCAAATAACATTTCAAGAATAATTTTCTTAGTTCTCTCATTGCTTAGTAATTTTTTGTTTGCATAACTTTTAATACAACTTTGTTCTTATTGCTTTGTATTTAGAGATAAGTTAAGTGTCCAAACTAGTTTAGTATTTAGTTCAGCATCCTTTGATTTAAAATTGTTTGGTTGGGCAGTCCAATGCTCTATTTACTCATCACATATTTTTCCGATCCAGTTGTCGAGTTCATCCTAGCATTCTAAGACTAAAGGAGCAGACAGATTAATGTAAGACTAAAGGAGCAGACAGATTAAAGAAACATTCTCCTTTGAGTACTAGTTATCAGCCAGCACGTCGGAAAGTTCGTTCTAGGCAAGTTGTTCCTTTTAAATTTTACAATTATTTTTTAAATGATCTTTATTTTGTATAGGCTATATAATGCAGAACAGTCAAGATATAAAAATACATATAACCTCAGAAAAGCAAGTAATTTTTTTTTTACTTTTGTTGATTGCATGCTAATTGAGAATGTTTGTTTCCAATGTTGAAATAACATTTTAACATTTAAGAATAATTTCTGAGTTAGTTCACTTAATGTCTATTTTTTTTCTTGTTAGTACAATTTCGATGAATTCCATTGTTCAAACTAGTTTAGTACACATTCCATTATCACTAGTAAGACATCATTTTTTATTAGGCAGCCAAGTGCTGAATCCCTTTCATCATCATTTAAAAATTTTTTTAAGATCAAGTCTCAGAGTACAGCCAAGCATTCTTGCATACAGCATAAAGATGAATGGAACCATTATCTAATTGGAACAGCAGCACACTTGTCAACAACTCTTTTTCTTCTAAAGGCAAGTACTCTTTAAAATTAGTATGATTTACCCATTACAAACACAATTTTATTTTCTCTTTGATATATGCATAGTACAGAACAGGGAAGCTATAAACTGATTATGTAGTTCGACAAAGCAAGTAATTTTTTTTAATCTGTTTTATGCATGCTAATTTAGAATATTATTTTTCCAGTAACATTTGAATTATAATTTTCTAAATTCTGTTTTTTTAATAATTACTCTTTTGTAGGTGTAACCTTGTAACAACTTTATTTCTGTCCCATAACATTTAAAAGCAAAAGATTAATTTAGGAGTTATCAAAATGTTTATTACTAAATTCCATTATTTCCATATAAAAAGACTTAGACACATCTTTGATTAGATCTTATTCCATATGTTTTATTCTTTTATCATCACAATCATCTTTAAATTTTACAGATTGGGCTGCATATAACATTGTAGCACTCTAAAGCAGGATATAGTTGAATGGAACCACCATCTTCTAGGAACAGACTAAATATCTAAAAACATGTTAATATTGGCTTCAAAGATATCCAAAAGTCTTCTGCCTTAAGGCAAGTAGTCTTTTTAAAGTACTCTAATTAAGATATTAAAAGTTAATTGTTTCTTTTGACCTATGCATAGTACAGAACAGAAAATGAAACGACTGATAAAACTCAGCAAAGCAAGTATAATCCTCCTTTTTTTTTGTTCTTTGTAATCTTTTAATTTATGCATGCTAATTGAGAATATGTTCCAATAACACATTCTAAGAATATTTCTACTAACATTTTCCACATTATCATAATCATGATACAAGCTTAAATTATTCTTCTGGCATAGCATTTATAGAGCAAGATCTATTCCTGAATATACAACTGACATTCTTTTATCTCCACTAAGACTTAAACACATATTTGGTTAAACAGCCAAATGCTTATTTCATTCATTCATCACATTTCATAATATTCTTCAGATCAGGTTTTGCAGAGAAGATTTAAATAGTTTCATAAAAGAAATCAGCATACTGATTAATGGAACCAAACAAGAACAGGCAGAATATAAAACAACAGATGTAACAAGTTTTGTTCTAAAGGGCAAGTAGTCTTTTACAATGCCTTGTATTAGCTGTATAAACTTAACTTTGTTTCTTTTGATGTATGCATTATATAGGAAAGCTATGAAACTCCAGATAAACACCAGCAAAGCTAGTAATATATTTATTTTTTTCTCTTGGTTTTTGCATGCAAGTTGAGAATATTTTAGTGTTCAACTAACCTAAAGATTTTTTTTTTCATATTTTTTTGCATGCTTTTAAAATTATTTTTCTAAGTTGGTACAACTTTTCTTCACATAAAATTGATAGCTAGAATAATTTAGCAGTTTAATACAAATTTCAGTATCACTATGGCTTTAAACTCATTATCTTTGATTTTGATTTGGCAGCCAAATACTCTCTTCTTGTTTCATATTTTTCAGATGGAGATCCAGAGTACATCCTATTGCTCTAGAAATAGAGCAGCATACAGACTAATGAAAACAACTCAAGTAAAAAGGCCAACTCGAGTAAAAGGCAAGTCTTGAAAGCTTCATATAGAGAGCTTTAAGATGTCTAATTTTTTTAATGCTGCTCACATTATACTGAGACTTCAAAATACTTTGATTTAATCATCAAAAATTAGATTTTCTTCTTTTGATGTATATGCATAAAATAGAACATGCCAGTTATGAAACTACAGGTAAACTTCAAGAAAACGTAATCTAATTATTTATTTTATAAAATCTTTAGTTTTATGCATGACAATTAATGTGTTTTTAATGTTCAAATAAATTAAAATAGTTTTTTGTTTTGTTTTACCATGTTGCTAAAAAAAACATTAACACAACTTCTATATCTTAACAGAGCATTTAAAGAACTTTTTAAATTTTAATTCAATAATATATAAACCAGCTTAGTACAAATTCCAGTCAGTATCTCCACTAAGACATACACTTATCTTCATTTAAGCAGACTATTCATTATTATATTTAAATTCAGACAGGGATGCAGAGTATTTACTACTGATATAAAGCCACACACTAGGATCAGGCCAAATAATAGAAACTGCATATTAAGAACTGCAGTAAGGGTTTCCACATTTTTTCTCCTTGAGGCAAGTAGTTTTTGAAAGTAGTAGGATTAAGCAAATTCAACTTTGTTTCCTTGGATGTATGCATAATAAAAGATAGTAATGTCATTATTATTACAATTTTAAGCAGGCTAATTGAGAATGTTGCCAGTACTCACAAAAACCTAACCCTATTCACTATCATTGTTATAATATTTTTCAGTAAAGCAACGTGCAGATCATTTAGACCTTATCTAATGAGCAAAAGGCTAGACCTTAAAACTGCATCTAAAAATTAATACACATATATTTTTTTGTCTTCTCATATTCCTTTTAATTTTCATTTGCTTTTCTTTGCAAGTTCTTTCCATGTTAAATCATTGTAATAAATTATAATAGAAACTCTCATTTCAGATTAAGATACAAACTAATTGCTCCTGTAGTAGTTCATTGGTCAATTCAGTAGAGGAAAAGAGAACTGAAAAAAAACAGGTTGGAGTCATTTACATTTATATATAAATATATATATATATATAGCTGTAAATCAGTTCTTCACTATTTTGACAAAATGAGTTCATATTTTATTGGATCACTTATTTCCACATTTAAACTTGCTGGAAGCCATGATCTGGTTAAAATGACTTAGTGCATTTACTTTTTATTGCAGATAATCTCAAACTAATTCTATCACAGGTAGTTTTTGAAATTAAATGTAATAGATATTAAATATCTTGAACATTATTTTGCTTCTGTTTCTCTGCATAGTGTCCCTTTTTATGTTTTCAGCTGAGGCATTTGTCTGTGGAATAAAACGCCTAGAAGAGACATACAGAAATCCCTTGCTTGGAGGTGCCAGCTAGAAATCCCTTGCTGGAGGTGACTGCTAGAAATCCCTTGCTGGAGGTGCCTGCTAGAAATCCCTTGCTGGAGGTGACTGCTAGAAATCCCTTGCTGGAGGTGACTGCTAGAAATCCCTTGCTGGAGGTGACTGCTATAAATCCCTTGCTGGAGGGCCTGCTAGATATCCCTTGCTTCAAATCCCTGGCAATTATATTTTGGCAAGTTGCTTTTCAAATTTAATTTAATTTAATTTAATAGATATTAAATATCCTGAAGATAATTTTGCTTCTATTTCTCTGCAAAGTGTCCCTTTTTATGTTTTCAGCTGCTGCATTTGTCTGTGTAATAAAGCACTTAAAATAGACATACAGAAATCCCATGCAGGAGGTGCCTGCTAGAAATGCCTTGCTGGAGGTGCCTGCTAGAAATCCCTTGCTGGAGGTGCCTGCTAGAAATCCCTTTCGTGGAGGTGCCTGCTAGAAATCCCTTTGATGGAGGTGCCTGCTAGAAATCCCTTTGCTGGAGGTGCCTGCTAGAAATCCCTTTGCTGGAGGTGCCTGCTAGAAATCTCTTTGCTGGAGGTGTCTGCTAGAAATCCCATGCTAGATGTGCCTGGTAGAAATCCCTTGCTGGAGGTGACTGCTAGAATCCACTGCTTCAAACCCCTGGCAATGATATTTTGGCAAGTAGTTTTTCAAATTTTATTTAATAGATGTTAAATATCTTGAACATTATTTTGCTTGTTTCTCTGCATAGTATCCCTTTTTTATGTTTTCAGCTGCTGCATTTGTCTGTGGAATAAGCCGCCTAAAATAGATATACAGAAATCCCATGCTGGAGGGGCCTGCTAGAAATCCCCTGCTTCAAACCCCTGGCAATGATATTCTGGCAAGTAGTTTTTGAAATTAGTTTTAATAGATGTTTAATATCTTGAACATTATTTTGCTTCTGTTTCTCTGCATAGTGTCCCTTTATATGTTTTCAGCTGATGCATTTGTCTGTGATATAAAGCACCTAAAATTGACATACAGAAATCCCATGCTGGAGGTGCTTGCTAGAAATCCCATGCTGGAGGTGCCTGCTAGAAATCCCATGCTGGAGGTGCCTGCTAGAAATGCCTTTGATGGAGGTGCCTGCTAGAAATCCCAAGCTGGAGGTGCCTGCTAGAAATCCCAAGCTGGAGGTGCCTGCTAGAAATCCCCTGCTTCAAACCCCCTGGTAATAATAATTTGGCAAGTAGTTTTTTAAATTAATTTTAATAGATATTAAATATCTTGAACATTATTTTGCTTCTGTTTCTCTGCATAGTGTCCCTTTTTATGTTTTCAGCTGATGCATTTGTGTGAGGAATAAAGCAGCTAAAATAGACATACAGAAATCCCAAGTGGAGGTGCCTGCTAGAAATCCTTTGCTGGAGGTGTCTGCTAGAAATCCTTTGCTGGAGGTGCCTGCTAGAAATCCTTTGCTGGAGGTGCCTGCTAGAAATCCCTTGCTGGAGATGCCAGCTAGAAATCCCCTGCTTCAAACCCCTGGCAATGATATTTTGGCAAGTATTTTTGAAATTTATTTTAATAGATATTAAATATCTTGAACATTATTTTGCTTCTGTTTCTCTGCATAGTGTCCCTTTTTATGTTTTCAGCTGAGGCATTTGTCTGTGAAATAAAGCACCTAAAATTGACATATAGAAATCCCTTGCTGGAGGTGCCTGCTAAAAATCCCTTGCTTCAATCCCTGGCAATGATATTTTGGCAAGTATTTTTTAAATTAGTTTTAATAGATATTAAATATCAAACATTATTTTGCTTCTGTTTCTCTGCATAGTGTCCCTTTTCTATGTTTTCAGCTGATGCATTTGTGTTGAATAAAGCAGCTAAAAGAGACATACAGAAATCCCATGCTGGAAGTGCTGCTAGAAATCCCTTTCTGAAGGTGCCTGCTAGAAATCCCTTTCTGAAGGTGCCTGCTAGAAATGCCTTGCTTCAATCCCTGGCAATGATATTTTGGCAAGTAGTTTTTCAAATTTAATTTAATAGATATTAAATATCTTGAACATTATTTTGCTTCTGTTTCTCTGCATAGTGTCCCTTTTTATGTTTTCAGCTGATGCGTTTGTCTGTGGAATAAAGCACCTAAATTAGACATACAGAAATTCCATGCTGGAGGTGCCAGCTAGAAATCCCAAGCTGGAGGTGCCTGCTAGATATCCCAAGCTGGAGGTGCCTGCTAGAAATCCCCTGCTTCAAACCCCTGGCAATGATATTTTGGCAAGTAGTTTTTGAAATTAATTTTAATAGATATTAAATATCTTGAACATTATTTTGCTTCTGTTTCTCTGCATAGTGTCCCTTTTTTATTTTTTCAGCTGATGCAATTTTCTGTGGTATAAAGCACCTAAAATAGACAAAGAAATCCCATGCTGGGAATGCCTTGCTAGAAATCCCTTGCTGGGAATCCATTGTGAGTTATTTTGGTAAGTTGTTTTTTTAATTATTTATTAGATAAAAGTTAAAAGAATACAGAATACACAGTAGTTTTTACTCTTTAACTTTTAAAAAGATTTTCTAAAGCTTAGTAAAATATTTGGAACTGTTACTTTGCATACTTGACACTTTGCATTCTTGACCTTTTTCTTTCCTTCTTTGCTTGTGTATACTCAAGTCTGTGAAATAGAGTTAGAAAAGACTTGAAATATTTTTTGTAAGTAGTTTTTCAAATCAAAATTAATTAGATACTTTAAAAATAGCTTTAACATTTGTTACTTTGCTTGTGGTGTATTTCCCATTTGGCTTTTTTTTAAGTTGTTTGTATTGTCTGCAGAATCACTGAAGGGCAGAAGGAGATATTTTTTTTGCAAGTATATCTTAAATCTATTAGACTGCTTGTGTTATCTGGTTAACTTGTGGGGTATCATGTGTCATGTTAACTACCTGTGTGAAAAGTTCCATATGTGCACCAAGAAGATACTTTTATGATTGTACCAATGTCCCTACTGCTGTGGGATCTCTATCGCCTTTTTATCATATCCCTTCTATAAATTTTGCCTGAATTGTTTTTGTCACATGTGTGCTTTACCCCTGAATTTGTGACCTCGTACTGGTGAACTTGTATATCTAAATTTTTTATATGCAAAAGAAAATGGATTTCTTCTATTATACTATTCATAATCATCACTTCTTATCTGATATATTACAGACATTACTTTAAAAAACACATGAAAATCCGCTTTTACTTCACTTTGGGATCTCATTGTTTCCATAATCTTCCTTGACATATTTTTTAAAATCATTGTTGACCATTAGGACATGTGTGCGCCCTGTTTATATTTTTAGGCTGTTTGTAATTGTCTAATTATCACTTACCGGAACTTATCTGAGATGGATTTATAATTCTTGTTTTAAAATGGTTTCAGAGTAATGCATTTTTGTGAACTATCTAAATGACTTGTTGTTTTGTTTGTTTTACATGTTTCGGATGTTCCTTCAGAGTTGAAGATAATTACTTCCTAGTCCAAACCTCCAGCACGATGTCGGGGGATGGGAGCAGGCAGGGTTTGAGCCCTGGACCATCTATATATCTGACTGACAGTCCAGCGTGCAAACCGCATGACATGGCGTGTGTTCTTACACACATGCACAGCAGTCATTTTGATTTTATTTGCCTTTACCTGGTACAAAATTGTGATAAATACTGAATGGGTAAACTGTCTGGCTCACTGTCTTGTTTTTTGAGAATCACTGACTTTTTTTTTTCTAGCTTTCTAAACTTGACTAAGCAAATAAAGATGTGCAACAGTTGCCTATATTCCTTTTGTATGTTGACTCTTTTTATTATTTTTATTTTCGGTATCCCTTCATTATTTTTCAAAATGTTTAATTCTATCAACTAGGGCAATTAACAATGCAAAACATTTGACGTAATATTATCTATAATCTGGGTTGTTCATTGTTCTCTATCCCATGCTGTTTCTTACATACTCACATTCCCTAACCTGCACACACAAAATTACTTCCTGTCTATTTTATTATTTAAACAAGGAAAAATTTGGGCTTTGTCCAGTGTTTCTATCTAGTTTGACTGTGCTTCTGTATTATGTTGCCTTTAATTTTATTACACATGTCACTAATATACACATTTATACTGGAAAGTGGCACCCCTTATTTCACTTGCCTTGGCACTTTGTATTGAAACAAAATCTTTCATATTTGTTACTGCCCTTTGCATTAAAACTGATTTGTTACCTCTCTTGGCATGGAAAGTTTTATATCTCCATTTGCACTAAAATACATACAGTAGGTTTGTTACCTTTCCTTTGTATTGACTCGTACAGGTTTTGTTACTTTCCTTTGCTTCAAAAGTTTTTACCTCCCTTTGTGATAAAACATACAGTAGGTTTTGTTACCTCCCTTAGCACTGGAGGTCATTTGTTTTACCTCCCTTTGCATTGCAGTGTTTTTATCCTTCCCTTGTCATTGAAACACATACAGTAGTTTTTGTACCTCCATTTGCATTGAAACACATACCATAATTCTTTCTTTGTTACCTACCTTTGCATTGAAAGTTTATCTTCCTTTACATTGAAACAGTAGTTTTTGTTACTGTACTTTGCATTGAAACACATACAGCAGCCTTTGTTACCTCCCTGTGCATAGTAACAAACAAACATAGTTGTGAGGGTGAACTGCTTTAGCACTGGATTTTAAAGGGAGGATAATAAGTTTCCTGTGGTCAGTCTAGTTAGTTGGAGAACTGACCTGGTCTGATTATGGTGTTGGTGATTGTTGACAGTGGTATTGCCTAGATTAAGGAGATATTTATTTCTGCATTGTGTGTACTGAATATTTGGGGTAATACTATGTTGTGTAGTGATACCTTTATGTAATCTGTTATTGCATTGAAATAGTTGACCTCCCTTTGCATTGATACATACAGTAATTTTTACCACCCTTAGCATTAAAACAGTTTGATACCTTCCTTTGTATTGAAACATTCAGTAGCTTTTATTTCCCTTTGTAATGGAACAGTTTTTACAACCATTAATATTTGTTACTACCCTTTGCGATGAAACAAACAGCAATTTGTGTTACCACTTTTTCCATTCAAACAGTTTGCTACCTTCCTTTGTATTGAAACATAGTTCTCCGTTTGTATTGGAATTTTTTAAATCTGTTATTTATTTTATAAGGTTTCAGTGTTGGGTTTACATATTGGTACTGTGGGTTCTGGTATTTCCTTGAATTTGTGTCATCATTGTGATTATTGTTGGTCGGAGGTTATGACAGTTCTTGTACGCTATTATCAAGATTGACTTTGTAGACAGTTTATAAAGTACCTGTTACAGAGTCGAATTTTGGCTGAAGTTATGAAATTGTGATTTCGTTGAAGTCAATGTTAATCAAGCAACATTAGTTGCTTACTTTAAGTAATTACTTGGAATGATTATTTTCATACATATTTCTGATTACTTCTCATTCACATCAATCAACTCATTGTATCACATGAGTATGATGTATCACATCAGTGTAAAAATATCATTGTATTAAATTCATATTCTTTTTTAAACTATCTTACACATATTAGTTTATATACAACTGAGACTGTAATGTGTGTCTATTAAGCTGAAATTCGGATCTACTTTTATTATTTTTAATAAACACACAATGCAAAAACATGGACTTAATATTATCTATATTCTGGATTATCGCTTTTACTCTATCCCATTCTGTTTCTTTCATTCTCACACACATGACATTATTTCCTATTTTACTATTTAAACAGGGAAAAATATAGCTTCCACTTCTTGTATCAATCTAGTTTGACTATGCTTCTTTTTTATATTGCCTTTGATATTATTACGCATGTCACTAATGAACAGTTTTTACCACCATCAGTTTTTGTTTCCCTCCTTGGCATTGAATCACATACAGTATTTTGGTACTGTCCCTTGCATAGAAACATTGTTTTTACCTTCCCTTTGTATTGAAAATGCTGTAGTTCTCATTGCCTCACTTTACATTGAAATGCATACAGTTATGATATACATTGTTTATGCTGTCTGCAGTCTTTCTAAATTGACTTGTGTATTTTTACTACACAATTGTGGTCTCCTAATATTTTTCTTCAAGTTGGATGTATAGTGATCTCACACTTAGTTTTGTTGTGGAGTATATATGTAAACATGTACACCATCAAATAGCGCCACTTTTCTCTATAGGCGATGACTTCATTTGTGAAATTTTATTTTGTGTAGTTTTTTTTCCTTGTTGAATCATCATAATTTAGAGTGACATAATTTATAAGCTTTTATTTTGTGGTGCATTTATAGTGAGCTAAACTTTGTGTGGTCTTGAATTATTTATACTACTGGACAGCCTTAGCATATTTTTATGAAGTGAAGAAATTGTGATTTCATTGAAGTCAATGTTATCAAGAAACATAATATAAGGTGATTACTTTATTGATGTTATTTAAGTAGGTAATTACTTAGAATGAAATTATGACTTTGTCAGTCTCATGAATTTAGCTCTTATTATTTTCATAGTTATCTCTCTATTTTTCATTACTTATCATTCATATCATTCAACTCTACATCATTGTATGACTATCATTGTATAAATATCATTGCATTCAATTCATATTCTATTATAAATCATCATACACACAATATTAGTTTGATGTACAACTGAGTCTATTTGGTCTGTCTGTTACTCTGAACTTCTGGACTAGTATATTTATCAAGGAAAATGAAATGTTTTTTTGTTTTTTTAAATTCACACACATACTGTAATTAAGTCTGTGTCTTGCTTTATACATCAATCTTCCAAAACAAATTTGTCTTACTTATTGTTTCATGTACCAACTTCACTTTGCACATGACTAACTCAACAGTAATTCATATTCTATTATAAATATTAGTTTGATGTACAACCGAGTCTATTTGGTCTGTCTGTTACTCTGATTTTCTGGACTAGTATATTTATCAAGGAAAATGAAATGTTTTTTTGTTTTTTTAAATTCACACACATACTGTAATTAAGTCTGTGTCTTGCTTTATACATCAATCTTCCAAAACAAATTTGTCTTACTTATTGTTTCATGTACCAACTTCACTTTGCACATGACTAACTCAACAGTAATTCATATTCTATTATAAATATTAGTTTGATGTACAACCGAGTCTATTTGGTCTGTCTGTTACTCTGATTTTCTGGACTAGTATATTTATCAAGGAAAATGAAAAGTTTTTTTTGTGTACCATAGATTTTTTTTTTAAATGCCTATTTACTTTTTAGTAATATTACGCCTACATGGTAAGTTTTAACATTGCTTTAAGATATTAGTACCACACCATTACGACATTTCTCACAAAAATCATAATGAAATGAAATCAAAATACATTGCACAAAATCTGTATCTCTTTGTGGTGGGTGATACACGTTCATTTAAGTCTTTAATCGCATAGAAGTTAATTGTAATATAGTGTACATGAGGCTAACATTTATACACAAACAAATTCACTAGATGACTACTCTCCAGTCCACTAACTGGCCAGGTACTCTCTTTTGACCATGTGTCACGGTTGGCCACACATTCCATATAATGTCACAACACTCTACTTCTATTACTTTAACTCTTTTTACATTTCCTTTCCAGAAAAGTGTAAACTTTGATTTACTGCTTTGATTTTAGTTATGCCTAAACTTGTGATCTTGTATTGGTGAACTTGTATTTGCAAATAATTTCTTGTATGCAGAAGAAAATGGTTTTCTTCTTTATTACTATTCTTCCTAGTCACTAGGCATGTCATATATTATATACATTACTGTAAAGTGTTTGGGGTTAGTTGTTTACTATAGATAAATGGCTCGATGTACTAAGGGTATGATTCTTTGAGGTGCGTAATTTAATGCCTCAACTGTAGATCTTTACAAGCGTATAAGTATTATAAAGTACACTCAACAAAGGAGTATGGAATTATTTATTTACAGCAAACAATGTGTTACACATATAATATGGAATACATAATCATCAATAGTAGGAGTATCTAAATGTGCCCAAATTAAATACTACAGGGCGCCTAGACTACATGCAATAACAGATTACATAAAGGTATCACTACACAACATAGTATTACCCCAAATATTTAGTACACACAATGCAGAAATAAATTTCTCCTTAATCTAGGCAATACCACTGTCAACAGTCACCAACACCCTAATCAGACCAAGTCAGTTCTCCAACTAACTAGACTGACCACAGGAAACTTATTATCCTCCCTTGAAAATCCTGTGCTAAAGCAGTTCACCCTCACAACTCACAATCTCACATCTTACACACCCCCGCTCTTGACAATTACTTAAAAAAGTATGAAAATATGCTTTTAATTCACTTTGGGAACTCAATGTTTCCATAATCTTCCTTGACATTTTTTAAAAAACATTATGTTGACCACTTGGACATGTGTGCACCCTGTTTTAATTCATATTTTTAGGCTTTTTGTTATTCAGTCTAATTATCACAGATGGGGTTATGATTCTTGTTTCAATATGGTTTCACAGCAATACATTGTTGTGTACTTTCTAAATGACTTCAATTTTACTTAACCACACATGCACAGCAATCATAACTTTTATTTTATTTGCCTTGACATGGTACAAAATTGTTTTTGAGAGTCAAGAATTTTAAAAAAATTCTTTTAGCTTTCTAAACTTAACTAGGCTAATAAAGATGTGCAGCAGTGTGTATTACTTTCATATGTTGGTGGTTTTATTTTCCTTTTCAAGATCCCTTCATTATTTTTCAAAATAACACGGACAAACACACACACAGACACACAATTTCTCAATGTCTATGTTCTTGTTTTAGCCGGGATGTACATCTTGTTCCTATCTAGTTTTGCTGTACATCTGTTTAGTATTGACTGATTACGCTTGTCGCTGTATACAAATTTATACAGGAAAGTGGAATCCCTTATTTCACTTCATTTGGCCTTTTGCATTAGAACAAATACTGTAGTTTTTATGTTACTGCCGTTTGCATTAAAAAAAGTTGTCTTTGTCTTTTGGTATTGAAAGTTTTCTCTCTTGACATTGAAATATGTACAGTTTTTTGTTACCTTCCCTTTGTTTTGTTATCGTAGTTTTTGTTACCTCCCTTTACAATGAAACATACAGTATTTTTTTTAACCTCCCTTTGCATTGAAAGTTTTTATCTCCCTTTGCATTGAAGCATGCAGTAATTTATGTGACGACACTTTATATGAAAACAGTTGGATTCCTCCCTTTGCATTGACACAAATACAGTTTGTATGTTGCTACCCTTTGCATTGAAACAAATGCAGTTTGTATGTTGCTACCCTTTGCATTGAAACAAATACAGTTTGTATGTAACTACCCTTTGCATTGACACAAATACAGTTTGTATGTAACTACCCTTTGCGTTGAAACATAATCTATTTTGTTACCACTCTTTGCTTTATAACAGTTTTGATATCATCCGTTGTATTGTAAAGTGCAGTTTTTATCTCCCTTTGTATTGGAACATTCTACCTCCCTTTATATTGTGTACATATAGTATTTTTAGTACTACCCTTTGCACTGAAGCACAGTTCGTATGTTACCTTCCCTTGGATTAGTTCTTGTTCCCTCCCTTTACATTGTAATATGTGCAGTAGTTATGCTACCTTTCTTTACGTTACACTGTACATCATTGAAACACTTTGTTAGAACTCGAAAGAATACTTTTGTTTGTTTGCTTTCTAACTAGAGTATATGTTGCATCTTTACAGGACCATAATTCCCATTACATATATATATATATACATATGACTATCTAGTTTGATTTAAAATATAGTACCGTATATAGTTCAAACTTGTTTAATGTGAGATTGGGTTCTTTGTTCCTTTGACGAGTGATTGCTGTGAACTTGTGAAAATATGAAACTCTTGTATTACATCCTTTGTATTTAAATGGTGGAAATTTTATTTATTTAAAACAGTTATACCGTCCCTTTTTTAAGTACAAAATAAACTCAGTTTGTCAATTTTGTTGTATGCTTCTTTTGATCAACTAAAACTTGTACATACATAAATATACATATATAGCTTTAGTAAAAAATCTGTATTTCACGTGTATACACCACAGGTGTGACCTGCATTTGGTCTGCGGTCTAATACAAAATTATTTTGATGTCTGCCTAGTCTTTCTATATTGTCTTGTGTTGATGTATAGTTTGCTATTCTGTAGTAGTTTTACTACACTATTGGGGTCTTGTAATAGTTTTAAGTTGGATGTATATTGATGCGGCAGTTAGTTTTGTTGTGGAATATATATGTGTAAAAATGTACACAATGAAAAAGCAAGCATTCTTTTATAGGCGATTTGGGACATATTTTGTGTAGATTTTTATGTCGGCATCATCATAATTTACAGTGATGCAATTTATAAGCTTATTTGTGCGCTATCTTGGTCTTGCTAGACAAGCTAGAATTTTTATGGTCTTGAATGATTCTTGGTTTAATACTACTGGACAGCCTTAGCAAATTGCCTTGAAGTTATTCTTAGTAGGACTGTTGACCCTTTTTTTTGCTGCCTGACAATCCTTTCGTTTTTTTTTCCTCCCTGGCAAACTTTTGTCCACACTCACACTGCCCTTCGCTCAGAACTTTTGCCATACAACACACATTTGATTTGGGAATTGTCTAGTTTTGAAATGCTAAACCTGACATTTTTTGCTTTTTTTTTTTGAAATCGTTGCACATCATTTGCTTTGTTGACAACTGGGGTACCGGTATGTGTCATTAAACACAATGCATGGTTGAATCGAAAGCTTTTTATATCACTTCGTAATAAGAGATTTAAGATACTGTTGTAACACAACGATTACATACAATGAACACAAAAGAAAACACATTAACTTTGATGTTAAAAACATGACTCAAACTTTTGTACCTTCCCTTGTATGTCAATGCTAGTAATTATTTATAAGATCCGGCATCGGGTCAGTTTGTCCTTGTGATCATACACTAACGTTGTACAGTTTTATACAATCCTTTTCCTCTTAATCTATCTCTTTATCAACTTTATCATCTTTGTGATACAATTACAGCATCTGGTTGGGGTATTCTAAGTAATATCTTTACCATCTTTGAGTTTCCCTGTGAGAAAATTGTCTGCTCTTCTGTTTTGTTCAATACAATAGAGATATATTAATATAGTGATCTCTTCATTCTGTGGGTAAACATGCAGCTTTATGTTTAAACAAATGTTAAATAGTAGTCTTACGATACAATTGGTTATGTGTTCATTTAATCACTGAAAGGAATCATAAACATGTGTTCATATTTACAGCATATTTGTTTTTCTTACAAATGTTCTTCGTAAAGGGTTATTGTCCGGGGAAGGTATGGCCAGAGTGAATATTTTACTTCTTTACTTGGTATGAAAGAGTTGTATCCCTTTGTTTATATCCCCAGGTATGAATAAGCACATATACAAATGATGTTTTTAAATGTTAGTTTTTCCCTATTTAACTCAATGATTCTGGCAGTTACTGTTGGACATTAGTAGAGAGAGGGCTATATGACATATTGTATTTTGAGACATGTCGTAGTGTCCATACATAGATATATTCAGTGATAACTATTTGTATGGCCAGCGGCACATGTCTGGAGAATATTATTTTTATTGATTCTATTCTTTGTGCTCATTTAATCACTTGTCTGCTTATATTGGAAGTTTTTGTTGTTGTGTTGTAATAACATTATAGATGTAAGTGAATCAGTTCATGCTCAACTCCACACATCCACAAATGAATAACCCACTCTTACGTCAACGTGGTTCCTTATAATTGTTTATAAAATTGTGTGTAAATAATAGTATATATATATATATATATATTATAATACATATTGAATATAATGAAGTGTAGATTCACGGGATTACAATGACTAATCTTTTTATATTTAATCTATTTTTCAGCTTTTTAGATTTGACAAAATATTTTTGAATTATCTCTTACACCAGATACAAAGAAATAATGTACTTTTGGTCTTTGTTTCAGAATCTTCTGTAGAAAGAAATTATTATTGTGCATGTTGTTGTTTTTTTTTTTTTTGTGCATGCTATTAACCTTACTAATGCCGATGACAGAGAACTCGAGAAATAGTAAATGGATTGTTTGCATTGTCTGAAAGGCTAAGACTAGGATTGCATGTTTTGGTTGTGCGCTTTGAGTGAAATTAGAAGCACGTGTGACTCGCCGTTAGGTTTGGTTGTGAGCCTTGAGTGATTTTAGGAGCAAATGTGACTTGCCGAATGTGATTTCTACCGTTTGCAATCCATTGCGCAATGAAATTTCGCTATAGATCGACGCGGACAGCCTTGTTTTTACTAACTACTAACCCGGGGTGTATGGTAGTGAGATTGGTGAATGACAGCCATATTCTTTCAACTTAAGAATAGTCATTCACCTAAATGTCTCAACTACTTAACTCATGTATGGCTCCTCGGATGCCACATCCTGGGCAACAGTCTTGGCTGACTGGCTAAATACATGAGTGATTAATTTATGAGCTTAATACATTTTACAGGACAGTCCACCATGTTTTGTAAGAATAAAGCAGGAAATGACAATTTGTTACACAAGATGTATGTATGTCATAATCAATTTAAAATTCACTTAACACTTTGTAGTTGCAGATAAAAAATGTTCTATTAATTATTTTATTTTAGTTTCTGCATTAAATTACCTGAATTATGACTAGTAATGTTGTTTTTTTTTCTTTACTTTAAATTATTGTTACTCTTCAATTTTGATAATTTGAGGATTTGAATTTTAATTGTGGAAAGAAAAGTGAGAGAATCACAAGCAATGCACCATTCCTTCATAAAGAAAAACCTTTTTTCACTTTCATTTATCTTTGAGTATTTTGAAAAATAAATGTATTTCTTGTTAGGCCTAGATTGAGTGCTGTGTCAACCATGGTCATGCAATCTTTGATGGCAAGTAAACTGTCACTTTGAGACATTCTGTTTAACAACACTAATTCAATTAAATTATTTCTCGTAATTTATATTTGTGGTCTAGATTTTTTTTATGTATTCTACTAATAAGATGGTTATTGCAGTTTGAACCTCTTTGAAATAATTAAAAAAACATTCTTTATTTATTGTATTTTTTTAGCCTCAGATTATTTTTCATTGGCAATGAAGAATTGTGATTGGAAAGCTCTTTACTTCATGTATATTGGACAAGAATTTAAGAAATCTGTGCATGTGCTATCCATTGTTTTAAATATTTTATAATAAAAATTCAATTAAAAATGTGTTGATATATACTGTATTATATTATTAATGTATGATTACTGTTTCCTAAACTTGGTCCCGGGAAGGTACTAGGCTTTGTCCGGGAGGTGGGGTTGTCTACGAAAATCTGGTTTTTTAACTGTGAACATATAATATTTACATAAGATTTTTACCAGATTATTAAATTTTTACTACCTTTACTATTTTAACTGTGAATAGACCTTGTTTTTAATGATTTAACTGTATAGAAGTTAGCCCTTGTTATGTAAAGGGAGAGTGATCCTTAAAGAATTACGGGCACGACATGGCCTAAATTGTGCCGATGTGCCAAAACTCAAGTAAACTAGGTCTAGTACATTATAGTAGAGATACAAAAGATCATTTGTTCAGATAAATAACTTGTCCAGATAGTGTTTATATATTGAACAATTCATAATCCCAAAGAGGCATTTCTTAAACATGGCACCATTTTTATGACTAATTTATTGTTGACATTATTTTTTAAAGCATGAGATGATGCTAAAGTGGGTGTTGGTTTTATTTTGCCAGTTAGTTTCTTAGAAACATGTACAATTTAATCTTAATTCATAATGAAATGAAAATCATTTAAACTTTTACAGATCTCATTGTACTATATAAACATATTTTTTATCAGTTGTTAAATAGGTTACATTTATCATTTTATAACTGTAGATAAAACTAGTTTTAGAAACCACTAAAGTAGGTAATTTTTGTTTAAAATTATGTGTAACATTTCTTAAAATACAAATATTTTAACAACTGCTTGTCTTTAGTTAATGTGATTTTGTTTGAAAGATGTCAAGTGAAACTGTCAGGAACATAACTAATGGTTTCTATGAATAGAGAACTTTTTATTTACATAGGATATAATATAATATCAAATACATGAAAAGGTAAATAGTAATGGTAATCAGTTGTAGTAATCAATCAAAACCCACAATAATGTAAACTTGATTAGATGGCAGATGTTCAAAATCAAGAATCAAACTCATCAGCTGCTTCTAGTACCAGTTCCTCAAGTGTTGTCATCTTGTCTAGTCAGGGACTCAGGCCATAAAACAATATTGTAACAATTTACTATTTTTCTAAACTACCAAACATTCAATTTACTTACCCACTAAAAGTGGATAGATAAGAGTTAACAAAAATTAACCTTTATCAAACAGTAATTCAGTCAACAACATGGCATTCAATTACAGGTTTATTTGCCGTCTATTCAAAGTACACACTGGTCATTAAGTCAAAATAACGAAATTCAAATTGATTTAGACAATACTAAAAGTCGCATTCAATAGACTTTCAAACAGTATGAAGATACTGACATTACTACATTTGTACGCTGTCACTCAATAGACTTTCAAACAGTATGAAGATACACTGACATAACATTTGTAAGCTGTCATTCAATAGACTTTCAAACAGTATGACGATACTGACATAACTAAATTTGTACGCTGTCATTCAATAGACTTTCAAACAGTATGAAGATACTGACATAACTACATTTGTATGCTGTCATTCAATAGACTTGCAAACAGTATGAAGATACTGACATAACTACATTTGTACGCTGTCATTCAATAGACTTTCAAACAGTATGAAGAGACTGCATAACTACATTTGTATGCTGCTTTTTAATAACGGGATAAAACTTTCACACAAAGACTGCAAACAGTAATTTAAACTTGTGCATCCTGGCTTACCAAAGCTCTAAAACAGCTCCAGCTCCCACAAGTTACATTTGGATTATTTTTACTATAACTATGGTATCTGTGAAATTGACAGTGAAGGGGCAGATGTGTATTTCCTAGTTGTCTTTGTAATGTTTATGCTTGCCCTGGTTGTGGCAAAATATGTAGGTCACAGTGGGGGCTGCGTAGCCACGGGAAATACTGCTTTCCTCATTAATCTTTGGACTCAAAGACAAGCCTTCTTGTAATTGTCCTAATAGTTTGAGTCGAAGAATCTAAGACTTTAAGATCTTGAAGGCTACCATTCATCGGCCTGTCTTAACTATTGCTCAGTTTGGGAGGGACCAAAGCAGATGTAATTTGTGACATGTTTACTACCAGTGGTTCGTATCCCAAGACGTTGTATTAGAACCTTTAAAAAAATGGGTTTCCTGTTCAGGCAGAACTTAGCCGTGTGTATGATTGACACGTGGATTTGAGAATGACGTACTTATCTTATGCTAAGAAGAATCCTCTGTAACTTACAAGATACTAAACGTAACGTGATGCTAGTGATGGGAACTAAAAAGTTACTTTAAAAGTTAAACTAAAACTAGTTTTAAACTAAAAGTTTATCATCAATTTCAAAATCTATATATATAATTCTCTTCTCTTAGTTTGGACATCACGGTACGTAATGGAAAGATCACTCTTTTGTCTTTGAAAGTCGGACGGGTTAGAGTTACCGTATATAATTTATGAGGCGAAAAAAAATGAGGGGGGAGGGGGAGTGAACCATTGTGACCAAGTAGCCTACTCTGTATTCACCAGTCACAAAATAGCAGGGCCGGACTTAACCATTGTGGGGCCCTATGCAAAACGGATTTCGCAGGGCCAAGTTTGGGTAGGGATACGGATAATAAGTGAAAATTAAGTGCTTGTATTAGAAAATAAATTCGTCTTTGCATTTTATTCATTCTTTACTATGTACAGAATTACTTTACGAGCCTTGCGTAGCGAAGTCATACAGTCTATCATACAAATTCTATTTCCTACATAGATTACGCTCAATAGCAAGAATTACCAAATGTTTCAATCTATCTATGAGGATTGTTGACCTCAAATAATTCTTCTTTGGTTTGAGGGATGAGAAGCTTCTTTTACTAGATTCCACAATTACGGGTATTGCATAATGCCTTTTGTGTGTGTGTGTGTCGCGCGTAGGATTGGAGTTTTCCATATTGAATGACACCTCAAAAAGATAATTTTTGTTTACATATTTCAGGAGTTTCCAAAAGATTTTAATAATTTCCGGATATTTCCAGGACTTTTTCATATATTTTGTAATTTCGCGAGATTTCCAGGAGCTCCTGATAAATAGACAGGAGGCCGCGGTAAATCTGCTATTAGTTATAAAATGGTTTAATTTAATAATTGATAGGCCTACACCTAGAATTAGCGCGGGTCCTATGAAAGTGCGGGGCCCACTGCGGTCGTATATATAGGTTGCAATGCCCTAAGGCCGGCCCTGCAAAATAGCGGCGTATGCTACGCCGCCGGTCGACTAGTATAGTTAAACTACACTTAAGAAAATTAATTAAACTTTTAATAACTTTTTTTTGGGGAGAGGGGGGGGGGAGGGCGGGGTTGAAGTAGACCTATTTAGATATAATCATCCGACAGTATGCTGAAGGTAATAATATTTATCCATAATAAAATCAGTAATAAGGAAGTTGTTTCTTACAAAAACGTTAATAAAATAAAAAAAAAGATGCCTAAATAAATAAGTGCGCTTGTATTATTGCCTTGAATTAAAACCTTTAGAAAAGAATGGTAGGCCTACTCTCTTTTTTTTTTAATTATAATATTTTACTATATAACAGAAAAACTTACTTATACCGGTAAAGTTTAAAATCTCATTAAATAACAGATTTAGAGTTTCAAATTTACATCTAGTAACCAAAGAACAATATGACCTGTATAACTATTTTATAGTGTAAAATACATGCTTGACTAGCCATGCCTAAGTGCTATTTTCTTGTCTGACCACTAAAAATACAACTAACACTATTGCATAACTGTTAAACGCGCAAGGGGAAAAAAACAGGGTGGTCTTGTCATTATATGGACTTCATACTCAGTACACTATATAAGCCTACACGTGTAGCCTACGTCTATCGAGGTTGTTAAAATCAGTTGGATTCACCGTCTATTTACTTTCTGGGCAGGGAGGGTGTGTAACTATTTTAGTGTAAAGATATATCTACAAACATGCTTGACTAGCCACGCCAGTGTGTTATTTTCTTGTCTGACCACTCCACATTAAGCAAACACTATTGCATAACGCGTAATTGCCGTAATGAAAAAAAAAATGCAGGGTAGTCTTGTAGTATCATCGACTACACACGTACAGTACACTAGGCCTACAAGTGTACGTCTAGTTGACCAGGTTGTTAAAATCAGTTGGACACAGTCTATGTACTTTATGGTTAGAGAAAAAAAAAAAGTTCCCTTTTCAGATCTTGTGGTCTATAGGGCAGATGATGTAAAGCTCACCTGATTCTGTGGCCTACGGTTAACGAGGGTGTCATGTGGCCAGCACAACGACCAACCGCCTTTACTTTTCCCTAACTAATGTCAGGTACCCATTAGAGCTGGGTGGACTCAGAGGCGCGCCAAGGACCCCGAAATAAAAATCCCAGTCTTCACCAGGATTCGAACCCGGGACCCCAGGTTCAGAAGCCCAGCGCTTTACCGCTCAGCCTCCTTATGGTCAGTGAGGGTGTAGTTAACATTTTTTTTTTATTCTAGCGTTGGTTATCCTAATCATACACATACTTACTTAATTACTTATTATGCGTAATTCATTTAGATGGAGAACATGCCCCGCACACGATATGTGACGCTCTGTCACAACCTTACTAAGGGGCCGACTCCCATTTTGCATAGGATTTCTTTGATCGAGACCCGATTTCTATAACTGACTCCTAACATCCGTCTTAGCCATCTTTGTTGAGCCACATTATATATATATATATATATATATATATATATATATATATATATATATATATATATATATATATATATATATATATATATATATATATATATATATATATATATATATCATTTAGTGGAGAAGATGATTCAGCTCCAGAGGACATAACTCCAAGCTAATTATGACCTGAATGAGAAGTTCCAGTCAGTACTTTCGTGGGCGTTTTATGGGTGCCAGAAGTTTTATTTCCACACTTAAAAACTTTGCTGCTAAACCTTTACATTATTTGGGTACACATACATCTTTGAACAAGTATTTTTTTAAGGAAACTAAACAAGTGTTATCACAGGTCGATACTGACTGACTAGTTTGACCGCAGTCACAAGAATTACAATTACAGTTCTACAGTTCCGGAACATTACGCACGAGTGTAAACAATTAAATATTTCACATCAAGTACAATTTTAAATTTGTAGTGAAATGTTGTGATGTAAAATGACAATAGGATTTTTTTTTTTAAATCGTAAAATTGGTTTCAGAAATTGCAAACTTTTTTGTTTTAATTCCTCAACAGGGAGTGTGAAAAAAAAAAAGAACACTGAATGTTTAATACAGTGTAAATATGAATTAAAAGACATTATAGCCTACACAGCTAGTGTATCTTTCTAAGTTGTAGGTATAATATAGATGCGGCCCCCTTTCCTAAATTTTTTTTTAATGCGGTTCTCAATAGAAAAAGGTTGCCCACCACTGCTTTAGATCTCTAAGTCATAAAGCATATAATTTTGTTCAAAAGAAAAATAATTAAATATGTAGATATCCATGCATATTTTTTTTATTTTTATCAATATTTCGCTTTGCTTGGTGACGTAATAGATCATTATAGATCTAATCGTTAACCAGATATGTTTTGTAAATTAATTATTTGATAAGAAGAAAAAAAAGGATTCCATGACATTTTTTTTTTAATTTATTATGCCTATAGAACACTTAACTAAAGGAATATTAATTCTTTTTTTTTTTACAGAAATGTTTTTTTCTTCAGGATTTATAAATAAGAGATTGACTCTTTACAAAACAATTAGATAAATTAGATATTCATTATCAGTTTAACCGCATTGAATGCAAGATGCTGTAGATCAGCGGTTCTCAACCTTTTAAGCTCAGCGACCCCTTTATACGATTCCTCACTTTGCAGTGACCCCTCCCCCCTTACACACACACAGCAATAGAAGAGTAGACAATAACAATCCATATTTTCGATGGTCTTAGGCGACCCTTGGCAAATCGTCAATCAACCCCTAAAGGAGCCGTGACCCACAGGTTGAGAACCCCTGCTGTAGATCCACATGTCCGTGACCGACAAGCTTTCCAAAGTATAAATCATACAAATTAGTTAATAGCCATGACGATAGGAATAATTCTTGAGGAATAATTCTTGAACGATCTCTCTGTACATCAGTTTTAGAGACTATGAGAAGGCATTTGCTTGGTTTTCAAGGTTCCACGACAATTCGTTCAAGACCTTTTGTTCACCCGACAACTTGATCACAGACAGTTGGATCATGACAAATCGTTCACACAGCACGACAAATCACACGACAAATCGTTCACAGGATAGTAACATATTGTTAATATTATAAATTCTCATTGTGTGTTTAATTTGTTTCAATTAAAACTTTTGTAGCTATTATTTGCCAAAAGATAAAGATCAGGCCTAATCTGAGTTTGTTAATTTTTTATCGGGTGAACAATTTGTCCGTGAATGAAATGTCAGTAAACGAATTGTCATGTCTCTGTTTTTCACCAAGCATGTATGGTGATATTTAAATTTGAAGAATAAAAAAAATTATTGGAGACAAATTTGACATTTATATAGTTTATCACAAGCATACATTTTTTGGTATCTCTCAAAAATAAAAATGAAGTAAATCTTTTTTTTTAAATATTTGACATTGAAAAGATTATTCATTAGAATGAAACAAATGGAGTTTTTTTAAATACAGAGGTTTACTAAATCCCTTTTGACATATTTGACATTTGTATGTTTTTTCACCAGTATGAAGCACTTGGTGAGATTTCAGGTATGAAGAATGAATAAATCCTTTTTGAAACATTTGACATTTATATGGTTTTTCACCAGTAAAAACCACTTGGTGAATTTTAAGGCTTGAAGAATGAGTGAAGCTTTTTTGACATTTTTAACATTTATATGGTTTTTCACCAGTATGAACCACTTGATGAGATTTCAGGTATGAAGATTGAGTGAATCCCTATGAACCACTTGATGAGATTTCAGGTATGAAGATTGAGTGAATCCCTTTTGACATATTTGACATTTATATGGTTTTTCCCCAGTATGGACCATTTGGTGAGTTTTCAGGTGTGATGAATAAGTGAATTCTTTTTCACATATTTGACATTTATATGGTTTTTCACCAGTGTGAACCACTTGATGAGATTTCAGGTATGAAGATTGAGTGAATCCCTTTTGACATATTTGACATTTATATGGTTTTTCACCAGTATGGACCATTTGGTGAGTTTTCAGGTGTGCTGAATAAGTGAATTCTTTTTGACATATTTGACATTTATTTGTATTTTCACCAGTGTGAACCACTTGATGAGATTTTCGGCTTGAAGATTGAGTGAATCCTTTTTGACATATTTGACATTTATATGGTTTTTCACCAGTATGAACCACTTGGTGAATTTTTAGGGATGAAGATTGAGTGAATCCTTTTTGACATATTTGACATTCAAATGGCTTTTTAACAGTATGAAAAAGTTGGTGTATTTTCAATTCTGAAGGTCTTTTAAATCTCTTTTGACATATTTCACATTTAAACGGTTTATCACCAGTATGACTTAATTGGTGTTTTTTCAAAGAAGAAGATAAAGAAAATTCTTTGAGACATATTTGACATTGAAAAGGTTTTTCACCAGTGTGAACCACTTGGTGAATTTTTAGGGATGAGGATTGAGTGAATCCTTTTTGACATATTTGACATTCAAATGGCTTTTCAACAGTATGAAAAAGTTGGTGTATTTTCAATTCTGAAGGTCTTTTAAATCTCTTTTGACATATTTCACATTTAATCGGTTTATCACCAGTATGAGTTAATTGGTGTTTTTTCAAAGAAGAAGATAAAGAAAATTCTTTGAGACATATTTGACATTGAAAAGGTTTTTCACCAGTGTGAACCACTTGGTGAGTTTTTACAGATGAAGCATGGGAAAATCCTTTAAGACAAATTTGACATTTATATGGCTTTTCACCCAAATGAATAATTCGGTGTTGTTTTAAACGTGCGGGATTGGCGAATTCTTTGAGGCATGTCTGACACTTGTGCTTTTTTTCAGCTTTAGGACAAGATGTCTTTAATTCTTTTACTAAAACAGTTTCTTTTAATAGGTTTCCTTCAAATTGGTCTTGTGTGTCTTCAGTAAGCACATTTATCTCTGATAGCATTTCTTTTTCTTTCTTCATAACATTCACCTGTTTAAAAATAAATATGTACTTATATTCACAAATCTTGAATTTTCTGTGTAAGCCCCACTGACCCAATTTTCAGGTAATTAAAAACAAATTTCTCTTTTAACTCTTTCTCTCCGTAATTATTTTCCATGATCCAACAGAATTATTAATTTTACTCATTTGTAGTTCACTTCTGTTATGACTTAACTTTAATAACTTCGTAATCAGAAAATATTTTATTTGGTATAGAAATAAATGCAAATGCATGCTCTTTTAATAGAACACAAATTAATGTTTCTAAAACCAAAAAATAATGTAAAGTGGTATCCTCAATTAGGAGAGAAAGAGTTAATCAGTTATTGTCAAATATTCACTAAGTTTTAATAAAAATGTTTGGAATATGTATTACTGTAAACTGAATCACCACTGTTTATGGTTCTATTACATGTGCTCATGTTCTTTGAAGGTAAAAATCATGATGATGTTAAACTGATATTAAAGTCATTTTAATTTTCTTAAAAGGGAAATGTTTTGAACTAGGTAAAGATATACATAAAATTACATTTTTTTTTTAATTGCTAGCCCAGCAAAATATTGGGTTTAATGTGAGCTTTATAGTTCAACTTTCAAAAGCATAAGAACAGTGTGTGATGTTTGGCTGAGAAGCATGTGTATATTGTATGACTAACTATCAATGGGGGTCATGTTCAAAACCTGAAAGCAACACAGAAACATTCTGTGTTCATGCATTTTCATTCAAAATGTACAACTTTTATACTGAAATCTCTCCTAAAGTTTCTTATACCCAATAATATCTCTTTACCTGATTGACTGACATTTCTAAGCCATTGGTGTGAGCAGGTGATTTTACATTTGGCAAAATGATAGGTACAGGATATAGACTGTTGTTTGTCTGCATTGACACATGCACGAGTCTTGAAGCTAGGGACCATGGTTTTATTCTATCCTTCAAATTTTCTTTCTTTACAGTACTTTTCTATAACACAAAAAAAAAGTATTAATAAATAAAAAATTTATTAATCAACAATATAAGAACAAAAAATTAAACAATATTTCATTCTAAATGAATTCTCATATCAGAAAATGGAGAAAAGGTCTTTTATTTTATTAGAACTAAAAAAAAATGTCTATTAAAACATGTCTTTGAAACAATGGTATTAAAAAAATAATAATAATTACAATTATAGCAAAATGCCAATATACATTCATACCTGAAACACTTTCATTCAAACATTGACAACAGAAAGTTGGATTGTATTCTTTTACTGTCAATCCAAAGAGTTTGTGTGTTTTTGTGATCAACACTGGCATCCTGAATTGTTTCTGTGATTGTGAAATGCTAACTTCTATTATTTTAAAAAAAAATGTGTTGTTTTTTTATATAACAACTTTTATGCTAATAGATTATGGTCCAATATCTATTGTGGACCAGTAAAGTAAAGAAAATAACCCTTTCAGACCTTGTAATCTATAGAACAGATGATGTAAAGGTCATCTGTTTCTGTGGCCCACAGTTAATGAATGTTTCCTGTCCAGTGGATTGAGTAACCACATTAACTTTTCCCCCAACAAATGTCAATTACCCATTAGAGTTGGGTGGACTCAGAGGCATCCTCAAGATCCCAAACTTTGAAATCCCAGCATTAGAACCCTGGATCTCAGGCTCAGACACAAAGTTCTTTACCACTCAGCCATTATGCTTCCATCTGTTTATATGCTGGACAGTTAATGTGGCCAGCACAATGACCAACCAACTTTACTTTACCCAACATATGTCAGTTTTCACTGAGATTCAAACCTGAATCCCTCGGTTAGGAAGCAAAGTGCATTACCACTCAGCCATTATAACCCCTTGTGAACCAGTGGGAGAGGGGTATTTGGGAGAAGGTTTATTTTAGCATTCTTTAGAATTTTTTGCTGTACTAGGTTGTCTTCTTTGTTTACAAAAATATTTGATATAGTAGTCACGGATTTTAATAAGTAATGGAATACCTGATGTTCAAGTTTCACATTAGAGGTTTCAGCAAAGTTTTCTGATTGCTGTGTATTCAAGACTGATTCATTTTCATCTATCTTTTCACTTTTTATCTCTGACATTTTGAAGTCTTGTTCTTCACATGGTTGTGCTAACAAATCTGTCTCTTCAATTTCTTCCTTCACTTGTTTCAAGACATTGTTCAGATCAAGAGAATAATCAAGCTCAGCCTGAGGCATCATAGAAGGTTAATAAATCCGAGTTTCAGCTCAGTTAAAAATAATCCTGTAGTAAAAAAACAAACAAATTAAAATTAAATTAAATAATGGCTTTTATATAGCACTACTTTCATCCAATCTCAGTTGTGGACCAGTAGGGGGGGGGGGGTATCTAGTAGAAAGGTTTTTCTGTGCTGCCTTTAGGCGCTCAGTTAATACAACTCTACCCGAGTCGAGTGTCAAACCTCAAGCCCCCTTCATAGGTAGCCAAGCCAAACTAAGTTCAAGCGCACTTAGCCTCTCGACCACGCTTCCCAATTGCAAAAATTGTAACAAATTTGAAATTGTGGACATTGTTATGCAGATAGTAAACAGTGACAACATAGACTTAAAGTAAAAAAGTAAAGTTCCCCTTTCAGATCTTGTGATCTATGGGGGCAGATGATGTAAAGGTCATCTGTTTCTGTATCCCACAGTTAATGAGGATGTCATGTGGCCAGCATAACGACCAACTGCCTTTACTTTCCCCCAACTAATGTCAGGTACCCATTAGAGCTGGGTGGACTCAGAGGTGCCCAAATATCCTGAAGTTAAAAATCCCAGTCTTCACCAGGATTCAAACCCAGGACCTCGGTTCAGAAGCCAAGATCTTTACCGCTCAAACACTGCTCAGCCACTGTACCTCGCTTACAAATATAGACTTGGCCAACCAAAAAAATATAGTCTCATTCGTAGGAAGAGGTAAAGTCATCCTGGTAACAGGAAAAAACAACAACCTGACTTACATATTTGAAATTCTTTTTTCTTACATAAAAAGACAGCTAAATGGAAGGAAATTGGATCAGAATCATTGGAAAATGGACAAGCACATTATACAGCGTGCTAGTTTCATATTAAATATCAAAATATAGATGTTAACTAATGGCCACAATAACAGCGAGTTGTACGGATTCATGTAACCTCCAGAATAAATAAAGTACTCTAGATCTATTTATGCGAAAGTTTCTTATTTCTTTTACTTATATTAGTTATTATATAAATATTCTTAAACTTAACTCCGCCCCCGACCCCATAATGGGAGCTTAAACAGCTCTCCTCACAACCCAACCTGGATAGAATAAGGCTTAAGGGGATATTTTGTTTGTAGTTTGTTTTGGTAGGACACCAGTTTCTTATTTTTTATTATAAGCTCTGCCTAGGACACTACTATTTACTACTATGGTCCACTAGACTAGACTTTTAGAGTCCACTAGGAATAGTAGGCTACCATGAGGCCTAAATAAGAATATAATTAATATATATACATATATATATATATATATACATATATATATATATATATATATATATATATATATATATATATATATATATATATATATATATATATAACCAAGTACCCTGAGTACCGGTACCATTGTGGATTTAGCAACTAGATCTACATCTAGAAGGCCTAACTAGATTTTACTAGATCTAGATCTACTGTCGTACTGACTATAAGTATAAGAAGACTATCACTATGGTCACTATATTCACTAGTCAGTGAGTAGCCTATAGGCTATAGGAGTCTACTATACTATATACTCAGTATAATATAGTATAGACTATAGTAGGCCTATATAAATTAACTAGATCTATATTATAATATTATTATAATTATTAGATATATTATAGTATTTATAGAGTATATTATAGTTATAGTATATATATAACTCTTGATATAAGTCTACGCTAAGTAGACACTAACTTTCTAGTCTTAGAGACTAAGACTAAATTAGTAAGTCCAACTCTCCTAAGTAATTCTAACATAGAAACTACTTATAAATCAAGCTGTTTGTTGTTTAGTATAGTTCCATGGTTTACAGCGATACATATTAGGCAGAGTGCTCTCCGTTAATGGCGTTATCTATGATGCTGTCAGCTTAGGTGTTTTGAATTTTAAATTTACTTTTAAGTAATCTGCATTTTTTTTTATGCATTCGCTTAACCAGGATTTTTTTCCTCGGGGGTGGGAGTAGGGTGGGGGAGGGCGGGTTAAACAAATTTTCCATTTTAAAAAATCACACAGACACATTATACTGACCACTGGTCAACTGTACACTGAACTGTTTTAAAACAGCGTGGCATCACTTTTTATACACCCCACTTGACCCCACCCTAACCTACACAAAAAGCGGAAGTACAAATAATAAATTTGGCACTAGCCTATAAAAAATAGAATACATAAAAATATAGCTCTGGGAGCGCAAGTTCACAATTAGTTATTAAAAGCACTACAAACTGCGATGTTCTAGCGAACGCCGTTATGGACAGTATAGACTATAGAGGGGCCTCTTATGGTCCGACAGTTAGGCCTATACACATGTAATCTGTATGGGAGTCGAACGTATGCCAAAGGCAGTCTTTTTTTTTTTTTTTGGAGAGCTTAAAAGTGGTCGACGTAACAGAGACGCCCCACGGAAACGCTTAAAGACCAGCTTAGGCGCAACTTGCCCTGGCTGACGCAGAAGAGAGCACCTGGCATCATGCGGCCTCAAAACGAGACAGATGGAGGTCACCCACAAAGGCCGCGGGTTACACATTTGTGACAACAACAAAAAAATCGGCTACCGAGGACTGACGCAGACGGCGAAAAGAAAATCTTAATCGACCACCGACGGACAATGGTTATGCTTGCCCTGAATGGGACAAAATATATGTAGGACACAGCTGGGGCTGCGTAGCCACGGTAAATACTGCATTTCTCATTAATCTTCGGACTCGAAGACAAGCTTAATTATTATTTATTACAGACGCTACTTCACGTTCTACGCATTATAAGTGTCAATCTAGTCATGCATGTTAATCAATGACAAACTCTGCCAAGTTGTTGGTTTTCCTGGCTGATTCAGGCAACACATTCCATTCTCTAATGGCACTAGGAAAGAAGGGGCCTAGCACTTGTACGAATTTTTGCTAGCATATGGAATAAGAGATATATGCCTCTATCCTTGAGTCTTTTTGAGCATTTCATTAGGTTATGTTTTTCTATTTGTAAATTATGGTGTAGTGTAGTGTTTTGAGTATTATAGCTACTTTACTTTTTATAGTTCTGTCCCGAAGTGTCTCTTAAGTTTAATGAGTTTATAATGATGTTGCTCTAATGAAATTGGAATATTCTTTTGTTATAAATCTTACTGCTCTATTTTGTATTTGTTCTAGTTTCATTGTGTTCACTTGAGTTGAGGGATCCCAGAGGATGATATTCTTATATTGATCACCTTCGCAGTAGCCTACTTCATACAGTTGATTGAAACCTAGACATAGAGTAACAAATGGATTCGGCTAAAACCCTAAGTGTGATCTGGCCGGTCATTTCGGGATATTTCCAGGCGCGTGACCTTTACCCGAAATAATCCGATGTAGGCTGTTTGAAATTAAGTGTTTATTCTACTTTAGCCTGCCTCTTCAGTTTATCCTGGTCATGTCACCCATGTGGCTCTTTTTTAATAATTTGATAGCGGTTTTATTGTGAGTAGGCCTATTAGTTTTCGGCTCGTGCGAAGCAGAAAGATTAGGCGTCGTCATTTTGGCGCTAAATGCTTTAGACGCATGTTAATTTATTATGTTTTTATTTAAATGTTCATGGTTTGTATGTGTGTATGTACAAAATGTTTGTTACGTTTTGTGTATGTGTGTGTGTGTGTATGTGTGTTGTTTTAACAGTAGTTAATAATACATGAAACACTGAACCATAATTTGCAAATAGACAAAAACTTCATAAAATAATATAAAGATAGACGCACATTTCTTATTCCATATGCTAGGATACACCCTTAGCAGTGCTCTTTCTTCCCTATAAGTGCCATTAAACAATGGAATGGGTTGTCTGAATTAGCCAAGACCAACAACGACTTAGCAGATTTTACTGATTAATAGGCATGGACAAAATTGACACATGAAATGCGTAGGGCGTAATTATCTACTCGTTTGATGGACCGCCTATAAGATAAGGTTTGATAGGTTTGATAGAGCTTGCGTTTTTTTTCGCGAATACCGGTCGTAAGGTTGCGAATCTGTCAAAAACCGTTCTTAGTGAGGACCTAGAACGTAAAAGGATTATTATTACATTATTTGTAAACCATTTGTATAAGAATCGAATGCAATCATTATTACTTTTAAGAAGTATTTTGATTGAGATTAATTCCACTTATCTTATTCATGGCAAACCAGTAACACAGACTAAAAACGCAAAATACCTAGGTGTTATAATAAATGAAAAACTGTCATGGAATCCACATATTGATGAAACTACAAAAAAATCAAACAAAGCATTAGGATTTATTAAAAGAAATTTCTATAAATCAAATAAGAACATAAAACTAAAATGTTATTTAACCTTGGTTAGGCCAATAATAGAATATGCATCCTCCGTTTGGGACCCCTCAACTCAAGAAAACATTAAGAAACTGGAACAGACACAAAATGAGCAGTGAGATTCATAACAAACGAATATTCACATTTGACTAGAGTAACACCTTTAGTAAAATCACTAAATTTAGAAAGCCTTCAGGACAGAAGGCTCAAAAGTAAAGTAGCTATTATACATAAAACACTGAACCATAATCTTCAAATACAAAAACTAAATTTAATAAAATACTCTGAAAGACACAAAGATAAAGGCACATTCCTCATCCCATATGCTAGGACAAATGTGTACAAATACTACTTCTTCCCTAGTGCTATTAGAGCATGGGATGGGTTGCCTGAGCTAGCCAGGAAGACCAGTGACTTGGCAGAATTCAAGTCATTGGTTAATATGCATGACTGAATGCATGATGCGTAGGACGTAATCGTCATCTTTTTTTGAAGTAACGTCTGTATTATATCAGATAAGAAACAATTACTCAGCTGATCTATCATCCAAAATAACAACACCAAAGGTTACCTTAGCTTAGTTTATCAAGACGGTGACCGCGGTCATTTCATCCCCTATTAAATATTTTTTTCTTATTCATTGTTTAGTTGTGCTGTTAAGCCGGCCTCATTCAATCTAATATAGAAATATGATAATTTTAATGCTTTTTGATATTTTTTGACATGTTATTAATGCGTTTATAGTGTTTCCTCTTCCACTTTACATTCTTGATGAGAAATCTTATAATATATAGTAAATCTGGGTGTGTACTTATCTATAGCGCTTCCATTGGATGTAATATTATATAATATTATCCTGCGCCCAGACTCGCCCCTTAAGGGCCCCATTTCGGCTTTCATTAATGCCCCCCAAAGGGCCAAGTATCTTTGTCCCTGTTTCGGCCCACAAGTCCTTCCCCTTACTGGCTCCACACGGGTTTCACAAGATTTTCTGGGCCCCCTGACTGAGCCCAGACTCAGCCATAAGGGCATCCGTTTGGGCCAATGTTCATCCCCCAGTTGAAGCCCATTTCGGTTAGTATGGGCTGGCCCAGTTGGGGCCCTTACTGGGCCCAAAATCTTTGCTATCAGGGATAATATTATCCTGCGCATGACATAATGATATGACCAAAGGCCAAGGGTTGGTGGAAGTAGTAGAAATCATTTAAGAGATGAGAACGATTAGAATACTTATGATCATGCCGCTGTTAACTCATGACGACCATCTTTCACTTTATTTTATTTTTCAATCGCTCTTACTTTAAAATGGGCGCATCATTTTTAGCCTTGAAATAAGGTTTTATTTCTTCTAATGAAGGCGAACTTCATCCATCCTCAGGATATCATGTCGCCTATAGGCCTATTAGTTTTGCTGTAATTCCTTTTAAACATTTAAGTTGTAAATTGTGTTATAGGCAAAGAGAATTACAAACATTGTTCAGCTATATGAATCGATGGATTGTCTTCTGTAATTATGGATGGCTGCCTGGTCGTTTGGATTTATCGATAGTCCCGGGTTCAAACCCTGCCCACTCCCATCCCCCATCGTCCTGCGGGAGGTTCGGACTAGGAAGTAAACTATCTTCAGCTCTGAAGGAACATCCGAAACATGTAAAACATTACAATCAATAGCCTATCTATCTTATCTTACCTACCTATCTATCTATAATCTTACCTACAGACCTATCTATCTTAACTACCTATCTTATGTAAATGAACTCAAAAACACTTTTTTTTTTAAACATGACCCCTATGTTAAATTTTTTATAGCTTTTTAATGGCATTTAACTTCATTCTTATTTAATATGTCATACTTTTTGTCATGTAATTAAAAATGCGTATATAAATATTGTTTATTTCATGATTTTTACATAAAATAAAATGATCAGATGATGAAAGAAACAGGAGATGAAATGACCGGGGATGAAACTACAGGGAATCATCAAGATACACAGTGACACACTGTCAGTATCTTCATGCTTATTTGTATAGGCCTACATCAAAAGTTACCTAGTTTATGAAGATACAATGACACACTGCCAATATCTTCAATCTTATTTTTTTCAAAGGTTACCTAGTTTATAAACACTGTCAGTATCTTCATACTATTTTCTATACATCAAATATTACCTAGTTTATACTGACTGTCAGTATCTTCATACTTATTTTTTTTTTAAAGTTTATTTTAGAATTGTGACTTTTTGTCAGTATGACTCCTCCATGTTTTGATTTGTGAGAATGCCCAAAGTGTAATTGGAATATAGAGTGCAAGTAGCCCTGTAACATGTTGTTGACTTAAGTACTACTTGGGCTTATATCTGATGTTAATTGTTGTTGACAACTTTAGTCATCTATCCACTTAAATAAATAGTGGGTAACTAAATTGTATTTTTTGTGAGACCTTGGTTTATTGTAATTTTAATAGTATAAGTAAAGTTTCCCTTTCAGACCTTGAAATCTATGGGAAAGATGATGTTAAGGTCATCTGTTTCTATGGTCAACAGTTAACGAGCAGGGTGTCATGTGGCAAACACAACGACCAACCGCCTTTACTTTCTCCAGCTTAAGTCAGGAACCCATTAGAGTCGGGTGAACTCAGGGCGCCCTAAAAATCCTGAAATTCTAAATAAAAGTCTTCACCGAGATTCGAACCAGGACCCCAGGTTTGGAAGCCGAGTGCTTAACCACTCAGCCACACACCCCCATAATTTTAAGTTTTTTTTTTATTGCTTAGAATTGGACTATAATTGGTTTGCCACAAAAGGCACAATATGATTGTGATTGAGTGTCTGTGTGGCTCGAAGCCTTTATGTTAATGCTGTGTAATGAGAAGATAAAGATAAACCTGTACGACCCAAGACACGAAGAACATGTATGAGAAGCAGTTGATGAGTATTATGCCTTAGGTAGCTGTAGGCATATAGACAAGTCTTATGATTGAGTACAGCCTAGAAGTCCAATTCAACTGTTATTTATTCAAGTATACATTTTTTTTTTTTACTGTTTTAATACTCTTAATTACTACTAGAATCAACTATCACTACGATTTATACTACATTTATTTTATTATTTTCTCTATCTTATGTTAATGAACAATTATTTTCTGTTCATAGAAACACCCCTGGGCATCAGATGTTATTGCAATAACTAGTTTCTATGTTCCTGACACACACAATAGCATAACTGGTCACTCAAAACAAACACACAATTACAACTCTCTCCTTAAAATTATGGGCCTACAGTGATTACTCAATTATACATGTTTTCTAAACATTAATACAAAATAGAAGTTGCTTTAATTAAGTTTGAGTTTTGGCACATTGGCACAATTTAGGCCATGCCATTAATCCTTCAAGGATTACTCTCCTTTACAAGAGCTAAATTCCATATAGTTAAATCATTAAAAACAAGGTCTATTCACAGTTAAAATAGTAAAGGTAGTAAAAATTTAATAATTAGTAAAAATCTTATGTAAATATTATAGGGTCACAATTTCACAAATCAGATCTTCGTAGTCAACCCTACCTCCTGGACAAAGCCCAGAGGATGAGTGGACACAACTTGAAATGGCCCTAACGATTTTCCTAGAAATTGGACAGTTTATGTATATCTTAAGAAAAAAAAAAGCCAAGCCAATTGGCCACACACGTAAAAACTCTGGTTTTAAATGTATCTGTACTATAAATCTAGTAAACACTAAGAAAACACTGAATAACTATGCAACAATGAACTTCATTTATTTTTCTTTTTAACCACATTGTCTTTATCAGCACTGTCCACTGACCCATTTCTACACAGGCATGCAAGAAAAACAATAGCTCAGCCGTTCAATCATCTATCCATCTATATTCAAAGGGTACCTAGTATCAATACACAATGGTACAGAAAAGCACAAATGGTCACTCAAAACAAACATACTATTGGAACTCTAAAAATATAGGCCTACAAAAATCAATCAACTATACACATCATAAAGCATTAATACAAAATAGAAGCTGCTTTACTGTTTTAATTGCTTGTTCAGCAATGCCATATTAGATGGTGAATATCTTGGACATGAAGTCATGCATCACAAGCAAAATGGAGGCCCATTGTCACTAGTTACTTCCTTTGTAATGCCATGAAGAACTTGATTATATCACATTTACTACACCCATTGTCCGTCCTCTGGAAATGTAAACTTGCACTGCTTCATGACCAATCGCATGTAGTTATGAAAAAGACTAGTATATATGGTGTGTTTTCAAATTTTGACATATAAATTGTTTTCACCATCATGAATTTTTTGGTATTCTTTCAAAGATGAAGATGTAGTAATCCTTATTGAAATACATGACATTTATATGTTTTTTTTACAAGTATGAACCAGTTGGTGAGTTTTTAAATGTGCAGTTTGAGTGAATCCTTTTTGGCATATTTGACATTTATATGGCTTTTCACCAGTATGAACCATATGGTGTCTTTTCAATTCTGAAGATCCAGTAAATACTTTCTCACATATTTCACATTTAAAATGTTTTTCACCAGTATGGATTTTTAGGTGAGTTTTCAAAGACGAAGACACAGAAAATTCTTTGAGACATATTTGACATTTGAATGGTTTTTCACCAGTATGAGCCAATAGATGTGTTTTCAAATGTGAAGATGAAGTCAATCCTTTTTGACATATTTGACATTTGAATGGTTTTTCACCAGTATGAATCACTAGGTGAGTTTTTAAGTGTGAGGATTGAGTGAATCCTCTTTGACATATCTGACATTTAAATGGTTTTTCACCAGTATGAATTAATTGGTGCTTTTTTAATTGTGACGATAAAGTAAATTCTTTTGGACACATTTGACATTTATATGGTTTTTCACCAGTATGAACCAGTCGGTGGTCTTTGAATTTTGAAGATTTAGTAAATTCTTTTTGATATGTTTCACATTTGAACGGTTTGTCCCCAGTATGAATGAATTGGTCAGTATTTAAAGATGAAGACCCAGAAAATTCTTTCTGACATTCTAAAGGTTTCTCACCAGAATGAACAAACTGGCGATTTTTTAAATGTGAAGGTATAAGGTAATCTTTGAGACTTTTATGTTTGTTTCTAGCCTGTTTACAAGAACTTATCATCTCTGTTCTTAAAAAAGTTTCTCTCGAAAGGTTTGCTTCACTTGGGTCATGTGTGTTATCAGTATAGATATTCATGTATGGTACTTCCTTTTCATTCTTAATGACCTCCATCTGTTTACGGGGAAAAAAAAAAAGAAGAAAACATTAAAATGTAAAATATTCGCTTGGTCAACGGCTGACCCAAATTTTAAAGTATTTAGCAAAAATTTCTTTTACAATCAAGATGTTTTTATTATGAATTAAAGCCATGATTTTTCACCCAGTTTAACATGAAGTAGCCCTGTTAATCAATCATTACTTATATTCCCTGTGATAGTTTTTTTAAAAGTAAATTACAGTGAGGAAGAAGTTGCAGTGATATTGAACAAATACACATGATCATTTTCAATTAAAGTATTGCTCACAGAAAGAATTGTAATTTAATAAGCTAATTTGAAGTGTATATTACTTTTTTGCTTGTATATTAACCACCCCCACAGTTTTTAATGCAAAACAAGCTTATGTACATGTTTCTTTGCCTTTTGGCACTAGATATGAGGTGAGACTAAATTGTTAATAGTTTCAATGCTTTGCCAATGTCATGGGTGTAAAAGTAGAGTTTGAGAGATATTTGATTAAGTAGTCATAAAATTTAAAAAAAATAAAAAAATACCTGATATCCAGGTATCCCATTAGAAGTTTGAACATATTCTTTTGATTGCTCTGTATACAAGTCTGATTCATCTTCATCTATCTTCTCAGTTTTTACCATTAACTCTTTACAATCTTGTTCTTCACATGATTGCCCAAACAGATTTGTTGCTTTTATTTCCTCCTTCCTATGCTTTAAGACACTCTTCAAATTTAGAGAAGAATTAAGCTCTGTCTCAGTCATCATGGAAGATTAATAGATCCAACTTTCAGCTCATTTAATAAATAATTCTGTATTAAAAAAAAAAAGTTAAAAATTTAGATAAGTTTAATAGTAAATTATTTTTTTTAACGTTTGAATTGCATCAAATTACACAAATTGTGATATGAAAAAAAATAAAATTCTGTAATTTATTTTTACAATAAGGGGTGTGTCACAGTCTCGGTTGACATTTCCTGTTATATGTTGTTCACCTTGTGTCATGAGGGTGAAAGAAACGTGAATTCTCTTAGATAGAAAGAGGAAGTAAGAATGACAAAATTGACAGTAGTATTTTTTGGTCAGCCGAAGACAGTAGTAACTTGAAGTCACTTGAGACAGTACACATATTTCTAATAGCTGTTTTCAGTACTTAGAGCTGGATACATATTATTGGAGTTTATTGTTACCCGCTGTGATGCAGACACATTTTAGTAGTGAAGTTGTGTTATAAAGGATTTGTATATTTGATACAGCAGTTATGCAAATGTAGTTATATTTCAAATTGGATATCTCGATGTAACCGCTAGAAGTGCAGCATATTGTGTAATTCAGACTCTAGTCAATCTATACCATTTGTGTTTGCTACAAGTTAAGTGTGGCTCCAGGAAGCAAGAACCCAGCATTCTAGAGCATTCCAGACGCATTGATAATAATACACGTTTCTGCATCATGGTGACCAGTCCTATGTGTAATATTAATACTAGTTACGTCTGCAAGGTGCAACGGATAGTACTTCTTGATATACAGCTGGAGCCAGATACCATCTCTATGAATAATAAAATCTAGATAGTTTATATTTTAAATATTATTATACTAATTATAGTTTATAGATATATTAATATTAATATATACTAGAAATAGATTTTATATAACCGATTTTAGATTAGATTACTAGTAATAGGGGTAATTAATACTTAATTAGTCTAGTGTAACTATTACATTTATAAAAATTTATTAGATCTACATTTTTATCATGATTATCATCATTTATCATTCATTAGTCAAATTAGTGACAGTCATTACTCACTGTTAGTGTTACTACTGCACTGTAACTAGAGTAACTAGTCTAGTGAGTCTAGTGTTACAAGTTACACTTACACTACTTACAGAATAATGACTAGATCTAGTGAATCTAGTGCCTGTATAAATAATATATATCAATGTAGTATAGTATATTTGAAATATATAGAATATAGACTATGACTATAGGGATAGATAGATCAATTACTTATTTATTAAAATGTTAAATCTTGATCTAGATGAGATAATCATTAATTAATGTCAGTGTCATGTATGTGAATAAGGTATCGATCTGTTTAAAACGGCCAAATGTTGCCAGATTGGCTTGATTGGTTACCGATAATTTATTAGGTATTACACAGAAAGCTTCTTTCCTCTTTTCAGCTTGCAAATTTTTCTTTGCAAGAAACGAGAAACAAAACCCTGACTGAACCACAACCTCCGTGACCTCTATATCGAAGGTGTCGACTGGACACGGTTCTAAAAACGACTTTAACGATTTCCTAGAAATGTCATTTAGGCTATGTGGGATACCAAATTTTGGGAAGCTAAAAATATCGCTTTTTTGTTTCCACCTAAAAGGCGGTGGTTAAGACATTTCTGTGCATAAAAATATATTTAATATGGAGTTCAAATATCAAAAGCATAATTTTTAAAGAATTTATTTTGTCATGTGTGCATAGCTACCACTAAAAAAATACTATTATAAAGATTGTTTTTATCACTGTTTAACTATTTTGTCTTCCTACAAGGTTTATCTATTTTTATGTTCAGGCAATGGAATATCACATTTTAATACAAAGTTTTAAAAAATCTGACTTTGTTGAATTATTTTTCATTTCCTGGCGTATTTTCTATTTATAGACTGGGGAATTTTGTAACTGACGCATCTCGCTAACAAACAATCATTACCACTAGCTAGTACATGTTGTATTAAAAGTACTGATTGGTTGGCAAGCTTTCTACTAAACGTGTGCATTTTATTTTCGGTATTTCCCTTAAAGGCCACAGCCAATATATAATAATACAGCCCAATAGTAAGGCTTTTTTTTTTCTCGAGTCCGAATATCAATGAGGAATGCAATATTTCTCGTGGCTACGCTGCCCCAGCTGTGACCACTGGCGTAGCTAGGAATTTGCCATCATTTTGGGGGGGGGGGGGGGGGAAGGGGCTGCATTTTGCATAATAATTAATATTTAATGTAAAAAAAAAAAAAAAAAAACCCACTCATTTGGGGGCATGGGCGCCAGTAGGTTTTTTTTTTTTTTGCAGGGGGTGCAAGTTCCCACCTATGGCTCAAAGTCGTAGCTTCAACTTGTTTTTTTTAATTACAGATAATATAAAGAAAAGATTAAACGGTGACGCCCCCCCCCCCATTCCTATACGATATTAAGTTTCCTGTAAATAAATAAAACCAGAGCTTTTTATGTGACGGTACGCACCGGTACCCTTACCGGCACCTTTTTCAATGAGGGTAAAAAGTTAATACTTTTCTAGCATTTTAACTTTTATTATTAATTTATTAGTAGGGTAATTAAAAGCTATATAGGCATTTTTATTTATTTTTTTTACAAAAAAAAAAAGCACTGAATAAAACTAAATAGAAAATAAATAAATACAACTAACATGTGAACAAACTACTACTGTTCACTTTATAAACTTATCAGTGCGGCCTGTGCACTCCGACGGTCGATGAAACAAAAAATTCAAACGCTGCCAATTAAACTGTCAATAACTTTCCTATAGGCCTATACTGTTCAATAACTTCTCGTCGCGATGAACGCCTATCTGGCAGTTCTGATATTTTTCTTTACGTAGCAACTCATGCAATGAATTAGTATGTAAGACAAAACAGGTTGAACTGAGCAGTATTATTGCTTGAGACGTTAATGAAGAAACTGACGAATCAAGATATGGAATGTAAAGCCGTGTTCTGTAATAATCCCAAACATGTGGTTTTTGCTCGTCGGGTCTGTCGTCGGCAAATTTTCGGCAGCATCGCACCAACTCAGTAGGCTACCAGGTTTGTTTGCCAGCAGTCTCGCCTTCCTCAAAATGTCAAATCCGAAGTGTTCCTCGTCATGGCTGTAAACGTGGCGTTCTCACCCTAGATGAGTTTTTTAAAAATATTTTGTTCTTCTACAAAATCTACTCCGATCCAGGACCCTTCCCTTTATCATTACTATGGTTTCTCCGACACATTAGCACAAAAATTACATTCCCTAAAAACAATCTGTGATATTTTGTCGGAAATTTTCACGATATTGTGTCGGCGCTCCTTTATTTCAACAGTTTTCTTGTTCGCTATTTTTTAAATAACCTGCACATGTGCATTGTAGAAAGTTATGGTTAAGCTTGCATCTTTTGGAGTCTCTTTGTCAGCTGATTTGGCAGGAATGTGTGGCGTTTATACACGAACGCTGTAGATTTATCACCAAGAGATGCAATAACGGTTGTCGAATGTCTGGCACGGAAACAGACCAGGGATTTAATGCACTTCAATTTGACAAACCATTATGATCTTTTTGAAACTCTTACAATCTTTCTGCTACTCCATTGCGCTTTGATCTCCAAATAACAATAAATCAAATGTGACTAGACGCGCCATCTATGATTCTTTGAGACTGTATATTAGTGTATATGACTTTTTTGTTTTTGTTTATTTATTTCTCCATGGAACTATAGTTCCATGATCTCTCTGTATGTAGTTGGCTATTTAATTATTTCGTTAAACGTAATAGTCTAGAATGGACCTCATTCACCAATCGTAAACAAACAGCATTTAGCCACGTGATAATATTGATAAAACAATAAAAAAAATTACAAAAAACAAACAATATTTGTATATAGGCCTACCATTTAACTGTTAGTTGCATGTTTTTTTTTCTGTAGCTTTTTTTTATTTCCTCCCTTTCGTTTCCTAACCATGGCCACCGGTTCACATATAGGCCTATTTCATGGAGTCAACAGGTCTTTCAATGTAGTGGAAATTCCTGCATAAGGTAACTTTTATTAGTCGCATATTTCTGGAAAACTGTTGCTCTAGAACTTCGCAAGACGGCTGTAAGCTTTGTTTGCGAGCATTGGGACAACTATGGCGACGCCCTGTCCGTTGTTCTTACTCAGGGTAGCATAGTCATACATTCTGCTCGATATTACGCTGCCTACATGAATACTTCCGCGTTTATGGTGGCGATGACTTAAATACCACCCGCTACTATCACTATTCACTTCCGAGAACGCCGCATGACCCTTCTCGAGTTTACAATCCTTTCCTTCTTTTCATTCACTCAAAGTCGTTTGCCCAAACCCACCCCAATTGGACAACTGTGTCTTTCAGGAAGTATTCACCCGTCACTACACAGCGGCGTATGCTACGCCGTGGGTCGACTAGTGTAATTAGAAAGGCTACAAAAAAATATTTTTAAGTATTTGTACAAATGTAGAATGTAATGTGGGAAGCGTGGCCGAGAGGCTAAGTGCGCTTGAACTTAGCTTCGCTTGGCTACCTATGAAGGTTCGACACCCGGGCAGAGTTGAAAAACCTTCTCCTAGATACCCCCACCTCCACTGGTCCACAACTGAGATTGCTATATAAAAGCCATACTTTTTAAATTTTATGACTTGTTAAAAAGTTGTATTTTGATTGAATGTAATGATATTTACATGTGAGAAGTATTTTTGATAAAGTGTAATGACAATGGAGCTACCGGTACTTTTGTATTTTCATTAATACACATCACATGGTGTCACGGCCTTGTTTTTGTTGCAGGCGTGATGACGCGAATGTCTCTGAGTGTTGTAGATACCTCTTCTGGTATTACTATAATGTTCTTAACTAAATACTTTCTCACACGCACTAGATTTGCAAGTGCGTAAGAACACTAATATACTAAACTCTCTAACGACAACATTTAGAAGTATTAACAAACACTCTGGTCAGCAGACATGGATTTTATTACATATAGAAACAAATCACAAAAGATATTGGCAACTTCAGTCATCACACATTATACATATCCAAGGAAAATAATCCCGAATTCAAATCAATTATAATAACTTCAATACTAATACATAACTCTGCTGTCAAAAAATATCTATAGCACTCCTCTCGCTCTGAGAGTCTAAGAACAACTGAGGTGTCCACTTGACCAAGCAAAATCTCATGCTGACCGCACGCAATAGTTAAGTGAACACTAGTCACCAAATATTACAGGGGTTCTAAAACTGATACATGACACATGACTCGATTTACAGGTGAGGATCCCACCATTTTATTTATGAATGTGGTACAAAGGATACCTTGCTACGCTATTGCTATAAAGGTAAATTTGTGCACTCTTATTAAAAAAAAATGTAGCAAATACTAACAAAAACATTGAATGAATAACTATGCAAGAACTAACTTTTATTTGTTATTCATTTTCATCATTCTCTATCAGCATTCTTCTGTCGACGAACCCATTTCTTCACGGACATACATGAAACACGACCATGCTTGCTCAGCTGTTTAATCATCCAAATAACAAAGGCTACCAGAGAATTAACTATAGTAGATACCAAACATTTCTTGAGCACAATTATTCTTTCTTCTTTTAGAAAAGTAAAACATTGCTTTTGCAAAGCACTTTTTTTTTTAAAATCCTGTATATGCTGCCAGGGGGAGGTAAGGCGAGAGTGAATGTTGGTTTGATATTTTGGTATGATAGTTATATCCCCTTGTATATGTATTCCCAGGTTGTGAACTGAATGGTTAAGTCTTCGTTGAATGTAAGAGAGAGTGTGTTAAGTTAGTGAGGTCTTGCTCCCGGTCCAGGAAGGTTGGACGTTTACTTCCCGGACTGGTGTTTGTATTATTTCTTGAGAGTGATATAATTGTGTGCTTTATTTGATATTTAAGAGTTTATGGTATTCATGAAAGCTGGAGTTAAGAGTTGAAGTATATTGAGTATTAATTGTTCTTATTTGTGTAACAAGTATTTGTGTAGCAGCTATTAAGTAATTGGAAGTAGAGTAATCAAGCAACCCACTAGCGAGCCACAGGAACCAAGTCAAGTCAAAGCATATAAATGAACCCCTGACATGTGCTTATATTTATTGTGGAACTTTTATCTATCTTGTTAAACCAACCAATCAAAACTTGATTCTTGAACAGTCATAGAACAGCAGTGGTCTGCTTTAAAGAGTTGATATAAAGGCACATTCCTCGTTCCATATGCTAGGACAAATTTGTACAAATGTTCCATCTTCCCTAGAGTTTTAAGAGCATGGAATGGGTTGCCTGAGCTAGCCAGGAAAACCAGTGACTTGGCAGAATTTAGGTCGTAGGTTAATATGCATGACCAAATGCATGACGCGTAGGACATAATCATCTTCTTTTTTTGAAGTAACGTCTGTATTAAATAAGATATGAAAATATATAGATTATAGATTGCGTATTGACACTGAGATTTACTTGTACATCCAATTCATCACTCAATTGTTGTTTAACTGGTAGCGATGCTTGTGAAAATGTGTCCTGAATCCCCATTTTTTTCCCTGGCTAGTGTTCAAGCAATATTTCATAAGGTGTTCAAGCAATATTTCATAAAGTGTTCAAGCAATATTTCATAAGGTGTTTAAGCAATATTTCATAAGGTGTTTAAGCAATATTTCATAAGGTGTTTAAGCAATATTTCATAAGGTGTTTAAGCAATATTTCATAAGGTGTTTAAGCAATATTTCATAAAGTGTTTAAGCAATATTTCATAAGGTGTTTAAGCAATATTTCATAAGGTGTTTAAGCAATATTTCATAAGGTGTTTAAGCAATATTTCATAAGGTGTTCAAGCAATATTTCATAAGGTGTTTAAGCAATATTTCATAAGGTGTTCAAGCAATATTTCATAAGGTGTTTAAGCAATATTTCATAAGGTGTTTAAGCAATATTTCATAAGGTGTTTAAGCAATATTTCATAAAGTGTTTAAGCAATATTTCATAAGGTGTTCAAGCAATATTTCATAAAGTGTTCAAGCAATATTTCATAAGGTGTTTAAGCAATATTTCATAAGATGATGAATTATTTTTTTTTGGTAGCTTTCAAAAGTTTGTGATGTCATTTGTGCAAACAACTGCTATTTTAAATTGAGTACACGCACTCATTAAACCACTGTTGCATCAGATCTGAACGAAGTGGTCATCTCCTTTCCATTAAGACCAAAACGGAAAGATTTAAAAACTCCTTTATCCAACTTTTGGTCACAGTATTGTTATTGTTATAGTAGTCAAGCTGAGGTGGTCAATTGTAGTCAAAGTAAATTTCCATTTGATTGGAAGAATAAAAATTATCTTATCTTATCTTACTTGGGTCCCATATACATATGAATGAAAATGCTCACCTTGAAAAACAACAGCAAACATTTTAAAAAGTCTATCTAATAGTGTACACTTGCACAGATGATGGCCAATAGCATGTAATTATGCCATAGACTAGTATGAACCATATTTTGTATTTTCATACCAGTATCTATGTATGAACTAGTTGATGAGTTTTTAAGAATACTGCTCGAGTGTATCCTTTTTGGCATATTTGACATTTAAATGGTCTTTCACCAGTATGAACCAGTTGGTGAATTTTCAGGTATGAAGATTTAGAGAATCTTTTTTGACATATTTGACATTTAAATGGTCTTTCACCAGTATGAACCATATTGTGTCTTTTTAATACTGAAAATCCAGTAAATACTTTTTGACATAATTCACATTTAAATGTTTTTTTACTTGTATGAATTTTTTGGTGATTTTTAAAAGCCGAAGACAGAGAGAAATCCTGATGACATATCGGACATGTTTTTTTCCCAGTATGAAGCTGTTGGTGTTTTTTTAAATATGAAGATTGAGTAAATCCTTTTTGACATATTTGACACTGAAATGGCTTTTCACGAGTATGAACCACTTGGTGCATTTTCAGGCTTGAAGATTGAGTAAATCCTTTTTTACATATTTGACATTGATGAGGTATTTCACCACTATGAATTAATTGGTGTTTTTTTAATAGTAAAGTTGATGGAAATCTATTCTGACATAATAGACACTCATATGGTCTTTCATGAGTGTGAACCAGACAGTGTTGTCTTAATTTTGAATAGTCAAAAAATTTTTTCTGACATGTTTCACATTTATATGTTTTCCCAGTATGACTTTGTTTGTGCTTTTTCAAATATGAAGATTCAGTGAACCCTTTTTGACATATTGGACATTTAAATGGTTTTTCACCAGTATGAATCTTTTGGTGTTTTTTCAGGCATGAAGGTTGAGTGTATGCTTTTTGACATATTTCACATTTATAAGGTCTTTCATCAGTATGAATTAATGTGTGTTTATTTAATTGTAGAATTGTAGGGAATCTCCTTTGACATATTTGACATTTAAATGGTCTTTCACCAGTATGAACCATTTGGTGTCTTTTTAATTTCGTAGACTCAGTATATCCTTTTTCGCATATTTGACATTTATACGGTCTTTCACCTGTATGAAGGTATTGGTGTCGTTTCAAATGTGAAGTCTGAGCAAATCCTTTTTGACATATTTGACATTTAAATGATTTATGAACAGACTGGTGATTTTTTAAAAGTGAACGTGTAGAGAAATGTTTGAGACATCTGTGACATTTGTATTTCTTTTTGGTCTTAAGAAATGAACTCATCAACTCTGTTCTTAAAACCTTTTCTTTTAAAACGTTTGTTTCATTTTGATCTTTTGTGTAATCAGTATGCACATGTATGGATGGTGTCATTTCCTCTTCTTTCTTAATAATGTCCATCTGTTTATGGGGAAAAAAAAAAAAAAAGATAACATTAAAATTTATCTTTGTTCAAATATCATTAAAAAAAAAAAAAAAAGAAAAAAAAAATTATCTTTGTTGAAATATTATTTAAAAAAAAACCCAGCTAGCTCAAAGCTTCTATCATCTCACTATGTCTGTTAAAAAATGTGTGCATATTCTTTCTCCCAAACCGAATCAAGTTTAAAAAAAAATTAACCAGTTAGTTAATTAACTATTGGTAATTAATTATTTTGTTTGGCACCCAATAAGGGAAAGAAATAATAATTGACTGACGTGGTGGTACAAAATTGAAATTTCCCCTTTAAACATTGTTTTCAAGTTTGAAATTAGCTATAGATAACTATAAAACCTTCTATTTTCGTAAATAATACTGGTACACTGGTAAGTGTGTTGGCTTGAGGAGGCTAGAGCACTTGAGTTCGAATCTAGGTCATTCAACTTTTTAAATTTATTTTTAAATAAATTCATTAAAAAGCAACTACAGCTGAGCCTCTAGGCCATTCTCCATCAAGAGCGGAGTAAAACAAGGATTTGTTCTGGCTCCAACACTATTCTTTATCTTCATTTCATTTGCACTAACCAGCGCTTTTAAATCCCTGGAAGATGGAGTATAAATCCACAGTAGATCGGATGGAAAGCTATTTAACCTGGTACTCCTTAAAGCCAAAACAAAGAGACAGTGTATCTTGATTAGGGAATTGATGCTTGCCAATGATGCAGCACTCATCTCATTCACAAGGATTGCAGAGGCTTGTGAATGCCCTGGCAGCTGCTTGTCAAAGTTTAGCCTTACAATAAGCTTCTCCAAGACCAAAATCTTGCACAGAAACACCAGTGATACATATTGGAAATCACACACTTACGGTGGTGCAGGAATTCCCATATTTGGGAACAACAATAGCCAGCAACCAAGATTTAGACACTGAGCTGACAAAAAGAATAGGAAAGGCTTCTGCAGCTATGGCAAAACTCTCCAAGCGTGTGTGGGAAAATACCAAATTGACTATGGCAACAAAAATCCTTGTCTACAATGCCAGTGTTCTAAGCACACTTCTTTATGGCAGTGAGAGCTGCGCAACTTATATGTGTTTAGAACACATTGTAGCTTCCACCTATGTTTCCTGTGGCACATAATGTTCATCTCCTGGAAGGATCATGTCACCAAACAGGACATTTTGAAACAGGCCAATATGCACATTCTTACACAGAGAAGACTATGCTGGCTCTGTCCTGTTACTCGCATGCCAGATGGAAGATTCCCTAAAGACATTCTATATGCTGAGCTTGCAGAGAGAATCAGACCCAAGGGCTGCCCACTACAGAAATGTCTGCAAATGCCATGGACATTGACCAAAGTATGTGGGAGGAGATAGCCCAAGACCGGACAGCAAAGAGACAGACTGTACATGCTGGTACGAACTTTGACGAATGCAAAAGAAACGAAGCTACATCAGCCAAGACTAAAAAAAAGAAACCTCCCCTGTCAGCTAGCCGTAGGACAGATGCCTATTCGCACGAACTGTGGCAAACTCTGCCACTCCAAAATTGGCTTGATTAGTCACTCCAGATTCTGCCAAGTCTCAAGATGAAACAAAAGCCAGTGGCTCCTTTGGGCACATCCATTATATTCGGACACAGAAGGAGCCTTATATGGTATTATTCTTTCTTCCCCACCCCTTTCCCAACTGGTCCAGACAAGTGATAGTAGATGTATTGAGAAAGCTATAAAGCATGAAACTGTGCAAAACAAAATTTATTTATTATTGTTAGAAAGATCTATTACAAATTTAATCACATGACTGATCCAAACTTACAGACAAATTGAAACAACTAAGCCTAATAAAAGATTTGATTTTTATTAAACTATTTTGTATATTTTCTTCTTAGGTATTTAGCAACCTAGTTAAGTGAAGTACGGGGTTAGTCAATCATTGATGATTTCCTGTGATAGTTGAAAGTATAAGTCATTTTACTTACTGTAAGGAAGAAGTTACAGCGATAGCAAACTAATATGCATGATCATTTTCACTTTAATATTGCTCATTAAAAGAACTGTATAAGCTAATTTGATGCAAAATACATAATCACTTGTTTGCTATGTCACTCCTCAGTAAAGATGTTACTCTGGGCTCTTGTGTGCATGTACTATATGTTCTGTGTAAAGCTTGTTTCGTACAAGACCACAACAAAAGTTGGAATACACTGGGTATGCCAGCAGACAATATTTATTACATATAATAGACACCTTGATATAGATCATTCCAACCATAAGTTGCTAGTAACAAAGTTGCATGTAATTACAACATGCATATATCATGAACAATATCCAATTAGTGAAAATAATACTAAACCAAGCGAACACAATAAATACATCCTCTCTCTATTGAACTTTAGAAACCATTGTCCAAAACTTTCACTTCCTCTCTAGAGTTCAGAGTTTTTTTCTCGTGCTCTTGCCAAGGTTTACAATCATCGAATAGGAATCATAAACTTGTCACAATGAGCTGTGACCCCCCCCCCCCCACCCCTTATCAAAAAAGAAAATTACAGAAATAAAATAACAAAAATACTTTTTTTACTCAAGTAAAGTCAAAATAGGAGGCTCGGTGGCCGAGCAGTAAAGCACTTGGTTTCTGAATCCTGGGATTTTTAATTTTGACATCTTTGGGCACCTCTGAGTCCACCCTTCTCTAATGGGTACCTGACATTAGTTGGGGAAAAGTAAAGGAGCTTGGTCATTGTGACTTTTACATCATCTACCCTATAGACCACAAGGTCTGAAAGGGGAACTTTATTTACTTTACTAATGTCAAAATAATCTAGAAATGTTTGGCTCAATATTACCCAATATTGCAATAAGTTTGTTTTGTATTTGTGGGGACATGTACAGAGACGACTGCAGAATTCTGCCACTAATTTTTACTTTAATATTTTGAGAAAATTTTGATTATCTGTCATCTCAATACATCTTGAGACTGTCAATACATCTTGAGGCTGGCTAAAAATATCAGCACTTAAAATATTTTCCATATTAAACAGTAATGTAATCCAGCACTTTCAATTTCATTTCCAGATGTCTGGAATAGAAAATATTACAGAATGTCAACTTTTGCAGATGGCTGATAAAAATATTCTGTATCTCACAGGAAAACAGTGTTCTTTGCTAGAAATGTCAAAAGACCTTAAGCACATCAAACATTCCATTTGTAACTAGTTTCATTTAGAAAAAGATTTTCTTTTGAAAATCTGAAATTTCCTTATCCATAATGAAAATATTGTGCTTGAATCTCTGGGGAAGATGTTTACTAAATGAAACAATATGTACTGAAAACATGCTACTACCTTGGAATCTAGTCAACTATTTTGTTAGATGTTAACATAAAAATGACTACTATTAAATTTCAGTTCAATACGCAAAAACATTGTATGCATTGTCACTTTCATATCAAACTTAAGACTTGCATACAAATATCTCTGCTAAACTTTATTTTAAAAAATAATATCTAGTTACCTGACTCACTAAGACTTCTGAGCCATGGGTGTCACCAGGTGATTTTAAATTTGGCATCATGATAGGAACAGGACAAAGGTTAGTGTTTTTCTTCATTGATACAGATAGTAGTCTTGAAGCTAGAGACAAGGGTTTATCTGTATCTGTAAAATTGGTCATCTCTTTCTTTTTAGTACTTTCCTGTAAGACAAAAAAAAAAGAAAAAAAAAATCATAAATAGTTACAAAAATAAAAATCCAAATTTAACAAATGTTTTCATTTCATTCTAAATAAATTATAATACTAACTCTATCAGTTAATATTTAAGTTTAATAAAAAAAAATGTCTTAATTATTCTTGAAGAAATTTGTCTTAAAATTGTGCATATCACAAAACAAATAATTAAAACAATAGCAAACAAAATATACATTCAGGCCATATAGTTTCAATCATTAGATTAGAAAGTTGGATATTTCATTTCAAAAAAGTTTGTGTATTTTTTTTTGTTATGATTGTTTTGTCTCTTCTCTGCAATGGTAAAATCTAAATCTTCAGGGTGTTTCATGTTTTTCTCTACAAAAGAAGCGTGGTCGAGAGGCTAAGTGTGCTTGAATTTGGCTTGTCTTGGCTACCTAGAAGGGGGCTCGAGATTCGACACCGGACTCGGGCAGAGTTGCGTTTACTGAGCACCTAAAGGCAGCACGGAAAACCAAACTCCTAGGTACCCCCCTCTCCCCCCCCCCCCCCCCCCCCACGGTCCACAAATGAGATTGGACCAAAGCGCTCTGAGCATGCTATAACCATGAAAGTAGCGCTATATAAAAGCTATAATAATAATAATAAAAAAGTTTCAAAGAGAGGTTGTTTTTTTGCCAAAGTAATTATATTTGATAACATCGTCTTGCATTAAATAAATTAAATTACCTGATGTTCAAGTTTGATATTAGAAGTTTCAGCATCATGCTTTGATTGCTGTGTATACAAGTCTGATTCCTCTTCAGCCATCTTCTCAGTTTTTACCATTGACATGAAGTTTTGATCTTCATTTGTTTGTGTTATCAAATCTGTTTCTTCCATTTCCTCCTTCACATGCCTTAAAAGATTGTTCAGATCAAGAGAAGAATCAAGCTCTGTGTCAGTCATCATGGAAATAATATTTCTGTGTTGAAAATAAAATTAGATTAAAAAAATTAAAATAAAATTTTAAACAAGTTAAAAAAAAAAAAAAGGAAAATTCCGGATTTCATGTAGGCAGTTAATATTGATAATGTAACAGTCATTTTTTAATCTACAATGACTGAGCCTGAGGAATGTGTTATAATATCACTCAAAAATAATAATTTCAGTTATTCATAAATAGTTTAATTGACAAATGAGGAATGTGTTATATCTCTGAAAAATAATAATTTCAGTTATTCATTTATAATAGTTTAATCAAAAAACAATTGTATTCTCTTATGAAGCAGTGTTTAGAAGACATCTGATTCTGTGTTAGCTTCCACAAAAATGGTAATGTGCATGAAATATTGCACTCATTGACCCCATACACCCCAAAATAAATATACAATATAGATCTACATCTAGTCTATGATCATCCCCTATAGTACTAGTAGGTTATAGAAACCTGATTCTGCGTATGTAGTTACGTTAGTACCCTATACCTAGATCTATAACTATAGGTAGTCTAAGTCTTTTGGCATTATCCGCATCATCATCCAGAGTACGTATTTACGTCTCTAGGAAGCCATATTTACTTGCTGGCCAGATTTTTTGCGGGTCAAAATAAGGCATTGAAGTCATGTGATCGTGATTGGCGTGTTTCTATTTTCGCATTTTTTACTCACAAGATCTAGAGACTGTAATATGTCATGCATGACGAAAATGCTAATAAATGAAATGAAATCTATAAAACCTAAATCTAGTAGACCTATATATGTGTCGAACATATTATAATAGGTAATTTATAATAACCCGAAGTACAGTCCATCCAGTCATGGTCTGACGACGCTGTTTTACAGCTACAAAGTTGTCTGGAGCAATCAGATTGGGACATGTTTGTAAACAACTGCCCAGACAGATGAACTTACAACAACTGTTAATTCGTACATGCAGTTTTGTGAAAACATGATTGTACCAAAGAAGAAAATTAAAACATTCAGTAATAATAGACCCTGGATAATCAACATTAAAAATTAATATTCTTTCATCATTGAGAAGTAGGCTACATAGAAGTCTATTTATAAAGCGCTGGTTATGAGCGTGTATGTGTTTTTCGTGTGTGAATGTCGTTCGTATGTGCATGTGAGGTTGTCAATTGTAGTCAAACAGAATTTCCATTTGATGGGATCAATAAAAATTATCGTATCTTATCATATCACATATTAAAAATTACATACGCTACTTTAAAACGGAAAGACGATCATATTCAGAGGCGCCCTTAGCAGTGCGCGGGGCCCTGAGCACTAAGGAAGACAATAAGACAGGCACGTCAAACACGGCTTTCGGGGGCCGCATGCGGCCCGCGACCACCTTGCATGTGGCCCGCTTGGTCACCTCAAAAAATTATCAAAATAATGTTAAACTATTACGCTGGAAAATAAAAGATGACAAGCTACTTGGATTGAAAAATAGTATTTGTTAAACTGAACAACTAAGTCTGCAGTGAAAGCCAGCAACATTTTTCAAACTTAATTGCAAGCCATAGCAAATCATTTAGTGAAAGGGATTTTATGAAGTAGTGTATCGTTAAAACTGCCGAAGTAATTTGTCCAGAAAAGGTGAAAGTATTCAAAGAAAAAGCGTTAACTAGGAACACTGTAGCAGATAGAATAAATGACATGTCAATCAGCTCGCGTGAACAATTAAAGAACAAAATAGATTTTGAATTATTTTTATTGGCTCTCGATGACTCAACTGATGTAACGGGTGTAGCACAGTTGGCTATATTCATAAGGGCCGGTGACCGGAGTTTTGAGATACATGAGGAGCTACTTGTTCTATGTAGGGGAAGGTGGGGTGGAATGTCACAAGGGTAAGTTGTCACAAACACTATATCGATATAATGTGATGCGCTATCAAAAATGTGAAACTACAGCTGAGATGTTTACGGAAACATTTACAAATAGTTATAAAATGAAGTCGATACCTTTTCGCATTTTAAAATTATCATGATTCATTGTTTTTGACTGTTCGGAAAGTGGAATTTTATTTTTGTGTAATTTTGTTGAAAAACACTTATAATTTTGAGATGATTGTCTAACATTACACTGTTTCATATCTCTGTGTATTAGTTACACATTGAAATTAGTTTTTTTCAAAAAGCTCGACCCAATAAAATGTTATTAAAATAAATGTTCTGAAAATTGTTGTGGGGCAAGTTGTCACACAGGTTGGGGTAATTTGTCACAGTTGTGACAACTTGCCCCAATGAAGATTAAGCATTTTGAAAATAAATTTTAATATTAATATTTGTTTATTCATAATTATTTGTTTTATTGATTCCTTTTTATGGTGATACCTAATAGATACCTAAATAGTATTAAGCGACTTTCTCTTTAAATAATGCTGTTTACAAAGGTTATGCCAGCATCAACATACAGAAAAGATGTTCTCATTTATTTTAGGAAAGAAGTTACCTAGTCCTACTATTTAGATAGTTTGGAAGTGGGTGCATTGCTGAAAGAAGTGAACAGATATTTTACAAATATTATATAGAAAAAAATAAACATTATTTTGAAGAAAAACCTACAGCTTTTCTTGTTAGGTCCAAAACTTTTCAGAACCTTCACATATATATCATTATTTCACGACGGCCAGTCAAGGAAACTACTACAAGAACAAAGTCTTGACTTAATATGCTATTTCTTTTAGACATAGCAAGATATGGCGATTTTTTAAATGTGTGACATTTTACCCCATGCCTGTGTCAACTTACCCCGGTGTGGGGCAAATTGTCACAACCTCAACCCAGCCACTTTTTTGTTGTATAACTTTGATAAATAAAGAGATAAAGTTTATTTCATTTACTCTAATTGTTGTCTGAATGTTTAAGTTACAGCATGTTAAGTTTGGTGAGAATCAATGAATTCTAAATATGTTTAAAACATCAAAATCTGAAAAATGTGACAACTAGCCCCACCTTCCCCTATATATAACGCCACAACAAGCGAGGATGTTTTTGAGAAATAACAGGTGATATTGCAGTACAATTTACCTTTGGTAAAGCTAGCTAGTCTAACAACGGATGGCGCACTAACCATTATGAAATGGTTTCGATGCAAAGTTACTTGCAAAAATAAAAGAGACTAATGCTAATTTTAAATTTGCTCATTCTCAGTGCATCATTCACCAAGTAACATAACGCACAAAGCAATTACAATTCCAACATGTCATAATACTGGTTTCAGTCAGTATCAATTTTATTCGTGCCCGTGACTTAAATCATCGCCAATTTTCAATGTTTCTGAATGACATTTGACACGAAATTAGCTGGCTCTCCTGTCATAAAGAGTTGAAGAGATTTGTTGTACTGCGTGAAGAAATTGTATTGTTTATGAAAATGAAATATGAACCTGTTGAACATTTCCATACTGACGAATGGGTTCAGAATTTGGCATTTGCAGTTGATCTCACTGGTCACCTGCAAGACTTGAATTTGAAACTTCAAAGTAAAGATAAATTGTCACAACTGCGTGTGATCATGTGAAGTACTTTCAAGCAAAATTACGACTGTGGATAAACCAAATATGCAGAGAAAATCTTGTTCACTTCTCAACATGTCAGGAACTAAAAAGATTAAATACGGCTACAACATTTGGTAAATATGTCCTACACCTGGAATCGTTAGTAGATGCTTTCAATGACCGTTTTCATTACTTCGTTTCATACGAGCAAGAATTTTCGTTGTTTTTATCTCCATTTTCATTAGCTTCTGAAAATGCTGCTGGTAATGTGCAACTAGAGCTGATAGAATAGCAGTTAAATTTTTTGTTGAAAGCGAAGTATAAAGAAGTGGCTGCGTCAAAATTTAGCTATTTACGTTGAATTACAGAAATTTGCTTCCCGAATTCTAGCTCTTTTTGCAAGTACTGATCTCTGTAAGCAGTTCTTTTCTATAATGAAAGCTACAAATCATCTCACCGTTCGAGATTATCTGATCAAAATTTGTCGTTAGTGATGATAGTGTCAGTGGCAAAAAAACTTCCACTCGAAATTAATTAACTTGTATCCCAGGAAGATGTCAAGCATCAGGACAAAAAAATGCGCAATCATATTAATTTTTAATTACCAAATTGTACTAAAAATTTAGCTAGCTAAGGGACAAGTATGCCATTAAGTAATGTATTCTATTGTATTGTTTCTAATTTACATAAAACGAGTAAGCTGATATGCAACTGATTTTTGGCTGCGGCCCCTCAGGCCATAGTATGTTTTTCATGCGGCCCACACACCTTAACGAGTTTGACATGCCTGCTATAGGACATCGTCCCACGTCACGCTTATGGGATCGTCCGCATCTAACGCTGAAGGCCTTGTTTTTGTTACAAAGATTACTACCTTACGTAAGTACTGCACTATTGGCCTTTTAACTACATACACTGGAAGAGCTCTCCAGTTTAACTTCTGTATTTGATACTTCCACAAAACGCTATGTAAAAGACAAATGCTCTTTTTGGCTAACATCAAGCGTGCAGTCAAGGATGACGAGAAAATATGCCATCAAGTCTATAAGCTCGTTTTGAATCTGGTCGTGAGCCTCGGCGTTCTTAATTAGTCGAAGATGTTCTTGCTGCATGTTTGCATGTCGAACGTGTCAAGCATCTCAATCTAGCATAAAAACAGACCGTTGCTTGACGCACTAAGTTTCTCTGTTCTCCCACGATATGCGCTGTTTTGTTTTGTAAAAACGTTATTAGTTTTGTGTGGAATGTCTGTCCGTCCGTCCATACCGTTTAGATCTCGTAAACTAGAAAAGTAAATCCGACATCATAATATTTTAGACCATTCAAAGTTCTGATGCTACTTTTTTCTTTTCTGAAAGCGAAAAATCTAATTTTTAAAATCATTTATTCAAGCAGGTTTTTTTTTTCATAAAAATACACCACTTTTACAACTATTCACTATTAATAGTAACATGCTCGAGAGGCTTTTTTAGAAGGGGAGAATATCATTTGACATATTTTTAACATATTTATGAAAATGGTTTTAGATTTTTTGTCAACATTTTTTTCTTCTTACATTTGTATTGCTAAGTTAAGTACGTTCTGTCACACTAAGAACTACATTTACACAAAAAAAAGTTTTCTTTTTTTTTTAAGAGAAAAAAATCTATTCAGTATACATATAAGTTTGACATAATTTAAAGCAACAATTAATAAGTAGTTTTTTTTCAGTTTATAGCGTAGACAGTACTACGATCAATTGTACTACATAATCAACTTTTTTTTTTTACGGAAATGTTGTTTTTTCTTGAGGATTCGAATAAGAGATTAACCCTTTACAAAACAATTAGACCAATTAGATATTCATTATAAGACATCAGTTAGGCCAGGTTCACATCTAACTTCACATTCACTTTCACCTTTCCTTTGGTCTGCTGGACCGCTGGGGCACCAACCAAGATCTGTCAACCTTCTTTCTCCATTCTTCTATGTCATTTGCCTTTGATAGAATTTCATTCTGATGTTCTTTCTGAAAATATTGAGACCTGCCTTTTTACCTGCGAAACTGAACTGTATTTCGGAACCAAAAATGTAGGTTAAGAGCTTACATGGTTATTGGTATCATGTAGATGCCAGGAAGGGCATCCAAAATATTGAGCAATAAATCCAATTTAATGAGAACTGGTCTGGTTTTCGAATCTGACGATGACAAGGGAATCTTCTATCGCCCCCCCCCTCAGGCGCGGGGCGGTTGCCCCACTTGCCACCCCCTAAGGCAGCGGTTCTCAACCTTTTATGTTCGGCGACCCCTTTTTACATTCCCCCACTCTGCCGCGACCCGCCCCCCCCCCAAAACACACACATACAGCAATAGAAGAGTAGACAATAACAATCCATATTTTCGATGGTCCTAGGCGACCCCTGGCTAATCGTCAATCGACCCCCAAGGGGATCGCGATCCACAGGTTGAGAGCCCCTGCCCTAAGGCCTCTACTGATCACACCCTATGCTTCTCAGTCAAGCAAAACATGTTAATCAGTGACGTTTATATTCACTGGATGACTGTCTGGTCGTGCGGTACGCACGCTACACTTTCGTTCGGTTGTCTCAATAGTTCCGGGTTCATACCCTGCCCGCTGCCATTATCCGTCTTCTTGCGGGAGGTTACGCTGAGGTTGTCAATTGTAGTCAAACAAGGTTTGGACTAAGAAGTAGATTGTCTTCCACTCTGAAGGAACATTCGAAACACGTACAACAAACAAGTTAAATAAAAATAAAAATACTTTACAAAAAAAAATCAAGCCTATATATTGTGAAGAACTGTATATTTATAGCCACATATATCTTTTTCTCTGAGTTTTGACCGCTTGAGTAGGGTTATCGCCAGCTGCGCCAGGCTAGGATATTTTAGAGCAGGCAACATCCGTAAAAAAGTTCTAACACAATCACAACCAATGCAAGATGCCTGGCTTAGCAAGAAAGTGGAAAATATAAAAGAATTTGCAGACGACATGAACTTCTTCCATGCCATAAACGAGGTCTATGGACCAACACAGTCAGGTTCATCCCCTTCACTTAATGCTAACGGCACAAAACTGTTGTCAGAAAACGAAGAAATCTTGAAACGCTGGGCAGAGCATTTTTGAAAAGATTCTCAATACACCACCCATTATAAATGATACGGCTACAGCAAGTACCAATAATTGAGAAAGTGTCGAACCTCAAGCCCCCTTCATAGGTAGCCAAGTTCAAGCGTACTTAGACTCTCGACCACGCTTCCCACTCCCAATCTGTACAAATTTGTCCTAGCATATGGAACAAGAAATGTGCTTTTATCTTTGTTTCTGAGACAGAAGACTTAAAAGTAAATAGTAATGATTCAGAATATAAACAAGTAAACTAACATTTTCAAACAAATATAAAAACCTTAACAGATTCCTTTAAAAAAAACAAGCAAGATAAAGACACATTTATTTCTCTATAAGCTATCATTCTTAGCATTCATTCTTTCATTCTTAGAGCCATTTCTATTGTATTGTTATGATATTAACAAGCAAACTATGTTTTAAAGTTGGAAGCAAACTAATAAAATATATAGAGCGTAAATTATTCTGTACACAAGATATGTTTTGATAATATTCAGTTGATTGAGAAATATTGTGCCAGGTAATCTGTCGCATTTGCGTCTCAAGAGACGATCTGTTGCCCTTGCTACTTCTTTGTGACTAAAGTCAAGTTCGTCATTTGAAATCTTCAAAGTTAGCAGCATCTTCAGCTATTTTCATGCTACTGGTGTGTGACAAAAGACTTCTACTTTATGCTTGCGATCCACGTGGGCATATCCGGAACTTTTTTTTTCTCCAAATGTTTGTAGTCAATCTTGAAGTGTTTCGTGTCATGCTTGCATATAACAGTGAGATAAAAAAAAATATAACAGGAACAGGATAACAGTTCTGATGCAACTAACAGACATAATTTTTAAACATTAATGTTAACGTAATGGAACAAACCACAACAAAACTTTGGGTCTCCCCCAGATTTAGCGTTTTCCCACTAACTGTAATAAAACTGTAATAAAATATTCACTCTGACAGCATGCGTCTGCTATGTTAGTTATTATGAAGGTTTTCTTAAACTGTGTAATGGTAGATATCTTCTGCATGCAAACCTTCGACCCTCCTTCTTCCATGCGTCTCTGAGCCATTTGTAAGGGTGTATAAACGTATCGTTTACTCCATTAAAATACACCCACGGCTTCTCTCTGTCAGCGTCCCAAAGCGCACGCCCCTCAAATAAAAACTTCTGTTCTCTAGGTCGTTTCAACCCTAAGTAAATGTTTCTCAAAGCCAACTCCACCATGCAATGATATTTCCGAAATAGTTCGGACGCCGTAATATATTCATTCTTCAAAACTTTTGGAACGTAAAATATATCCGTGGCTCCGTAGGCCACAAAATTAGGCTCAAGATTTCCTTGTAAATTTTGTAAAAAATTGGTAGCGAAATAGGTAACATTGACTAGTGGATATGCCTTTGAAAAATCTTCATCACCAGATGATAACTTCTGAAGTTCGGATATTACGTTTTGAATATCCTTTTGGCCAGTTTCCCAGTAATCCCATTGGAAGTCTGGATCATCTTTGTATAAGTCGACGTACTTCTCTTCTGAGAAGACCATCATCTCGTTTCTGGGGATTGTCAATATGTTCCAAGAATTCAATAAAACATCGTCCCCTATCTGTAGATAACCTTTCACTGGCAGATCTAGCTTCATAGCGGCAGAGACACACTGGTAGAAAAAGTACCAGCCTTCTTCTGCCAGTCCGTCGTCTGCTAGTCCATCGTCTGCCAGTCCCTCAATGAAAGAAACGTAATGGAAACCAGTTTTCTCTGTGTAGTTTTGAAAGTTACTGACAGAGGGCACGCAGTAAATGATATATTTAAAGTACTGGCGATGCAGATACTCGTTAAACCCCAAGGAGTTGTACACATTGTTATAATTAAAAACTACGATCAAAAGTATATCATCTATTAACGGATGTAATATATTTTTAATTGGATCCCAGCTTTTAGTTTTTTGGACTCCGCATAGAGAAATAACATCTTTCAAAATTGTTTTCACGATATCGTAAGAAATATTACGAAATAAATTTACTTGTTGGGGAATTTTATAAACAGTTTTGAACATAACTTTGTTGTCATTGTCGGAGTTTACCTCTTCGTTCATTTCAAATTTTTGTAGATCTTCGCCCCACGCAGTGATTAATAATTTCATGGCTGAGACGTTTTCTCGTGGAAGAAATTGTTTTACTAAGCAAGACGAAATCTTATGAAATAATTCCTGAATATTGCAACCATATTCTGAGATGGAGCAGAATTCTACATTCAAACAAGGGAAACTTGATTTAGATTGAAGATTAACTTGATGACTTGATAATAGGATGCAATCGTTGTTGGTATCGAGATGGGTATCGACGTTGTAGAAAGCTGAGTTTATTTGGGTATTTTTTGTAAACGCGTTTATTAAGAGAGTTCTGAAAAGTTGTCTTCTTGGTAAATCTAAATTTGGAGGAAGAAATAGCAACGGAAAAACTTTCTTAAAGAAAATCGTTGGTCCAGTGCTGTAGGGTGCGAAACTTGGGTATCCAACGGCAACAGGTGATGAAGATATAGCATTCGATGTTATTACTGTTTCCTGTTTATATTTGTAACATGTCGTCTTGGAAACCAAAACACCTTGTCTTATAGGGACCGAGTTCCAGTCCGCTATATAGAAAATGTCCGAGTTTGTCTCTTTTGAAATGTTTCTGACATCTCTATTTGTAGGCCTGTATATTACAGACTCAAGTGGAAAAGCATCCGTAATGCCATAGTGATAAAAGGGATTGAATATAGATGAGCTGTTATGAAAGAGACCCGATTGGTGGTGTTTGTTGATGTGGAAACTTTGTGAAATAGTTTCCACTTGAGCGTTGCATTCAGTGTCAAGAATAACCTGTGCCCCATTTTGTATCGCAAATAAATAGCCCCATAGTTTGGAGGGGGTATCGATAAAGCGCGATATCAAAAAGTGGCCCATGTTGTTTATGATGTCCTGTCTTGTTAGCTTATAGCACGTTGGAAGGCTGAAATGGAACAAGAAATAATTTTAGTCTTATTTTTTATAGTCGTGTTAGTTTGAAAAATATCTAGAAAAATAATTGAAATAATGATTAAAGTGTTATAATTAATCAGATTTTGAATTCTAAAGGGAGGCGCGGTGGCTGAGCGGTAAAGCGCTTGGCTTCCGAAACTGGGGTCCCGTGCTCGATATCTGATGAAGACTGGGATTTTTAATTTCGGTATCTTTGGGCGCCTATGAGTCCACCTAGCTCTAATGGGTTGGGGAAAAATAAAGGCGGTTGGTCTTTGTGATGACCACATGAAAACCTCGTTAACCGTAGGTCACAGAAACAGATGACCTTTATATCATCTGCCCTATAGAAATTGGAAAATTTACTTTATTTTTGCGTTATAATAATTAATTATTAGCTAGATAGAGCTTTGATTCGGCAATGAGTGTAGAGCTATTTCTTTAAAGAGGTGTATATAGCATTGACATTGTTTATATTTTCTAGACGTTTGTTCCAACGTCCAACTCCCGAACTGGTCCATGTGTTTGCAATGTTGTAAAATGTTTTACATGTTTCGGATGTTCCTTCAGAGTTGAAGATAATTACTTCCTAGTCCACACCTCCAGCAGGACGACGGGGGATGGGAGCGGGCAGGGTTTGAACCCTGGACCATCGATAAATCTGAACGACAGTCCAGCGCGCAAACCGCACGACCTGGCAGCCTTTATGTCCATCACCTTACTATCCCCACAATTGTTTCATGAGGGGTTCGTCTGGAGCCTCTGTCTGAGCCCAGTCTCGGCTACTAATGTTTATAACAAATATTCTAAATTCAAAGCTCAGCTGATTTGCAGCTATTTCCAAACTTGGGAAAGGCTTCCGGAGTTCAAGCCTGATGAAACCCGACTACCCTTAAGCAGTTAGCAGCACAAAGTGCTACACTCTCCGACGTATTTGCACTTGACGTTCCTTTGGACATATCAGATGCGTTGAGAGGGGCAACTACCGTATGGTCGACATCTTTCGGACCATAGCTAATGCCCAGGCATTCGCGACTGAAGATGGCCATAGTAAGCCTAATACATGTAGCCTAAGTTAAATAGCCTAACTACGTATCAGTCTAAACTAATGTAGGAAAAAAAATGACTATAACATTATAATAGATTAAACCAGATCTAGTGTCAACGTACCTACAGCCTGCTATTTCTTTATCTTTTTCAACGACTATTACAACACTCCAGCCAGCTTGCTCTGTTAACGTTGTGACGTCTACACACGTAGTTCTGACATCATCCAATACGACCCATCTTTCAGACCGTCTATATTTAAAGATATTAATAAAAACAGTAGCCTATTATGAAAAATAAAGAATGAAAGTAATTACTATAAATAATTGACCATGTTTTTTTTGGTCGATTAATTTATGCTATTTATAGATCTAGATCGATACATTCAGGCATGTTATACTGTTTATTGTATTATTATTTTGTTTTTAATGACGTATAAAATATGAAAGTTTAAGTTTAGGTCTACAACTTTTTACATAAAATAGGAATTGATCTAAAAAAATATATATTAATTACTTGTCTTTTGTTTCTTTTTATTGAGAAAAACAAACTGAGACTTACTTTGTAGGTAAGTTGTATGTTCTAAGGAAATCAAGGCTGTACAAATAAGAGAAGAACAACATGATACCAAATATTGTCAATACTTGAAGTAGTATTTGAATTTTCTGCAGCCTGAAATTCAAGTCAAAAAGTTGTTTTCTATTCTAAATTTAGAAACAATTTAAAGTAAACTACCTAAGTTGATTACCCAGTAGCTTAGCTAGGGTGGAGGGAGAAGGGGGAGAATTTGAAAATCCCCCCGGGCCCCCACTTGAGGTGGGTCCCCCAAATGAGTGTCCGAAATTTATTTTTAAAAAATTAAATAATTAGGTCACTGTCATGTAGTCTAACTTTTCACGTTATTAGTTAGTGACCCTGTTGTATGCATTCAATACATATTATTAACACTTTCCTTGCGGAGATACTCTCAATGTCAAAGAGTGACTTTCATAGCGCTGGCTAGTGCCGTGTTACTCTCAGGAAGTAACTTGGTATATAGGCTAGTTTATTTCATCATCCTTATCACTTAAGAAGAAACCTGATAAGAGCGCTGAAAACAAAGTAGACCATGAACGTGTCGAAGAAAAGTATAACAATTCAGATGATTCATACAAAGATACAGCATTCGAAGAAGTGAAAATGTCTATGAGAGAAGTAGTGCTGAAGAGACTCCAGGGGAATACCTTTTACCACAGTCTGAGAAAATATCTAAAGTAAGTGATGATGAGTCAAGTGATGGTCTTCCAAAATGACTTTCTCCAAAAGTGGAAGAAGCTGGAACTAAGCACAAAGACATCGAATATATCCAGCCTGGAAATTTATTCGAGGAACTGCGAGCAAAGATTGTGATACAGGGTAGCTTATTTTTCAAAACAAAGATGAACGGTATTTGTTTCCAATAGGGTTTACTGAAAATAAATCACGAAATCTGACATCATGGTAGACTAGAAAGCTTCCAACAGGAGAAATATACAACTGATCTTGGCTCCTCTTCTCTCCACACTTGGGATGCCTATTTTGTTTTGCATGTGTACTGTTTTCTGAGGCATCAACAAAGACATCTAGTGCATTGAGCAAACCAGGAGTTGGTTTCACCGAATGGAAGAAACCTGAGAGACTGAAAGAACATGAAGAAGGAGTCCACCACAGACAAGCTCTTTTGTAGAGGAAGTTAGAAGAAGAAAAGCTAATGGCAGAACCTGATGAACTGTCACATATGTTTCATGCGCAAAATTTGAAAAATCAGCAATATTGGAGAGATATTCTGAAGCGTTTAGAAGCAGCTATTAAGTAATTATCAAAAACAAACTCAAGCTTACGTGGTCACAACAAAAAACTGAATTCACCCAATCCTGGAAACTTCCTGGCATCTTTGATATTTCTTGCAGAATATCTTGTGCCCAATAAATATAGTTCAGAAGAAACTACAAACGTCTGGACTGCATATATGGAAGCTGCTGAAGAAATTAAAATCCTTTCATGCTTTCTGCAAAATGATGAGAAACTGACAAAACTGATCACCCAATCCCTCGAAAAAGCAAAAGAAGGTAGTGAATGCTATGGAGTTCCTGTAATCAAAACAACCAGAAGAAAGAAAAGACTTGATAGGGAGTTCTGATGTAGGACTTTCAATAGAACTGCAATTCAAACGTGTTGCGACAGAAGTGCTGGACAGATTTCATATGGAGATGGACAGATTTCAAAGGCAGGAAAACCATGTAAACACCTTTGGGTTTCTCCTTGAACCAAAACACATCTTGGAGACTATGGATGATGACACGCTGATGACACACTTTGTTACTTTTTCCTGTTTGATGAAAAACAGGCAAATCGCTTGTTCAATGCCATTGATGCACTAGAACTTTTCATCAACAAACCAGTGCCGCAATCACCAATCACTGGCTTCATCTGGTAATGATGTGTGCTCAAACCTTGCATCCTCCATCCGAATACTGCTAACTCAAGCCACTTCCATTGCGTCATGTGAGAGATCATTCTCAAAGCTCAAGTTTATCAAAATCTATCTCAGGAGTACAGTGACGCAAGAAAGGCTTAGCAGCATTTAATGCCAGTGGAGTCATAAATACTAGACAGTATCGATGTAGGTGATGTTATAGATGACCTTTGACCTTTGCTGTACAGAAAGCACGACGTAAAGCGATATGAATTGAGATTTGTCACTTGTGCATTATTATACATTATCTTGTCATGATGCTGAATGTCAAAATGCAAGTGGCCCCCAAAGATGTCAATCCCCCCGGGCCCACGAATCCCTAGCTATGCCCCTGTGATTACCGAATGGAGATTCCTGTCTTATTTTCACGACGTTTAAAATGAGAAATCAACCCAGTTTTCCAGTTAAAATGATATTCTGAGAATAATTTGATAGAAATATGGTGTACGATACCAGCTCAAATTACACAGAGAGATGTTAGTTCATACTCGCTGTTCTTAACATCTTCATATACCGATATTCTGATCTTCTTATCTTATAAATTACAGACGTTACTTCAAAAAAGAAGATGATTATGTCCTACGTGCCATGCATATAGACATGCATGTCAACCAATAACTTAAATTCTGCCAAGTCACTGGCTAGGCAACCTACTCCATGCTCTAATAGCACTAGGGAAGAATGAGCATTTGTACAAATTTGATCATAGCATATGGAACATAGGAATGTGCCTTCATCTTTGTGTCTTTCTGAGTATTTTATTAGGTTTTGTTTATGTTTTTGAATATTATGGTTCAGTTTTTTTAATGTATAATTACTACTTTACTTTTAAGTCTTCTGTCCTGAAGGCTTTCTAAATTTAGTGATTTTACTAAAGGTGTTACTCTAGTCAAATGTGAATATTCGTTAGTTAATAATCTCACTGCTCTATTTGGTGTCTGTTCCAGTTTCTTAACCCGACATTCTAATCATACACATGAAGACTATTTTTAGAACTTGCTAGCCACAAATTGTTCAATATAGGAAAATAAAGAAGGAGGGGAGATGTAACATTAACCTTAAAGAAAAACGCTTTTGAGAATATGAAGTTATAGAATTAGAGTAAAGGACAATGCTTTAAAATTATTCAGATTGATTGAGAAATAACTTCTTTTCTTGTTCATGATTTTTTTGGAAATGTCTTTAAACGCAACTTTATATTTAGATAAAAAAAAACTCTATGACAGCAGTACAAATATTACAGGATGAGTACAAGATCTCTAAGAAGTTAATAAATAGTCAAGTTTATAAATAAAATGTATTTACTTTCTTCTCATGGTTATAACTGACAAAATCTTGGACACGCTAGTATTCAGCATAGAATTCCATACAAATCACAACATCTGTGAATGTTCAAAAAATGAGATCACGTCTGGAACATAAGATAGATGCGATCTTTAGTCTACAACATTGTAGTACATAGTTATGGATGTTAAGATCTGGGGATTTGTTTTCTTGATAGAAAATAAAGACTGTAGTTTATTTATAAAAGTTTATAGAGATAAGAGAGATTAACTTGTGACCTTTCTTTCTTTTTTTTTTTTAAATTTTAATTAGTCTTATTAATCATGCTACCTGTACGTGCACAACCTGCATTCACCATCTCACACGTTTAGTTATCTTATCTCATCTTATATAATGCAGACGTTACTTCAAAAAAGAAGATGATTACGTCCTACGCGTCATGCATTTAGTCATGCATGTTAACCAATGACCTAATTCTGCCAAGTCACTGGTTTTCCAGGCTGGCTCAGGCAACCCATTCCATGCTCTTATAGCACTAGGGATATTTAGTTGTAATTTTTTGAGGCTCCTAAAAGGAAATGAGCTGCCACTCGTTTTGTAATGTCTGTCTGTCCGCCGCTCGTCAGTCATGCTTAGATTTTTTTAAAAAGCACACAAAAAAAAAATATTTTGAAGTTTGCAATGTTCTGGTGCAACGTCCAGTTTATATCTTCTGAAAGTGAAGTGAACTGTTTTATTTTTAGGATTAAATATGCAAGACGTTTTTTTTTAAATAAAGAAATACACCATTTTAAAAACTATTTGATACCGGAACTAATAATAATAATAATAGAGGAGACTATAGTTTGTACTACTTGATTAATCTATGCGTATTGTTGCGACATTTCTCAAATTAAAGTTGAAGAGTTACATTTCTTAGTAATTTACGAGTTTTCGGTTGTACGAGCTACTAATAATTTACCGATTACATTAATTTCTTTATAGTGCATTTTTAGTTGCATTTTTAGTTGGGAAGCGTGGTCGAGAGGCGAAGTGCGCTTGAGCTTGGCTACCAATGAAGGGGGTTCGAGGTTCGACACCCGACTCGGGCAGAGTTCTTTACTGAGCGCCTAAAGGCAGCACGGAAAAACTTTCTCCTAGATACCCCCCTCACCCACTGGTCCACAAATGAGATTGGACCAAAGCGCTCTGAACATGCTATAAGCATGATAGTAGCGCTATATAAAAGCCATAACTTATTTACACACAATTTTATGCCTTTTAGTTCTTTAGAACTCAATTCTAAAGCTTAACATTACTGGAACTTATTTTAGATATAGGGCCTATAAACAGTTAGTTTTACATTTAAAAAGTGAAGATTCCCCTTTCAGACCATTTGGTCTATTGGGCAGATGATGTAAAGGTCTTCTGTTTCTGTGGCCCACTGTTAACGAGGGTGTCATGTGGCCAGCACAACGACCGACCGCTTTTACTTTTACCCAAATTAGAGCTGGGTTGACTCAGAAGCACCCTAAGGATTTCGAAATTTAAAATCCCAGACTTCATTCTAACAGGATTCGAACACGGAACCGTTAGGTTCGAATGCCAAGCGCTTTACCACTCGGCCACCGCGCCTCCCAGCTTGACCTTAAACTGGCAGTCTGTTTCCAATTTCAGATTTGCAGATGACATTGGAGAAAACGCAGACCAGGTATAGAATCTTACTTCAAAAATGAATGCTGCAGCTCAGTTTGTGCTAAAAATGCTAGAGATAATGCGAGATATGGCTGAAATTAAAAGTTAACCATTTAAATATCTAAGGTCAATCAAAACAAGAGCTGGAGTTGTAAATATACAGTATAAATCAATGAAATTGATATTATCTTTGTGTATATAGACTATAACTTTCTGCTCATCTTTGTGTAAATAGACACTAAAATTCTGCTAATCTTTGTGTAAATAGACAATAAAATTCCGCTCATCTTTATGTAATTAGACAATGAGATTGTTCTCACAGTCGTGTAAATAGGTAATGACAATGTGCACCTCTTTGGCATACACTATCAGCTGTTTCTTTTGAATCTTTAGAATTCAACTTGTTTTATAATTATTTTTTTACATCTTTCAGATGCTCATTCAGATTTTAAGGTCATTACATTCTTGGCCAAACCTCGCGCAGGAGGGCGGATGATTGTTAAGAGCAGAGTTCGAATCCAGGGCATCGACAGTGGCGTAGCATCCATGGCGCGAAGGGGTTCAATGAACCCGGGCCCACAAGCAATAGGGGCCCACAGCTGTGGCGTAGCAACCAAGGCGCGAAGGAGCTCATTACGCTTGGGCCCATGCCTCAAGGCCAGTTGGGTCCCACATTAGAACGTAGGAAGAACATTTGTTTGTTCATTTGAAACACTTTAAGGTCGTTTAACTCTGTTAAGAAGTTGTAAAAACATTGTCTTTTAAGACACTATTACTTATATGGAGTCCTAACTGAATCAAGACTTAGATCTAAATACTCTTTTAAGAAAAAGGTACGATCTTCACATTGGAATGTCTTTACATTTAGATTACTCATATTTTGTCACACACTAAATTTGTCTTATTGGTTAGATAGGAGCCCATCAAGATGTTCTTGAACCCGGAGTAGGCCTACTAGTGTGATATTTACTTGTGTAGCAGGTAGTGGTTACGTCCTATAGTCCTCGCAGTACCGGTGTGATAGTTACTTGTGTAGCAGGTAGTGGTTACGTCCTATAGTCCTCGCAGTACTGGTGTGATATTTACTTGTGTAGCAGGTAGTGGTTACGTCCTATAGTCCTCGCAGTACCGGTGTGATAGTTACTTGTGTAGCAGGCAGTGGTTACGTCATATAGTCCTCGCAGTACCGGTGTGATATTTACTTGTGTAGCAGGCAGTGGTTACGTCCTGTAGTCATTGCAGTACTGGTGTGATATTTACTTGTGTAGCAGGCAGTGGTTACGTCCTATAGTCCTCGCAGTACTGGTGTGATACTTACTTGTGTAGCAGGCAGTGGTTACGTCGTATAGATCTACAGTCTCTGGCCATCACCTAAATTAAAATTTAACTTAACACTAATAGTCCAATATTTAAACTACATGCTTACATATTACTTCCTAATGTATCTTAAAACGAATAGATATTAATTAATAATATCGTTTTATTCCGTGCTTCTAAGAATGTGCGCTTATAATATTGTCTCTAATTCAGTCACAAGAAGCACTGGCTCTTGATTTCTAACCTAAATTCGGTCCAACACCAAGCCGTGTTTATGCCATCTCTCAGCTCGAGCCTGTTTTTATAGTTCCTTAAGCAATGTCTAATTGAGTCTCTAATGTTTGTGCTTTCACCCAGACTGCTACCACATTGGATAAATTGTTAGGCTCCAATCAAGAGTTATAACACACATGCCAGTCCGCACAGCTTTTCAGACGCTCTTGAAAGAACTGGACATTGCTTTAATAAACCGTTCAAACGTTTATTTACAGGGAAAATGCTCAACGAGTCTTCTACTCAAAGAGTCTCTATTCTGCCTTCCCTTAAATCCGGCACTGCTGCGATAGCTTACAATCAAAGCAAAAGCTCCTGCCTGCTAACTCTGGTCTGAATAGATCCGACGTGAACATGACCTATATAATTTTATAGTTTTAGACTTGAAACAAAGAAACAGCAACATTACGTGTTCACGCTCATACCGAGGATGGACGAACAAAGAGAGACTTGAACAATAAATAGAACTGCCTAGAATTAATCTTGTTTTAAGAAGTACACATAACTGAAATTGGGTTACATGCCAAAATTTCGTACAACAAAGTAGCGCTGACAAAATGGTGTCTTTAAAATAGCGCCGAGGAAAAAAAAAAGCGCGGACTATATCATATCAAATATGCCTTGATCTAAAAATCATATTTATCTGGTGCAGCAGAGGTTTGAATTCGGAGTTTTCATTCTCCCTCGGGCAGGAGGAACTCGTTAGCTTTAGGTGGCAACCAACCTTTTGTCCTACACGTTAAGCTTCTAAAGGTTCTCACCGACAGCACCTCGGAGGTGGGGAGTGGGGCTGGGGGCTCGAGACAGCGGGTAGATTGGTCTTGAGGCCATAATCTCCAAAATCTCCAAAAGCACTAACTCAGATTTAACAATATCTGTTTCAGAACAGAAAAGAAAATAGATTAGAACCAACATGTTAGACTCATGCAGATCTAGGTAGTGTAAAAGACTGAATCATTTATTTCAAAAACAAAATGGTGCACATATTAGAATGTCTGGTTGTTGACACCCAAGTCCTGAGTACGATCCCCATACTAAAAACATTTTGTCAAGGACAAATGAAATATAAATGTTAAATGTTTTCTTGGAGGTTCAGCGAGTGCCGATTTAAATTATTCTGACAGCGGATTCAAGCGGTGGTTGATTTTGAAACCAATACGATGCAATGCCCACACATTCACATCGTATGACCTCTAAACCATCCATTCGAAGTTTGTGTTTTTTCTTATCTGGCGGTGGTTGATTTTGAAACCAATACGATTCAATGCCCACACATTCATATTGTATGACCTTGAACCCATCCATTCGAATTACTTATTTGTTTAAATAAGGTACGATCTTTACATCGGAATGTCTTTGCATTTAGATTACTCATTTTTGGCACACACTAAATTTGTCTTGTTGGCTGGAGGGGGGCCCACCAAGATGTTCTTGAACCCGGGCCCACGGGAACCTTGCTACGCCACTGGTCATCGATCGACAGTCCAGAGCACATACCACACGACCAGGCAGCCATCCAACTTATAAAGAAGGTCACAATTTTAAAAAAGCCATAATTAGCAACCTCTTAATATAATGGTGTTGCTTGAGTGCATCAGACTGGAGAACTTAACACAACAATTTTAGTCCAATGTGAAATTTAGCGAGTAGTTAACTTATTATGGACCAAAAACAAGTATCAATGAAGATACACAACGTCTAAGTTTGACCTAATTGTACAACGTCTAAGTTTGACCTAATTGTACAACGTCTAAGTTTGACCTAATTGTACAACGTCTAAGTTTGACCTAATTGTACAACGTCTAAGTTTGACCTAATCGTACAACGTCTAAGTTTGACCTAATTGTACAACGTCTAAGTTTGACCTAATTGTACAACGTCTAAGTTTGACCTAATTGTACAACGTCTAAGTTTGACCTAATTGTACAACGTCTAAGTTTGACCTAATTGTACAACGTCTAAGTTTGACCTAATCGTACAACGTCTAAGTTTGACCTAATTGTACAACGTCTAAGTTTGACCTAATTGTACAACGTCTAAGTTTGACCTAATCGTACAACGTCTAAGTTTGACCTAATTGTACAACGTCTGGAACTTTCGGTGAATCTCTGAGTTTAATGTAAGTCAAGGGTCGACAAGTTGTAATTATGATGCTGTTGTCAAAGTTGATCATATGGCCTCGTTTGCTACTCATGCTTGTTACTCATTTATGACTTGAGACAAGCGGACGTATGACTGTGATTGCGACATTGTCACAAAACTTCTAAGAGTTAAATTGATATAAACATAAAGTATATTTTATATTAATGTATAATAATATACTATATTTCTTTTTATTGTGGGCTAAACAAAATTACAATGGAATTAGAAGTATGTGTAAGCATGTACTGAGCTTAATAATAATCTATACATTGGAACAATACAGTTTGATTATCTTGCAAGCAATTAATATCGGCTGAAAGTGACCACCAATACAAAACGGTATACGGCGGAATAACCAAATAGAGACATGAAGCCCCCAAAAGAGGGGTAAGCTCAGAAAAGAGACGTAAGTAAATACAAAATAAAATAAACATGATAATCTGAGTACACAGCCAAAGTCGCAAATTTATTTCATTGGATGCTACTAGAGTGTAAAATGGTTCGCCTGAATCAGCCAGGAAAACCAAAGACTTGACAAGAGCTTAGGTCATTGATTAACATGCATGGCTAGATTGATCCAGAGAAGTAACGTCTGTATTTTATAAGATAAGATGAGATAAAAATATAAGCAGATTATTATTCCCTTTTATGTATTTACTGGACCGTCAGCATTCTACGCCTGAATTCCCAATGACACAGTTCCAGACTTGCAGTCTATAGGCCTACTCGGTAACATTTTTTAGAAACTATAAACTATTTTATAAATAGTAAAAAGAAAGTCGAATGTGTGTGCAGTATTTTATTGCTGCTGCACAGACCCAGCATTAACATACGTAGTTCGTCTTTTTTTTATACAACAAACGGAATATTCAAGAATTTACAGAGTTGTGAGTTTGCACAGAGTATAATCATTTTACATTTAAAGCTGACTGTTACATCTATGTTATTTATATTTATGTATATAATATGTAACTCAGAGTAAGGAGGATATTGCGTATTTGTTTTGTTTGTTTTCTTGTAGCCTCCCTTGCTTTAATGTTCAGTTTAATTCCAGCAGAACTACACCTCTCATGTAATGCAGTAATGCTGTTGTCATGGTTACAGTCAAAAGTTTGGTAGTTTATAGTAATTAGTCCCATTTTTTTTACTGACGTTTTCTTATCTAACAGGGGAGTTAAGTCATCTATCACAACCACGAAATCAACACGATATCACTTGTTAGTCCTTGGATTTTTTACTATGAGTTGTAACCTTTTAAATGGATATGAGTGTGATACCGTTATACACACGTAGCTTGCTTTGAGTGTGGCAGATTTGAACAGTTTTGAAGAGTTTCTTAGCGATAACATTAACGCTGGCTCCTGAGTCTATCTGACACACAATCATCTCCTCATTAATAATCATTTCAGCTTTTATGATCTAATTGTTGCACTTACCTTGTACAGCATCTGAGATTGTCTAGTACTGTTGTGCGTCGCATTCCGAACACTAAGGCCAGCAAAATCGAACAAAAGATACCTTTCACCAGCCTGAAGTGGGCGGCGAGTTCCTCCTTCCCGCCACCCTGTCCGACGGGGGGTGAGACTCAGGGTTAAACTTATTTGTTTTGCGTTCACGTCAAGTGGACACGGAGACTCCGGGCTCGCGGACTAAAGACGCGGCCGAAGCCCGCACCACTGAGGCCCCCGTCGTATTCATATACTATACCAGGCTAACTGTGCGGGACACGCCATTTATGTAACGGCTCCTTGCGGGACGGCGCATGGACGTTGACAGATCGCTGCGGGAATTTTTTTTACATTCCCGCACATCTCAATGGAAATGTTCTCGCACCCCCTTAAGCACTAACGCGGAAGCCTAGTCGTCCCCTCTCAGGACCGTTTCCATCCGGGCGCCACTATGAGGCAGGACAGCAAAGCCTTGTACAGCAGGCGCAGTCTCATCACTAGAAGATAATGTATAACAGTCACCACTGACCTCCTATTCACTTTACAGTTTCTTTTGATTACACTGAATACCGAAATGATTCTATGTTTACAAATCATACAGATTTTACCCCTTTTTAAACGGGTGATTTCGTCCACAGATTTTACATTTGCGTTGTTTTCTGTTATAAGCATCATTTTGTTTTAGGATATTTCTGAGAGCAGAAACAGCAAACGCCTGAGCCTGAGGTATTATTATTATAGCTTTTATATAGCGCTACTGTCATGCTTATAACATGCTCAGAGCGCTTTGGTCCAATCTCATTTGTAGAGAAGTGGGGGAAGGGGGTATCTAGGAGTTGGTTTTCCGCTCAGTAAACACAGCTCTGCCCGAGTCGGGTGTCGAACCTCGAGCCCCCTTCTAGGTAGCCAATCCAAGCCAAGTTCAAGTTCACTTGGCCTCTGGACCACGCTTCCCAGGTAGTGATGCATCAGATGTAGGCCTACTTGCCTCTAGTACCTTTAGTTTCATGTTAGCAGCTTTCTATACTTGGAAGTCTTGGAATTATGTTCTTGTAAAAGTTCTTTTTTTTTTTTTAATTCGTGTGTCTTTGATGCAAACTACCATTCGTTATCGAATTAGTGGCTCCTGAATATGGTCGCACAAATTGCAAGTTTTAGCGAGTGTGCATAGAGCTAGTAAGTAGGCCTCGATTGTTTCGTGCGGCTTCTGCTGCCTGTAGTTAAAAATCTTTCACAAGTTTCATTCTTTAGACCTATGAAATGCTCATTAAACGCACAAAGACACACTGCTCTGATTTAAAGTAATGCTGTTGTATTCTGGGCCGACAGTGTGTCATACTCTTCATATCATTTCTTCTCTCTACAGTGTTTTCTACAGAGCCACATTTGCTTGAAAAGTTCCCACTCCTCGCATCCTTGCTTCACATTAAAAGGAAGTGGAGGGTTAATTCTTGGTTAAAAGTAATAAGTTCTACTTAGAGTATCCAATTTAGCGCTTTTAAAAAGCTCCCACCATGTTATATTAACTCTTAAGAATTAATTTTGAACACAGGTGTTTAAAATACAACTCCCATCTTATCAACATGAGCAAGAAGACTAACAGAAAACTGCCAAAGACTAATAGCATACTTGGGACAAATATTTGAACATACTGAACAAGGGAAACTATAAGAAAACAACAAAACAAACAAATAATCTCAAGTTTCGAAACAGAAAATCACTGAAAGATAACTATACAAGATTTAGAATTCACTATAACTCTTGTACATAGACATTTATAAATTATAGACTGGAAAAAGGAAATAACTTCATGTAACATGAAAACATGTAGATATATATCTATTGTTGTCGGATTTCCGAATTCTGAAAAGTTGCATGATCTTTAGTCTTAGAGATTAAACAAAACTACACTGCTGTATAATAAAGTACACAAAATTACAAGTCACAAATTTTCGTTTCGGCCAGTCTATATTTATTTATGTCTATGCTCTCATGGCAAAGATTTACTTCCCCTTTTTATGGGTGATGGTGAAGAGCAAGGTGTACATAAACATAAATAACACAGATAATAACAGTCAGCTTTAAATGTAAAATATGCCTTTATCTTTGTGTCTTTCTGAGTATTTTATTAAATTTTCTTTTTGTATTTGAAGATTAGGGTTCAGTGTTTTATGTATAACTTATAATTGATACTTTACTTTTCTATCCGGAAGGTTTTCTTAATTTAGTGATTTTACTCAAGGTATTACTCATGTGAAATATTCGTTTGTTATGAATCTCACTGCTCTATTTTCTATTTGTTCCAGTTTCTTAATGTTTTCCTGGGTTGAGGGTCTATTATTGGCCTAACCAAGGTTAAATAACATTTTAGTTGTATGTTCTTATTTGATTTATAGAATTTCTTTTAAAGTTTTTCATTTATAATAACACCTAAGTATTTTGCGTTTTTAGTCTGTGTTACTGGTTGACCATGAATAAGACAAGTGGAATTAGTTTGTTTTAGTTTGTTTTTTTTTTTGTTACTCTTAACAACTGACATTTTTCTAGGTGGAAAGACAGGCTCCAATTTGAATCCCATTTCTGTAATTCATCTAATTCTCTTTGTAAAATATCTGTATCTTGTGATGTTTTTATAGTTCTATATAGGCCTATCCCAATACAGAAGATAAAGGCACATTCCTCGTCCCATATGCTAGGACAAATTTGTACAAATACTCCTTCTTCCCTAGTGCTATTAGAGCATGGAATGGGTTGCCTGAGCTAGCCAGGAAAACCAGTGACTTGGCAGAATTTAAGTCATTGGTTAATATGCATGACTGAATGCATGACGCGTAGGACGTAATCATCTTCTTTTTTGAAGTAACGTCTGTATCATATAAGAAGAAGAAGATGTTCATTAGTCGAGAACCTCTTGTGGCGAGTATTTATAATAAGGAGGAGTGTCCTTACCGATCAAACTATGTGTCAAAGCCAAGTAATGCTATATTAACTTTGCAACTTGGTTATGACGATCTAGGTAGGTATTACTCTGTCCTGTATTGCTGTAACAAAGCCTTCAGTTTCAGGGTAGAGATGACCTGCTTTGAGCCATACTAGGGAAGCCGCCTTGTCGATGTTGTCCCCATCTAATAAAGCCGGAAATTTTCTGTGGAGTGTTTTTTCTTCTCAGTTACGAATCTCATGCCCTGCGTCGTCCAAACATTGGCGTTGCTTCGGAGTAGTATTTGCGTATGAAGGTAACTAGTTCATTGCCGGATGCGTTCACTTTTGTATTTTAAAAACTTGCATGTTGAAATATATTATTATTATTGTTATTATGTTAGAAATGGACGAGTAGTCATTCTCTGGCGCTGCCAGGGTCGAGTTTCGCTAAAAAGAAACAAAATTCATCGTAGTCCCTTTAACAGTTTCCACCGAGGAATTTTCTGGTGATGTGGCAGGTCTGCATTCCTAGGAATGTTAAGGGTCTTGAAGGTGTCTGTGAGGTCAGTTGTTATTATCCCCTTGGTTGATATAACAATGGGGTATATTGTTATTTTGGACAATTTCCATAGACGCTTAATCTCCAAGCCTAGGTTCCCATATTTTCTTTGTTTTTCTATCTCAGTTTTTCTAAAATTATGAGACAGTGGTACGGCGATATCGATAATGGTAGCGGTTTTTTCTTTTTTATCAACGAACAGAAGATCCGGGCGATTGAAATCTACCGTTTTGTTGGTCAGAATAGGCCTGTCCCAGTACAGCAGATGTTCAGTAGACTCGAGTGGTGGCGAGTATTTATAATAAGGAGGAGTGTCCTTATCGATCAAATTGTGCGTCAAAGCCAAGTGTTAGTGTATTAACTTTGCAACTTGGTTATGGCGACCTAGGTAGGCTGATTCTGATAGGGCTGGACATCCTGCCATAATGTGTTCAATTGACTCGCCCACATTTCCACATTTTCGGCATTTGTCGATAAAATTGAGTTTCAGGATATGCTTCTCGTAATTTTTTGTCCTGATTACTCTGTCCTGTATTGCTGTAACAAAGCCTTCTGTTTCAGGGTAGAGATGACCTGCTTTGAGCCATGTTAAGGAAGCAGCCTTGTCGATGTTGTCCCCATGTAATAAAGCCGGGAATTTTCCGTGGAGGATTTTTTCTTCCTATTGGCGAATCTCATGCCCTACGTCGTCCAAACCGATATTGACATCAGCATTGTGTAGGTTCAGAGGGGTTACTTCGGAGTCATATTTGCGTAGAAAGAAAACTAATTGATTTCTGGAGGCGAGCAGTTTTGATTGTTATTGTTATTATTATTATTATTATTAATTATTATTATTTATTACCGGGTATTATTGTTATTGTTATTATTATTACATAGCAAGAAAAAAAATTATGGACCCAATTAATAAAGTGTACAAAATATTAAAATTTAATCTCATTTTATGTCTGAGGGAATAATTATACAATTTATTAAACCTAAAAATAAGTAAAAATTAAAGTCCCCCTTTCAGACCTTGTGATCTATAAATGCAGATGATGTAAAAGTCATCTGTTTCTGTGGCCACGGTTAACGAGGGCGTCATGTGGCCGGCACAACGACCAACTAATGTCAGGTACCCATTAGAGCTGGGTGGACTCAGACCTTTCAATGCGCAGAGCTTATTGATATTGACAAAATAATTAATAAATAGAATACTCACTTTTGGTTATCTAACAGTATGGCTATTATATCATACAAGATATTCATTGAAATGAAACATAGCGTAATTGCGTTGCAATGATATTAATATAAATTTTTAAAAGTATAAAAGAATTTAAAACATATACATGGCTCAGGTGGCCCCTTAGGTTTCTCAAAGCAATGGGCGCGTCTAGATGAATTACTAGTGTTGATTTCTTCCACTGGAGTTTAGACAGACTCTGGTATGACTAAACAAGCCGATTCTAGAGCGGCAAACTTTGCCACAGTTCTCACATGAGAGAGTATCAGTTATTCGGCTGTTCGCTGGGGCAGCATCTCTTCTAGTTCTCACGTCAAATGCAACCACAGTAGGTCTACCTACTGCAAAGTTATTGCAAAATTAAATACAATGTTAAACGATAATAATCCGAGAAAACAAATCATCATTAAATTTCAAATATTACATTGAAAGATCGAAATTGATGAATGTCTACTTTAGCCGTTGAATGGCTATCACAGATATGCTTTGTGTCATAGTCTTAGTTGACATTGCATGATCTAAAGTTCACGTCATGTTAAGAGCTAAAAGACACGTGGAATTCCTGATGTAGAAAACAGGAAGAAGAATAAATATAGTTGACTTTGAGTTCATTCAAGTCAGTTAAGTCAAGCGGTATACTTTAGACCGGGTGGTCAAGTAATATTTTTGGTCCAGGATGGACAGTAGCGACTTAGAAAAGTCTGTAGTAATTTCAGTTAGAAAGTAACTTGTGGGCAGTTGTTGCCAGTGGTCTTTTTGAGACATGTATTAGTTGATCTATATTTCTACACAGTGTAACCCGCTGAGATGCGGACGTGATTTGTAATCTAGAAACTTTAACGCATTGGATATAAATTTGATACCTCTGTTGTGCGGATAGGAATTTTTATTATGTCTTGACTCGTAGCACTAACAAGGAGATTGCAGTATTAATATTATCTTGTAAAATAAACTTTATATTTGTCTGCTGAAACGGACTTAAGTCAGTTTGTAGTGTACATAATTGTCACGTGTTAAGAATACTCCAGGAAGCAAGAACCCAGCATTTCACGTCATTCACATTCTTCAACATTACACCATTTAACTTCATTTCCACTTTGGTAGAGGTAAAAAAGAGAGGAGCCGAGGTCAACAATGAAACGACTATCTCCCCCCGACCCTTCGTTTTCCTGGGAGTCGTTTCGCTTTGTTAGTCTTATGTAAGCAGATAATGTAGAAAATTCATTTATCAAGCCATATTCAAAATATACGTTATATAAAAATATGTAATGATAGCTCATGAAAAGCCTCATCAAATAAATGGTCAGATGGTTTAAAATTTTGTTCAAGTAGCCTCAAACAAGTACTATTTTATTACAGCTGTCTTCATCTGAAGTACTATTTTATTACAACTGTCTTCATCTGAAGTACTATTTTATTACGGCTGTTTTCATCTGAAGTACTATTTTATTACAGCTGTCTTCATCTGAAGTACTATTTTATTACAGCTGTCTCCATCTGAAGAACTATTTTATTACAGCTGTCTTCATCTGAAGAACTATTTTATTACGGCTGTTTTCATCTGAAATACTATTTTATTAAGGCTGTTTTCATCTGAAGAACTATTTTATTACGGCTGTTTTCATCTGAAGTACTATTTTATTACGGCTGTCTTCATCTGAAGTACTATTTTATTACAGCTGTCTTCATCTGAAGTACTATTTTATTACAGCTGTCTTCATCTGAAGTACTATTTTATTACAGCTGTCTTCATCTGAAGTACTATTTTATTACAGCTGTCTTCATCTGAAGTACTATTTTATTACAGCTGTCTTCATCTGAAGTACTATTTTATTACAGCTGTCTTCATCTGAAGTACTATTTTATTACAGCTGTCTTCATCTGAAGTACTATTTTATTACAGCTGTCTTCATCTGAAGTACTATTTTATTACAGCTGTCTTCATCTGAAGTACTATTTTATTACAGCTGTCTTCATCTGAAGTACTATTTTATTACAGCTGTCTTCATCTGAAGTACTATTTTATTACAGCTGTCTTCATCTGAAGTACTATTTTATTACAGCTGTCTTCATCTGAAGTACTATTTTATTAAGGCTGTTTTCATCTGAAGAACTATTTTATTACGGCTGTTTTCATCTGAAGTACTATTTTATTACAGCTGTCTTCATCTGAAGTACTATTTTATTACGGCTGTTTTCATCTGAAGAACTATTTTATTACGGCTGTTTTCATCTGAAGTACTATTTTATTAAGGCTGTTTTCATCTGAAGAATTATTTTATTACGGCTGTTTTCATCTGAAGTACTATTTTATTACGGCTGTCTTCATCTTTGAAGTACTATTTTATTTCGCCTCTCTCCATCTGAAGTACTATTTTATTACGGCTGTTTCCATCTGAAGTACTATTTTATTACGGCTGTCTTCATCTGAAGTACTATTTTATTACGGCTGTTTTCATCTGAAGTACTATTTTATTACGGCTGTTTTCATCTGAAGTACTATTTTATTAAGGCTGTCTCCATCTGAAGAACTATTTTATTACAGCTGTCTTCATCTGAAGAACTATTTTATTACGGCTGTTTTTATCTGAAGTACTATTTTATTAAGGCTGTTTTCATCTGAAGAACTATTTTATTACGGCTGTCTTCATCTGAAGTACTATTTTATTTCGCCTCTCTCCATCTGAAGTACTATTTTATTACGGCTGTTTTCATCTGAAGTATTATTTTATTACGGCTGTCTTCATCTGAAGTACTATTTTATTTCGCCTCTCTCCATCTGAAGTACTATTTTATTACGGCTGTTTTCATCTGAAGTACTATTTTATTACGGCTGTCTTCATCTGAAGTACTATTTTATTTCGCCTCTCTCCATCTGAAGTACTATTTTATTACGGCTGTTTTCACCTGAAGTACTATTTTATTACGGCTGTTTTCATCTGAAGTACTATTTTATTATGGCTGTTTTCATCTGAAGTACTATTTTATTACGGCTGTTTTCATCTGAAGTACTATTTTATTATGGCTGTTTTCATCTGAAGTACTATTTTATTACGCCTGACCTCATCTGAAGTACTATTTTATTACAGCTGTTTTCATCTGAAGTACTATTTTATTATGGCTGTTTTCATCTGAAGTACTATTTTATTACGCCTGACCTCATCTGAAGTACTATTTTATTACAGCTGTTTTCATCTGAAGTACTATTTTATTACGGCTGTTTCCATCTGAAGTACTATTTTTTACAGCTGTTTTCATCTGAAGAACTATTTTATTACGGCTGTCCCCATCTGAAGTACTATTTTTTACAGCTGTTTTCATCTGAAGAACTATTTTATTACGGCTGTCCCCATCTGAAGTACTATTTTTTACAGCTGTTTTCATCTGAAGAACTATTTTATTACGGCTGTCCCCATCTGAAGTACTATTTTATTATGGCTGTCTTCATCTGAAGTACTATTTCATTACAGCTGTCTTTTTATGAAGTACTATTTTGTTACGTCTGTCTTCATCTGAAGTACTATTTCATTACAGCTATCTTCTTATTTAGAATTCACACAATTTGTATACGAATTTATTACTTATGTTAATAATATATACTAATTATTCATATTTTTAACATATTTTTCGATTATTTCGTCCCCCCCCTCTAGTATGTTGCCCGATTTGGTGGGGTCGGGAGGGTGCGATGAAATCAATCCGCCCTCCCCCACGATAAACTTTTGAGTGGTGGGGGGGGCGGGTTATGGTTAGGCTTGCTAACAGAATCAATTAAATACCATGATTAAAACTTGTTATTGATATTTTAACCGATCTTTATATTATGTCGTTACCCTGTTGACCGATTGGGGGGGGCGAATACCTCTACTGCCCTTCCTACCTAAACCCTTTGAGTGGGGGGGGGGGCGGTCCTACTTTTATGGACAAATCATAGTTTGTGAACACAATTAGTTGAATATTTATATAATATAAACTACGTATTGATATGTGAACCTATTGTATATTATGTCGCACCACACTCTAATCTCAAATTTTATGATTATTAAATATAAAATGAGAAAGGGTTGTACCAGGTGGGAGTGGCGACACATGCAATCGCATTTCCCCCTTCGGACAAATCAATACTTTTTCTTTTTGTATTATAGTTAAGAAATTACAAAATAAAAAAAACATCTGTTACTAATATAATTTATATATGCTATAAATTAAATTCTTATATCGAGTCGCCCCACCCCTATTCTTAAATGCCAAATGCAATCATAAGCAGAAATTATAAAAGGGAGCGAGGATTAATCGTTTTCACTCTACCGCCCTTCCCCTTTCCAGACAGAGTTTATGTAATTTCACATGAATTTATCATAGTTATTTTAAGAAACACTTTTCTTTGGAAAAGTTAAAATTCAAACGAAATTTTTCAGTTCAAGAGTCACGATTGAGATGAGTTCTAAACCAAAATACACATTTCCTAGTCGCTTTTTCCAACCTTTGCTCAATCTGATATCTTCTAGTTACATAAATATGGGACTATAACTCACAATTTACGCTTGAAGTTTATTGAATATTATTTATCGAATAATTTTTTCTTCGGCGGCGATCCTCAAAGCTTTAATCTCAATATGTGGGTATCTTATCTTTTCAAGGAACAAATCGGTTTAATTTGCAATGTATTAAGGGCCTATAAATTCATATTAGAATAGTTTACAACACTATTCAAAAGGTCCTTTTTTAATAGGGAGCTCTGGGTCAGGAGAATGCGTTTCTTCAGTGAAGAATGAAAGAAAACACTTATGTCGTCGGGGCTTCGCCCCGAACTCAATTGATTAATAATGTGCTGTAGATGTCAGGAGAATACTTTTCTTCAGTGAAGAATGCAACAAAACGATTTTGGCGGCAGGGCTTCGCCCCGAACCTCACTGGAGAAGCATACAGCATTTCCCCAGACCCCCAAGCTTGCAAGACAAAGGCCTCAACATGACTGATTTTTTTTTCGCCTAAGGTTTAAAAACACTGCTTTTTTTTAATTCTTATATATATATATATATATATATATATATATATATATATATATATATATATATATATATATATATATATATATATATATATATGCTGTAAGCACGTTTATGCATAGGGTTAGGGTTTGAACAAAAATCGCCCCCCCCCACTCCAAAGTTTTGGATCCGCTAGTGCTGTGAAGTCAGTTGTTATTATCCCCTCGGTTGATATAACAATGGAGTAAATTGTTATTCTATATAACTTCCATAAACGCTTTATCTCCAGGCCTAGGTTCTCATATTTTCGTTGTTTTTCCATTATTATTAGTATTATTATGGTCATTATTTTATTTTTATCTTTTCTAATAGATTACAGTTGTTGCTTCAAAAAAGAAGATAATTACGTCCTACGCATAGCAGTGAAAAGATATCTTATCTTATCTTATATAATACAGACGTTACTTCAAAAAAGAAGATGATTACGTCCTACGCGTCATGCATTTAGTCATGCATATTATTAACCAATGACTTAAATTCTGCCAAGTCACTGGTTTTCCTGGCTAGCTCAGGCAACCCATTCCATGCTCTAATAGCACTAGGGAAGATATCAATTAGAGGCTTAACATAAACTTAAATGAGTTTACCAAAATCTATGTAACTCAATCGTTTATTAAAACTACTGAGGTATATTTTGATACAAAATAAAAAAAAAATTGAGCTAGAAGCTCTTAATGAAAAACAAACACAAATATTTTTTAATAACACGTTTAATGAACCTGATCAAAATAATTTGTTTCTTTCTGAGATCTGTTGACCATTAAAAAGTAACCATTTCCTCCATCTGTCTTTGGCATATGAAATCTGTAACGTTCACTGGCGAATAATTTGGTGACGATCAATGATAATGCGGATTGGTCAAATCTGTTCATTTAAGAGAAATAGAATATAATCAAATATTTAAACAAGAAAAAAACTATTTTCAAAAAATTCTTTAAAAAAAAACAACAACTTATGCTAAATGTGACTGTATCAATTTGTTTGGATCAGTCAAGTAATTAAATTTGTAATCATCATCAAAATCCACTTGAGTGTGGGCTTGAGAGGCTCAAATCCTCTCTTGCAAAAAGCTCTGGACAGAAACCCCGCTGTCTTACGTAGTGTATACATGTCACCATACAGGTCGAGAATTTGTGGTTTCCTAGAGACGGTGATCAGCAAGTCTGGGGCAGTTGAAAAGAATATGAGGCACGGTTTCCTCTTCTTCCCCGCAGCAAGGGTATCGTAAATCAAAATTTGGCCATGGCCGTGAGAAATATGAGCCAACATGACAGTGGCCTGCCCTGCACTATGCTATAATAGGGTGTCGGAGAAATAACGTGTACAAACTTTTTACCAGAGTGAGTGGATATAAGTTTTGTAAACAAATAGTAGGGCCTAACTTGCTTTCTAAAGATGTCATTTATGCACAATTCCGGTGTTTTACTCTTAATGTCATTTAAGCTAAAAAAAAATTTTTACTGTTAGAAACAAGAAAAAATAATGAAAAATACATTTGTTTTTAAAACAATAGCTCAATTATAAAACTAAAACTAAAATTAAGTATAAGAAAAAAAAAAAAAAAAGAAATTTATAAAATAGCAACAATCTAGGTCAAAGCGGGGGGGGGGGTATTGAAATCGTACTTTGACAAAGTCAACTCTTTCTACGTTAGTGTCTATCCTTTAGGCCAGAGCTACTTACTAAACGGTTCATTGTTTTTTTTTTATTATTTATTTACACTTTCATTATATAGACCTCTAGAACTAAATCTAGACCTGGACAGCCCAATGGACCTCATTCACCAACCGTAAACAAACAAACAATAGGTGCTCTAGCTCTTCTATATAACTTACGATCTCATGTTTAATTCATGATGGTTGTCACGTGACAGTGTTTTTTTCCCGTTGTTTTATCAATAAGATCACGTGACTAAATGTTGTTTGTTTACAATTGGTGAATGAGGTCCATTTAAAACTCTAAAGGTCTAGATCTAGATCTACTTCTAGTCTAGATTAGAATGTAGGTGTAATCTTTAGTAGATTACGTAAAGAAATATAAGCAGAGCTTAGAGCAATTCTATCTCATTTTATTCTAAGGACGTTACTTCAAAAAAGAATCATTTATCGGCATCCCTACACTACGACTGACTACGCTAATATAGCTTATATCAGTAATGCCCAACGTAAATCGACCTGCGTGCCCTTTTAATTTCCGATACTCGTGTCGCGGGCCATATGATCTAAAAGGTGCAAAAACGAACTGTATTTGACCTGAAACTATTAATTAATTAATAAAAAAATATGTTGGCTTATTATAATGTTCCACAAAAAAGGAAAAAATCAATGTACTTTTACAGTCCCATTTCATAAACCCACAAATGTTAAGGGTCATGGCACCAATCAATCAGAGAAATAAACAGGACCTTAACGTAGGTAAAGATACATTTCCCTAACTTTTTTTTACGGAGGGGAGATTTTCTACATTTTGTGCCGACGTTTCGGCGGGCCGATTTGAGCAACGTCGCGGGCCGGATCTGGCCCGCGGGCCGTATTTTGGGCATCGATACTGTAGCATTGACCCAGATACACCTTTCTTTCACCTCTCCCCCCGCTTTCCCAACTGGTCCAGACAAGGGATAAGGACCATAGCGTACTGAGAAAGCTAAAAGCATGAAATAGCGCTAAACAAAAACAATTGGTACAAATATTTTTGATCACAAAGACTTTTTGTTTTTGGTCTAGATCTATTACTAATTCATTTAATTACATGACTAACCCAAACTAATACAAGCTTTGTGTGGTGTTTTTTTGGATTTTGGGAGTCGGTTTATATAGATCTAGTCTCAAACAAGGAAATCCTACGTCGAACTGAGAGTCGACAACTTAGTGAGGTTGTGACAGAGCGTCGAATGAGGTTTGCGGGACCTGTTCTCCGACAAAATGAACTACGCATACCAAGAGTTGCGATGATATGGAAGCCAATACGAGAAAAGCGCAAACAGGGACGTCCTCGTATAACTAGGCGACACACCTTCATGGAGGACCTCAGAACAGTGGACACCAGGTGGGAGTAGGCTCCAGACATTGCCAGTGACAGATCTTTGTGAAGACAGCTTGCGAACGGCGCGGGAGGACCTAAGTCCTAAGTAAATCCTTTCAATAACGCGATAGTCTTTTCAAAAACCAATTTTGGCTCTAGATCTAAGTGTAGTTCTCAAGCCAAATTTACATTTATTTATTTTCGCTTTGAAAATTGTAACTGTCGAACTAGAGTTTTCCCCATGTGGCCAACGAGTTAGTAATTATTTTCTCAGCAACATACATATTACATAAACTGTAAAAATTCTAGAAAAATCATTAGAGCCGTTTTTTGAGATCAGCGTCCACCCACCCTCTATGACTTTCTGACTTGAAAAGAGGTATTGTAAAAGAAATTGTCGCGAATAATTGACATAAACTAAATGACGTTTATAACTACAGGAAACTATATTCAAAGCACATCAACACACGGGACTTGTTGATTGACTCGGGACATGCGCTACGCTTCCATTGTATGCCTTTTTGCTGTCTGAGACTATCTCAAGACTCAGACACAAAAATATCAATGGCGAAAGCATACATCCCTGTAATACTCCCGTCTTCTAAATCTAGATATAAAAACCTGTCATTAGAATATTATATAGTCTTGTAGATTTATACATTCGCTTAACCGGAACTGTTTTCTCGGGGGGGGGGGGGGGTTGGAGGGTGTAAAAAATGTTACATTTTATGAAATCAACATTTATTGAAACTAAACAAAATGCATATTTTGAAGTGTCTGCAATGCATTAGAATCTGGGTTTTATTGGATATGGGCAGTTTGCTCTAGATTCTTATTTAAGAGTGCGGTTTTAACTTGAAAACCCTCTGAAAGAAGGGTAGTTTAAACTCTGATCCCCTCCCCTGGGGACACCGATGCTTTACAGTTTCGTGTTACATTGTAATGTAATGGGATTTTGTCAATTTTTTTTCTTTTGAAAAGCTAAACAAAGGCGTCTTTCTACATGTCGGTCTATTGTGAATTACGAAACAATCTTTATTGTACAAGAACTTAGATGATTGTGTTTAGTTTCGCATTGCACTTGCCTGTGACACCTGTGTAGCGTGTTGTTTCTACTTTCTCTGTATCCCCGAGTGCAGTTTGGACAGAAGCAGTCTAGCTCCATCACGCACTTCGTCCAAGGTTCGAGTATGGCCCGAACTACAAATGGAGTTTGTTTAAATACACTGACACCAGCTTGAAGCTGGGTATAGTTTATGTAAGCACAAGGCTGGTCCCCAAAGAAATCAAACATCTGGAAATATATAATTTAATATCATTAAGTATACATCTTATTAATACTGGCTAAGAAACATCTTACCTTATAAAATACTGACGCTAATTCAAAAAAAGAAGATGATTTGTTTGTTTGTTTTATATGTTTCGGATGTTCCTTCAGAGTTGAAGATAATTTACTTCCTAGTCCAAACCTCCCGAAGGACGACGGGGGATGGGAGCGGGTAGGGTTTGAACCCGGGACCATCGATGAATCTGAACGACAGTCCAGCGTGCAAACCGCACGACCAGGCAGCCATCCTACGCGTCATGCATCTAGTCATGCATGTTAACCTACGACTTAAATTCTGAACATCTTCGACTAATTAAGAACGCCGAGGCTCACGACCAGATTCAAAACGAGCTTATAGACTTGATGGCATATTTTCTCGTCATCCTTGACTGCACGCTTGATGTTAGCCACAAAGAGCATTTATCTTTTACATAGCGTTTTGTGGACGTATCAGATCCAGAAGTTAAAGTGGAGAGCACTTTGAGTTTATGTAGTTAAATGGCCCATAGCACGGTATCTTATCTTATATAATACAAACGTTACTTCAAAAAAAAAAAAAGAAGATGATTACGTCCTACGCCTCATGCATTTTATCATGCATAGTAACCAATGACCTTAAGTCTGCCAAGTCACTGGTTTTCCTGCTAGCTCAGGCAACCCATTCCATGCTCTAATAGCACTAGGGAAGAAGGAGCATCTGTACAAATTTGTCCTAGCATATGGAACGAGGAACATATAACATTAAACTCATTTATTTTTACAATTTTTAAAAATATTAGTTTAGAATAGACAACTAAAAGACAAGTTGTTTACATGAATGTATGAAAGTGAAAATAATTTTTGCGCCATTATCTGGCAAAGGGACGTCTATACATGAAAGTAAATAAGTTTTAAAAAGAACCATAACTGGAACAAACTGGATGATAAAAAGAGTACAAAAACGACACCCCGAAAACGGGAGTAATCATTGTAAAAAATTAGAAATAAAGAAAACATGAGATACATACTTCATAAGATATTTCCTATTACAGTACATTGTTTTTATAATCAACCTGATTATTTTTTTTATAGATTCAAATTTTTAAGGCTTAAAATCCTTCCGAAGTATGCAACATATGTATTTTATTTCATATATGGAAATAGTGCAATGATATTAGAAGCATAAGTATTTAAATACATTCAATGCTAAATTATTCTATATTACATTAAATCTTTTCTACATGACACTATTTTATATTAGAATAATATTATATATAATTTTATTTTAAATAGAAATAATTGAATACGCTGCAAGTATTATAGTACTTGGATTACCCCTTTCATTGTAGCTCCAGGGATGTTATGCATACTTCTTCCTCCCCACAGCTGTAGGCCAAGCTTATCTCCCCTATCTAACAACTCCACAATATGGTCTTTCCAGTAGATTGAGGCGTCTTGATAAACGACCAGTTTCTTTGTTTTCATCATGCAAGCCTTTCATTTTTTTAAAGAATAAACATAAAACACTTACTTGAAACCATCTTAAATTACTAAATATATTTTTAAAAATGTAGCAGGGTAGTGCAGGGCCGGATATAAGTGCGTGGAGGCCCCTGGGGTAAGATTTTGTGGAGTCCCCTACACTCTTTCGAAAGAGTTAATAAAGATCCACTAATTAATAAAAATACTTGATTTTATTTTACAAGAACGAAATCTAGGTCTTCTAAGTTTAATCTCCCTTTCCTTTAAAAAAAATATATGTATATATTAGTTTTAAAACAAGTGTACGTGTTTGTGTCTGGAGCTGTATTTATATATTCATGGAGCGCGGTGGCAGAGTGGTTAGGCGCTTGGCTTCCGAACCTGGGGTCCTGGGTTCAAATCTCGACTGGGATTTTGGTTTTCGGGATTTTTAATCTAAGCCTTGAGTCCATTTGACTAACGTTGGGGAAAGTAAAGGTGGTGGTCCTTGTGCTGGCCACATGACACACTGCTCGTTAACCGTTGGCCAAAGACACAAATGACCTTAACATCATCTGCCCTATAGATAAACAGGGGGAACTTTTATTTACATATTCCGAGCATGCTACAACTCCAAGCGGACAATTTTGAATCACGACATTGTTATGTGTTAAAAGTGAGTAAAAAATTAAACATTCCTGACCATTCGATTGAAATTCCGATATCTTTTTCTCTTTTGTGGAGGCCCTGGGGGTCCAGCTCTGCTTGCCCTCCCTTAAATCCGGCCCTGGGGTAGTTTTTTTTTTTTTATTATGATACAAGAATCTTTAACGTAAAAATCAATCTCGTCAAGGTAGTCCTTATGATGTATGTTAAAAAATTTCATCCTATGTGGATCACAATCCTTACCATGATAAAAACTGGTTTCCAAGCACATGAATGCAGATCTCGAAAATGTGTGGGAAACAATTCAAACGGAAATGATATCACGTGACATTGGCAAGCTTTCTCAGTCTGAAAACAGACGGAATCAGATAAGTTATGACTTAATACGCTATCACTATCATAACAGGACTAAACAAAATATGTTGAAAGTTTAGTCTGTCTAGATTCTAGACTTTGCCGCGTCATGTAATAAAGAAAAAATAAAATAATACCGATTGGCAGATTCTAAAAATGCTATAAGAACATCTTTAATAAAACCTGGATATTCCAAAGCTGAATATATATATATTTTTTAATTAGCCATAACTGTGGACCTTTAGGCGAAAGAAGAACTACTTATTTTACACACTTTACTTTATGCTTAAATAATATAGTATACTGCTGTAACTTTAAGGTAGACACTAAACTATAAAGGCAGTACGTAACAATAAACTAGGTATTTATTTACACTACTAACAGTATCAGGCATGGATATCAGCCATCAATTCCCAGAATGTCCTATCCCAAGTGACACCAGTCCCTTTCTACCTAACTACCAATACAAACCACCGACACACTTCCCTGTGCCGTCCCAGATCCTCAACACAGTTCATGGATAGCACAAAGGACGTTCCCTTGAGTCAAGACAGCCCAGACTCCAATAACTTGCAGATCACTGCAGCCAGATCCACAACAGTCCTTCTTCCTATCTAAACATGTCTTATACTACTAGTGTTTAGTAGTGCTCAGGTGCGCACCAGCAGTTTGGCGCGGGAGCAGAGTTACAACAATACATTCCAATCCTATTTGACATTAAAACGTCTGTTTCATATGGGTATACGACCCCCAACATTCGTGTTAATATATTATCTTATCTTATCTTATATAATACAGACGTTAATTCAAAAAAAGAAGATGATTACGTCCTATGCTTCATGCATTTAGTCATGCATATTAACCAATGACTTAAATTCTGCCAAGTCACTGGTTTTCCTGGCTAGCTCAGGCGTAAGTACAATGTGCTGTATGAACTATAAATACGTAAGTACAATGTGCTGTATGAACTATAAGTACAAAGTACAATGTGCTGTATGAACTATAAGTACGTAAGTACTATGTGCTGTATGAACTATAAGTACGTAACTACAATGTGCTGTATGAACTATAAGTACGTAAGTACAATGTGCTGTATGAGCTATAAGTACCTAAGTACAATGTGCTGTATGAACTATAAGTACGTTAGTACTATGTAAGTACTATGTGCTGTACGAAAGCCTACTTTATTTCTTTGCTCCTTTGTGAGTCCCAGATCTAGCAAAACAAAAGTCTTGTCCGGAACATAAGGGAAGACAACTGTGTGTAACCTGTGAATCATGGCCTGACTTTCATAGTAATGATTAGCAGACGTGGCACTGGCGAAGATGATGTTACTGGCAGGGATCTGGGATGACAAACTGACGATCTTTTCACGATCCTGGTCTGTCAGTGTCAGTTTTGGTGACAGTATGTCCCAGAGTCTTTCTTTAGGGTTCTGACTTAAATGTCTAGAGCAACTTTCAGACCGACAAGCTAAACAAGAAAAACCGAAAAAAAAACTTTTTTAAAACAAAATAAAGTTTACATTAAGTGAAATTGTATCAATTAGTTCGGGTCAGTCATATGATTAAATTTGTATAAGATTTAGACTAACAATAATAAATAAGTGAGATTAGAAATATTTTTACCGATTTTTTTTTGTTTAGGGCATTTTCATTCTTTTAGCTTTCTCAATACGCTATGATCCTATCACTTGTCTGGACTAGTTTGGAAAAGGGAGGGGGGGAGAAAGGGTATCTGTTTGAATGTTAAAGTGATCGCTTTTCAAATTAATAAAAAAAATGTGTTCACTCAGGGCTTAAACCTCCTCAAGGGGACTAATTCAACGAATACCAACAAATCTGTCAAGTACGATTTCTTTACTTTGTTCGATACTAAACAAAATAATCAACTACCAATAGTTAATTAACTAATTGTTATATTTTTTAATGGATTCTTATTTGTCAGGTTAAAGAAATAATTGTGCCAAATTTCAACTTTATCCGAGATTGGGTGTGGAAGAAATAGTAGGTTCAATATTTTTTTCCAATAGACAAGAGTAAGTTCATAAAAAAAATATTTAAATGGTTTTACTACAAAAGATAATGTGTCTTCCACTTACATACATACTATCAAAGTATTTTCTTTTAGTTACTGCTTTTTTTTTTTTCACTGTTGTTCATTTTGAGTTAAATATTATCCAGCTTAATACGCGTTTCAAAGATTGAAGACAATAAGTATTAGAAATAGCTTTAAAACACACAAAAAAAGAGAGATAAAGTACTTTGTACTCTAATGGTTTTCCACGAGTTTTTGTTGACCTACTTATGACTCGTGCTTCCCTACCCTCCACGAAAATATAAAAAGTTACATCCGCATCCAAATTGTAAAAAAAAAAGTGTTGTCTTTATTTGTTTTCCTAATTGTTAAAAAAAAGTGTTGTCTTTATTTGTTTTCCTAATTGTTAAAAAAGTGCTGTCTTTATTTGTTTTCCCAATTGTTAAAAAAAGTGCTGTCTTGATTTGTTTTCCTAATTGTTAAAAAAGTGCTGTCTTTATTTGTTTTCCTAATTGTTAAAAAAGTGCTGTCTTTATTTGTTTTCCCAATTGTTAAAAAAGTGCTGTCTTTATTTGTTTTCCTAATTGTTAAAAAAGTGTTGTCTTTATTTGTTTTCCTAATTGTTAAAAAAGTGCTGTCTTTATTTTTTTTCCTAATTGTTAAAAAAGTGCTGTCTTTATTTGTTTTCCTAATTGTTAAAAAAAAGTGCTGTCTTTATTTGTTTTCCTAATTGTTAAAAAAAGTGCTGTCTTTATTTGTTTTCCTAATTGTTAAAAAAGTGTTGTCTTTATTTGTTTTCCTAATTGTTGAAAAAGTGCTGTCTTTATTTGTTTTCCTAATTGTTAAAAAAGTGCTGTCTTTATTTGTTTTCCTAATTGTTAAAAAAGTGCTGTCTTTATTTGGTTTCCTAATTGTTAAAAAAGTGCTGTCTTTATTTGTTTTCCTAATTGTTAAAAAAGTGCTATCTTTATTTGTTTTCCTAATTGTTAAAAAAAAGTGCTATCTTTATTTGTTTTCCTAATTGTTAAAAAAGTGCTGTCTTTATTTGTTTTCCTAATTGTTAAAAAAGTGCTGTCTTTATTTGTTTCCCAAATTGTTAAAAAGTGCTGTCTTTATATGTTTTCCTAATTGTAAAAAAAGTGCTATCTTTATTTGTTTTCCTAATTGTTAAAAAAGTGTTGTCTTGATTTGTTTTCCTAATTGTTAAAAAAAGTGCTGTCTTTAACTGGGGTACATTTTTGTTTTCCTAATTGTTAAAAAGTGTTGTCTTGATTTGTTTTCCTAATTGTTAAAAAAGTGCTGTCTTTAACTGGGGTACATTTTTGTTTTCCTAATTGTTAAAAAAGTGTTGTCTTTAACTGGGGTACATTTTTGTTTTCCTAATTGTTAAAAAAGTGTTGTCTTTAACTGTGGTATCTTTTTTCCCTCCTTTACACTCTCTTTCTCATACCTTTTCCCTTTTTCATAGTCTCAGTTACTTTTTCTCTCTTCATTTCTCTCTCTCTCTCACTCTCACTTTTTCTAATATCCCCATTTCTCTGTGTTTCTTTCTGTTACTCTCTCTTTCTTTCTCTTCTTCTCTTTATCTCTGTTTTACTCTTTTTCATTTATCCTTTTTCTCTCTTTTTACCTGTTTTTTTTTATATTATTTTCCCACTAATGCACTGATGTATATATAAATTTGTCTACATCGCTTACATCTCAATTTTGTGACAATTTCCTTTCAGTTATAAGTCCATCAATTTTATGTTTCCACCATTTGATATATCTTCCTAAGCAGCTGTCCATCGCCTATATAATATATATGGAGAGGAAACGGCAAATTGCGAAATTCTGTAGGATACTTAATACTGTCTTTTTTTTTATGATTATTGACATGTTACAGAAAACCTAGTAGTTGTGTTTTTATTTTGCCTTCTATGTGTGGCTTTAGTTTTCCTCTATTTCCCACCATGGATGTGCAGGTTTTTGGTGTAAACTTAAGTTTAATGTACACACAAAAATATTTTAATTCAATTATAAATTGACTTAATTGAGTTAAGTATCATTCATCTGTCATTCATCTTACCCCACCACAAATCGTTGCACTTTTTAGTGACGATGTACGACTGCATATCCGTTGATGCATTCAACATCTCCGTCAGTCTGTCTGTCATGTCACCCACGAAGTCAGGAGGTCGGCCGAAAGTCTGTAATTTATCTGATGAGAAACAAGACAAGAGGGAGAAGTTAGTCTCAGTTTAAAAAGGGATACATGACTACATGTGTCGTAATATGACATCGCACGTATGATAACATATTGTATTCAAACACACATGAATACACTAGGCCATGGGCGTAGCCAGGATTTTTTTTTTTGGGGGGGGGGAGAGGCCCGCAAAAATATATATATATGTGTGTGTGTATACCTACTAAACTGACCCTTCATTCTTTCGGAAGACGTTTATTGTACTCTAGAATAGGTTTTTCCTGGAGTTAGTGGAAAAATTGTAGACTCCTCGCCATTGCCAGCAAAAGGGATCTGGGGAAGCACTGTGAGCTTACCAAGAGCGGGGCAGAGCCCTATTTCCGGTATTGAAAGCCAACAAAATGCATATTCTAAAGTATCTACAGTGCATTATATTGCGATTAAAAAGATTTCAATAATACTTATGTGCTATTCTTACTGACTTAGATCCTCCCGCGCCGTTCGGCGCATTGAGCGGCAAGCTGTTTCCACAAATGTCACTGGCAATGTCTGAAGCCTCTTCCCACGTGCTCTGAGGACCTCAATGAAAATGTGGCGCCAAGCTGTACTAGGATGTCCCTATTTTGCGCTTTCCTCGTAATGGCCTCCATGTCATCGCAACTCTTATTATGAGTAATTTATTTTGTCGGAGAATATGTCCCGCAAACCTCATGCAACGCTCTGTCACAACCCTACTAAGGGGTGATCTCCCAGTTCGGCATAGGATTTCATTGATTGAGACCCGATTGAGACCCGATTTCTATAACTGACTCCTAAAATCCGTCTTAGCCATCTTTGTTGAGCCACATTTAGTATTTTTCAATTTTTGCAGATTCACTGCACTTTATTAATGGAGTCCAGCCACTGGTAGAAATGTGTAACCTCTCTTGGCTACACTCTTGGAATTAGGTGTATGTGGCTTGCTTTAAATTTTATATCGAAAAGGTAAGTTTTATCGACAAAATCATTTTTTAGGGGTTTTAAACTAAAAAATCTGTGGAGTTTTTTTTTTTTTAATTAAAACCCCCCGTAGCTACGCTCATAGAATTTGGTAATTGTAGTTTGCTTTAGAATAAAATTTAAGATAGAGGTTTTCAACCTTAAAACTCTCTGTCTGGGAGTATTTAAACTCCAAACCATCAGGAGGGGGTTTAAACTCAAAATGACCCTTGGCTTGGCTACGCTCGTAATGTTCTGTGGCTAATGTTCAGTAATAATTGAGATAGAGTCAGAAGTCACATTAGTTTAGCCCACAACAATATATATATATATATATATATGGAGGCGCGGGGTCCGGGGCCTATGATCCATTAAACCAGGGGTTCTCAACCTGTGGGTCGCGACCCCCTTGGGGCTCGATTGACGATTTGCCAGGGGTCGCTAAAGACCCTCGAAAAAATGGATTGTTTTTGTCTATTCTTCTATTGCTGTGTGTGTTTGCGGGTGGGGAGGTTCGCGGCAGAGTGGGGGATTGTAAAAAGGGGTCTCCGAGCATAAAAGGTTGAGAACCGCTGCATTAAAGGAATAGAAGGAATAAGAACTGTTCCGAAATGACCAACATATAATATTTCGTCTCAGAACCGGACACAGCACAATGAGACAAAACGTGCTCCGTAAGATAAAAATAGGTACTAGTGAGATTTATCCTTGTATCACCAGAGAATGCGACCATGTCCTTCAAAACTGCATACTCCATCGAGAGGCCCAAACAAGACGATGGCCTCAAACTCCCCCCCCCCCTCCTATAGGAGAGCTGCCAGATCCGAAATCCACTGTGCAGTTCATTGCAGATATGGGACTAATTGTTTGAACCTTCCAACATATATATATATATATATATCAACACAAAAAGGAAGAAGAAGAATCTGTGATTGGGATCTGAGTTCGTTCAATCGCAAAAGTGTTCAATACCCAGTCGCAGGGGCGTAACTAGGGATTTGGGGGCCCGGGGGGATTGACCTCTTTGGGGCCCCCTTGTATTTTGACATTCGACATATGACATGGGATAATGTACGCAAAAATATATAAGCCCCAAATCAAATTGGTTCAGTATATTAGTAAACTTATCAAAAAGTAATCAAGACTCTTTTAATGAATAATACCGTTGTTTATTAGTTAAATAATGCACAAGTGACAAATCTAAATTGATATCGCTTCACGTCGTGCATTCTGTGCAGCAAAGACATCTATAACATCAACTACATCGATACTTTCTAGTATTTGTGACTTCACTGACATTAAAGCCATGATAAGCCTTTCTTGTGTCATTGTGCTCCTGAGATAGTTTTTGATGAGCTTGAGCTTTGAGAATGATCTCTCACATGACGTAATGGAAGTGGCCTGAGTTAGCGGTATTCGGAAGAGGTTGCAAAGTTTGAGCACACGTAATTACCATATGAAGCCTTTTTACCTAAATATGTCTATTGGTGATTGTATTACTGGTTTGTTGATGACAAGTGATCGTGCATGAATGACATCATTGAAAAAGCGATTTGCCATTTATTTCATCATACAAACAGGAAAAGTAGCACAGTTAGTCATAAGCGGGTCTTCGTCTAACAAGTGTCTTGGTTCAAGAAGAAACCCAAAGGTATCCATTTTCTTTCCAGCCTTTGAAATCTGCCCTTCATCTCCATATGAAATCTGTCCAGCACTTCTGTCGCAACACGTTTGAATTGCAGTTCTATTGACAGTCCTACATTAGAACTCAACTTCCCATCAAGTCTTTTCTTTCTTCTAGTTGTTTTGATTACAGGGAATCCATAGTATTCACTACCTTCTTTTCCTTTTTCGATGGATTGGGTATTAGTCAGTTTTTCATCATTTTGCAGAAAGCATGAAAGAAGGGTACTAATTTCTTTAGCAGCTGCCCGTATATGCAGTCCAGACTTTTGTAGTTTCTTCTGAACTATATTAATTGGGCGCAAGAGCTTTGACCAGAACTCAAGATAGGCAAAAAATTCTTAATTTTCCACTTCATGAAGAAGATTCTGTGCTAATATTATATGGTATTATGTCATTGTTGGTTGTTTATGTTTTGTGCGCAAGCAAAAGTATTCAGAGCATACAAAAGTGGGAAAGATCCATATCTCGCTATGCTCGAGTATAGAAATACTCCGATAAGTGGAATGCCGTATTCACCATTACAACTGCTGACGAGTAGAAGACTCAGGGAATCATTCCAACTGATCCCGAACTATTGAAACCATCGGTAGCTGAAAATGCAGAGACATTATTCAACGAACGACAGATGAAAAGCAAAGTGAAATACGATGCAAAAGCAAGACTACCTAAAGATTATTCTGTTGGAGAGTTCGTCTAGGTCAAACATGGCAGAAAGCAGTTGTCATAAAAAAAACATTCAGCACCCAGATCTTACATCATAAAGACAAACGGAAAAACATACAGAAGAAATCAACGCTTTTTGAATAAGAGATTCGATGTAGACATCTCTGGGTACTATGATTCCGATGGAGACAATGAACTGCAAACTGTTGGAACAAACGAAACAGACAGTTATAGACCAACGTCTAGAGAACTTGTTGTGCCAGTCAAGACAACCAGAAGTCGAAGAATTGTTAAAGTTCCTAGTAGACAGGGCCGGCCTTGGGCCTCTGCAGCCTATGCGGTCGCAGTGGGCCCCGCGCTTTCATATGAACCGAACTAATTCTAAGTGTACATTATTAAATTAAACCATTGTAACGTATATAAAATAACACTGTTTTCGCGACCTCCTGATTTTCCAGGGCCTCCAGGAAATCTCATGAAAAGGCAAAATATACGATAAAGTCCTGAAATTTTTTTGAATTTATTCAAATCTCCTGAAGAATAGACGCAATTGACATTTTGGGGTGCCTGTAAATAAAAAGTGGCATTGTGAGCTTTCATTTGATACAAATTTATTGCAAAGACGAAAGTAGGCCTATTTTCTAATTCAAAAAAAATAATTTTGACATTATGCTCATCCCTACACAGACTAGGCCCCACGCGATCCGTTTCGCATAGGGCCCCGCAAATGCTAGGGCCGGCCCTGCTAGTAGATATCACTCTTAAGAACTTTAAAAGGAAGGGTGTGATAATAACTTCAAAAGGAAGGATGTGCTAATATTATATATTACGTCATTGTTTGTTGTTTATGTTTTGTGCGAAAGCAAAAGGATTAGATGGAAATAAAAAGGGAGTTTCCATTGGATTGAGGAAAGATGAATAGAGGGGTAATAACTCGAGTGTGAAGTTTAATTCTGAAATTATAGACGGCCAAACCCGAATAATGCACTATTCTAGCATTATTAAGAATAACTTTTGGATATGTTATACTCGATTCTTTAAATTTTGCTTCAAGGTTAATTAGTGTAGCCATAAAATACTAGCCATTTAGATCTATTATTAGTAAAGGTAACAAGATACCTGGAATTCGCTGTATATCATGCAGTTTTATTCGTGGTAACAAAGTTTAAAATGTAAAACAAACTTTAAAAAAGACTTTGATCTCTGTGGGAAAAAAATATTTTTAAAATGTCGACAAAGTCAACATACTGATAGATTTAGGTTTAGTCTTTGTGATAAATTTAATCCATAAATGTTGAAAAAAAAAAAGACACCCGTTGACACTATTTGTCAATCAAATATATTAATTTATGTATTTACAAATAAATTTCGGACACCCATTTGGAGGCCCCCCCTAGGTGGGGGCCCGGGGGGATTTTAAAATTCTCCCCCCCCCTCCCCCCCCCCCCCTTAGTTACGCCACTGCCCAGTCGGGAGTATCCAAGTGAAGAATGTCTTCAAATATTTACCTTAAGTCAACATAGAATAGTAGGTAAAAAACATGTTAAACCTCAGTAGTGAGGGTGAGTTGATTATTAATAAAATTATCAGATCAAATAAACTACCTTTTAGCGAAGAAGTTATTTTAATTGTATACAGTGTTCATTTTCGGTCGTCTTCTGGGGGGGGGGGGTTCGAGTACCTCAGTTTGAGCACCACTGTTGTAAAGAATCTGTGCACGGTGACTTGAATTAGATCTAGTTAATATTAGATCTATTTCCCCGAGTAGAGCATATGACTAGCGCACTCACTACAATTCTCCTGAATAACCAGAAGGACGCTGAGGCCTACATATTCCAAGAAGAAGACACCTATCGAGCTTTGCATATTTAATATATATATATCTCAGCCAGTACATATTGTTATAAACCCGGCGGTGGCACAGATGGGGGTAGTGGTGTGAGTGTAGTCAGCCGACGCAAATCGCCCCAGACCAGCGCTAGACGAGCGGTCAACCGTGACGAGTTACGACGGTCAGCCGAGACGAGTGTCAACACGGCGGTTCGGGAAGGATCGACGGCGGTCCGGGAAGGATCGACGTCGTGAACAGAACTCAGGAGTGTCACGAGAGTTGTAGTCATCTGACCACCTAGAAACGTCGAGCGGCGTTCTGTCCGGTTCGAGAAGGCCAGTAGGGACCCTATATAAGAGCGGAGGTGTCGCAGTCAAGACGGTTCACGGCAGGGGTTCAGAGCCCGGTTCACTACAGTCCGGTCGACTACAGCACAGTTCAGCGGTGTGGTTCTGTACGGAGCATTACGACGGTTCAGTGCGGAGTACTGTCAAGTACAGTTGAGACGGCTGGCGTCTTGATCTTGGTCTGCGATCGAGTCCGACACAACGAGCCTAGTGTGTGAAGTCAGTCCTGAACTGTTGAACCCAGTGCAAGCCCGGAACGAGACGGAGAGGCCAGTGCAAGAGTTGATACTGCGGAACGGTGTTATCGGAGAGATATTTGTACAGTGTACGTGTTGCCAATTGTACAGTATTGGCTGTTATTTATTGACATTAAAGTGTTACGTTACTTTGGAGCCCAGAGTTGTCAAGTTCTTTAAGTTGGTGGTGTATGGTGCAGTTTGCAGAGAGCCTGGATAGCGAGATTCGTAACAATATCATGTGATGATTGCTATGATACTTACACTGTTTCATCCGTCTCATGGGTGTGAGCATCTTTGTGTATGACATATAAACGGCCACACAAAGTAGTAATATCATCAGGAATAAATATCTGCTGATTTTGTTGTTCAATTTGATCCTAATTAAAAAAAAAATAATTAATTAATTAATTAATAATAAATAATTAAAAATAATATAAAAAGGTACAATATTCACTCCTAATAAAGTTCTATCATTTTTAAATTTAGAGTTGTGGACTAGTCTATATTTGCGTGCGCATTCACACACAGTAAATATTAACAGTCATTTCTTAGAAAATAAAATAGTTTCTTCAGTATTTCATCTACCTAGAATTAATTACTGTAAATATAAAAGAGAATTGGTGAAATTATCAAGGAAACTATTGTACTAACATAGGATTAGCTATATGTTTACTGCTTTATACTTGAAAAGGTTATACTTTTTAGCGGCCCCGAAAGGGAAAAAAAGATATTAGTTTTATGTGGTCTGTCCGTCCGTCCGTCCGTCATCGTCCCGTTTAGATCTCGTAAACTAGAAAAGATAGTGAAAATCCGACATCATAATCTTTTAGACCATTCAAAGTTCTGATGCAAAGGCTACTTTTTAATTTTCTGAAAGCGAAAAATCTAATTTTTAAAATCAATTATGCAAGCAGTTTTTTTCATAAAAATACACCATTTTTACAAATATTCCTTTTAATAGTAACAAACACGGGAATCTATTTAGTGAGGGAGATAACGACTTATTATATGTTAAACACATTTATGCAAACGGTTTTAGATTTTTTGTAAAACAAAAAATTATAAAATGTATTGCTAAGTTACGTACGTTTTTTTTACTAACTACTACATTTACAAAGCAGACTTTTTTTTTAAAGAGAAAAAAATACATTTAGTATGCATATAAGTGGAACATAATTTTAAACAACAATTAATAAGTAGCTTTTCATATTATCGCGTGAACTGCCGCTGTGGGCCATGCCAATGAAACATTTTATTATTTTTTTTTTTACGGAAATGTTTTTTTTCTTCTTGAGGCTTTGAATAAGAGATTGAACCTTAACAACACAATTAGATGATCATTATAAGATATCAGTTAGGTCAGATTCACATCTAGCTTTACATTCACTTTCACTTATCCCTTATTCTGCTGGACCGTTGGGGCACCACGCAAGATCTGTCAACCTTCTCTCTCCATTCGTCTCTGTCATTTGCCTTTGATAGAATTTCATTCTGATATTCTTTCTGAAGATATTGAAACCTGACTTTTTACCTGCCTGGGTGGACCACTTCTGATAGAATTAATTCTGATATTCTTTTTGAAAATATTGAAACCTGCCTTTTTACCTGCCTGGGTGGACCACTTGGGTTAGTGATTCCACACAAACTGTCTTTGTAACCTTGTTAAGTAATGGATAGTTTTGTTCATTTATCATGATCTCGTCCTACAGGGTTATACACTGTTAAGCGCTATAAGATCCACTCAGGCGCCATTTTGCCCTCACTGGCATAGAAAAGTAGCTAGCAGCAGATGGCCTCTGACAGAGACAGTTGGAAAGCTCTCGCAAAGGCTGCGGGACAAACATTTGAGACGCAGAGAAAAGCCTTTAGTGAAGGCAGGCGCAGAAGACGGAAAGAAAACTTAAATAGACAGCCAGCAGACAACGGCTTTGTCTGCACGAAATGCGGAAAATATGCAGGTCGCAACTGGATTAGCGTAGTCATGTGAAACACTGCACTTAGCCTTAATCTTGGGAATCGAAGACACTGCCGTTATTATCCTACAGGGTGTGAATGATAAGGATAAAAATTGAAATGATGTTGGGACTATGTTTTTTAAATCTTAGTTACTTTGTCTTATCAGGCATGACAAGATTAGCACATGAAATGCGTAGGACGTAATTATCTTCTTTTTTGAAGGAACGTTTCAATTTATCAATAGGCTTTTTAAAAATAAGGCTTTTTATGTTTACACAATTATCAAAACAATAAGAAAATAAATTTCTAGCATTTTTTCTTTTTAAATAACTTACGATAGTAAACCTAATCTAGGAGGCGCGGTGGCTGAGCGGTAAAGCGCTTGGCTTCTGAACCGGGGGGTCCTGGGTGAAGATAGGGATCTTTGGGCGCCTCTGAGTCCACCCAGCTATAATGGGTACCTGGCATTACTTGGGGAAAAATAAAGGCAGTTGAGCGTTGTGCTGGCCACTTGACACCCTCGTTAACCGTGGGGGGCACCGAAACGGATAACCTTTACATCATAAGCACTATAGACCGCAAGCTATGAAAGGGGAATAAAAGATATTTATGGCATTCTTCAGTAACAATTGCATCTTTGAAATGCACGAGTGAAAGGGGCAAAGGCGAGTAACGGGCGCCTAAACCAGTAAGGGGCTTGTCAGCCTTAACTGGCTACCCTCTTAGGAGAAGAGAAACTCTGAATTTAAACCTCTGCTGCCTTGCAGCTATAACCAAACCATGACCAGCATTAGGCTTAGGCATTAGGTATAGGCAAACTAGGCAGCCGCCTAGGGCCTAGGATTGGTAGGGACCTCGCACAGGACTGGAAACAAATTTTTTAGAGACGAAATGTGTGCCCATTGTTGGGGTGCACTAGATTTTAAATAAATTGAGTAAATATATTTTTCTAGTTTTGCTTTCACCAATGTGGTTATAGAAACTACCCGTCTTTTTTACGTCAGACTGTCAGAGTGGTTAAATTTATTTCATGTGTCGACCCATTATTCTGTTGAATATATAGACTCCTGTATTCAGATCTAGAAGTTGACCAGATTATTGACTCTTGCATTTAGGTCTAGAAGCTAATTAGAATATCAAGTAGACTCTTGCATTTCAGTCTAGAAGTTGACTAGACTCTTACATTTGCGTATAGACCATCCAGTAGGGCCTACATGCCTACACCATTAATAAGCAAAAGAACTATAAGATCTTTAAGTAGTAGATCTTGTAAAATAAGAAAGTTTCATTTAATTAGCAAAGTTTTTTTGACGTACAAACTAAAACCTTAAATAAAATGTCTCATCTTACATGTTGTTTTTAGTTTTGAACCAATCCCATCCAGAAATGTAGGCCTACGTAATCCCTTTCAAAATGACACACAAATTCAAAATAAGGACAACATTAAGACTAATAGGATTATGTTTGAGAGATGTTATGATATCATTCCCCCCTACGTCTCTCTCTCTCTCCCTCTCTCTCATACACACACACACAGTCTATGTGTCTCTATAACACTCTCTTTTTTCCCAGGTCTCTTTAACTCGTTCTCTCCTAACTGACGATACCAGCGTTGATTCCACCAGAATGTGGTAAATAATTGCGGAGAGAAAGAGTTAATTTATTTTTCTCTCTCAGAGAATTTCACGATATCTTTTTCCCTTCATATCTAATTTACAACCAATCAATCTCTCTCTCTCTCTCTCTCTCTCTCTCTCACACACACACACACACACACAAACACACACACCAGTCACACCCTATCTTATTTAAGATCGTAGACTCTAGGCTTGTTTATCCAGAGACTTTTTTTGTGGTTAACTTTCTATTAGGTTCCCTTTGAGATACGCGACTGTGTGTTTCGGTTTATGCTGTGCTCCAATGCCAGCTAGCCTAACAAGATTATTATAAGATATTTATAAGATTATTATACTATAAGCTAGCCTAACAAGATTATTATAAGATATTTATAAGATTATTATACTATAAGCCAGCCTAACAAGATTATTATAAGATATTTATAAGATTATTATACCATAAGCTAGCCTAACAAGATTATTATAAGATATTTATAAGATTATTATACTATAAGCTAGCCTAACAAGATTATTATAAGATATTTATAAGATTATTATACTATAAGCTAGCCTAACAAGATTATTATAAGATATTTATAAGATTATTATACTATAAGCCAGCCTAACAAGATTATTATAAGATATTTATAAGATTATTATACTATAAGCTAGCCTAACAAGATATTTATAAGATATTTATACGATTATTATACTATAAGCTAGCCTAACAAGATTATTATAAGATATTTATAAGATTATTATACTATAAGCCAGCCTAACAAGATTATTATAAGATATTTATAAGATTATTATACTATAAGCTAGCCTAACAAGATATTTATAAGATATTTATACGATTATTATACTATAAGCTAGCCTAACAAGATTATTATAAGATATTTATAAGATTATTATACTATAAGCTAGCCTAACAAGATATTTATAAGATATTTATAAGATTATTATACTATAAGCTAGCCTAGCAATATTATTATAAGATATTTATAAGATTATTATACTATAAGCTAGCCTGACAAGAGGGATCAAGCCTAACCAATCATATATATTTCATTAAACCGTTTAGATTATTTGTTGTGGAAATTTCATACTTTCGTACAGAAGTTAAAATCGTTTAAAGGGAAACTGCGATAGTTTTGACAGTTTTTGACGTATGTGCATTAATGTACAGAAAATGAATATATTTTTTATTTTATTTTCAATAATAACTTAGTAATTGGTGTTTTTCTGGCGTAATTTTCCTGCGCATACAAAACGATCAGATTTTCACAGAGTTTTAAGTTACGTCACACAAACCAATTAATTTAATTGACTTCATGTATAACGGAAAACCATACAATAAAGTTTACATTCTAGTTAAAAAAAAAATATCTTCGTCTTTGCAGTTAGATCTAGATCCTGTCAGCAAAGGCAAAAATGCATGTTAAAAGTACATTTAGGGCTACATGCTTGACTAACCACGGCAGTGTGCGGGTATGTTTTCTCGCCTGATAGCTCAACACATAAACATTATCGTTTGGTTGACTTGTCATAACCGACTATACGTAGTCTAGACTAGCCTTACACTGACCAGTTTGTTAGAATCAGTCAGACACACGATTTATAACGGGAGACCATGCAGTAAAGTTAAGATTCTCGTAAAAGAAATATATCTTCGTCAATGTAGTTAGATCTAGATCCTGTAAGCAAACAAAAAAAAAGGCATGTTAATTGTACATTTACATACTTTATTACCAAGGGATTGTAGTTGTGTAACCACGGCAGTGTGCAGGGTCTGTTTTCTCGCCTGACCGTTCAACACACAAACACTCATCATCATCATCATCATCAAACTCCATTAGAGTGAGGGCTTGAGAGGCTCAAATCCTCTCTTGCAAAAGCCCTGGACAGAAACCCTGCTGTCTTGCGTAGTGCATGAATGTCGCCATACAGGTCGAGAATTTTGGGTTTCCCAGACCTGTCGAGACGGAGATCAGCAAGTCTGGTGCAGTCAAACAGAATATGAGGCACGGTTTCCTCTTCCTCCCCGCAGCGAGGGCACCATGAATCGAAATTTGGCCATAGCCGAGAGAAATATGAGCCAACAGGACAGTGGCCTGTCCTGCACTGTTCTATAATAGCTTGCTCAGGCCTGGACAGCCTCCACCACGGGGAAGTGCGGTCAGGGCGCCTCATGCGCTCCCAGACTCCACGGGCTTTTTGGGACACACAAACACTATCGCTTGGCACTAGCGGATCCAGAACTTTGATGTGGGGGGCGATTTTCTTCCAAACCCTAATCCTAACGCCCAGCAAACCCTAACCCTAAGCATTAACAGTGTATATATATATATATTTATATTAGAAATCTTTTTTTTTTTTTTTTTTTAAAAAAAAGCAGTGTTTCTTAACCTAAAGCGAAAAAAAACAGCCTTGTTTCTCTTGACAGCTAGGGGGTCTCTGGTAGCGCTGTAAGCTCCCCCAGTGGGGTCCAGGGCGAATCCCCGAAGCCAAAAGCGTTTTCTTGCATTCTTCACTGCAGAAACGCATTCTCCTGACATTTACAGCTTATTATTCATCCTATTCAAAAATGACCTTTTAAAAATGTTTTACTTGAAAAAATATTCTAACATGAATTTCCAGGCCCTTACAACATTGCAAATACAACCGTTTTGTTCTTTAAAAAAGATAAAAGATAAGATACCCCACATATTTGGATTAAGGCTTTGAGGATCGCCGCCGAAAAAAAAATTATTCGAAAAATTATATTTAAAAAAAAAAATCTCATTTGTAAGTGATAAATTTTGTTAAATATGCATGTTTGTAACTTTGTTTTGTTACAGAACTATAATTGAAAGCTCTAAACAAAAAAAAATCGGAAGTGGGAGGAGAAATTAGATTTTACTTTGATTTTTATTTACATCTTTAGGATTCAAGTATATATTGTGAGTTATAGTCTCATTTATACAGTAGAAAAAAGGTGACTAGAAAAATAATATTTGGGTTCAGAACGAAGTCAGTTGTGACGAAAGTGAAACGCGATTATAGTCAGGAACAGGTTATCGCTTAATGGTCCCGATTATTAAAGTTAAATAGTTTCGTAATTGAACAAACCGGAAAAAAAAGGTTCCACCACAAGGAAAACTGGAAATAGTATGTTGATTTCTTTACAGTTTTATTTTAGTATAAGAAGGAATTGAAAACTTCCTGTGCCTCATTCGTATCGAAGCTTTATAAGGAGAATCTATGTAACCTAAATAGCTGCAACGTTCTTTTGATATTCAACATCCGACACGGAGACTGAGTAGTTTAAAAGTTGACACTTTCTCTCCGTAATTATTTACCACATTCTGGTGGAATCAACGCTGGTATCGTCAGTTCGGAGAGAAAGAGTTAACGAATTAAAAGACGAGTTTCTCTTTTGCAAACCAAATGAAACGACTGCAAGACGAGATATCTAACAGAAAGTTGGTTCATTTTTTGGAGAAGTTGAAAATATTGAACACTATTTGTGATTCTTGTACAGATGTCTGTCCGGATTTCAACGTCTGGTACTAAATGAGTTCCCAAAAGTCATCGGAACCCACTGTATGAATTAATCGAAGAATATTAGTAACGAAGACACAGCCCCAAGAATAACAAGACGCAATGAAAAACGTCACTTTAGGGATAAAATGGAACATGGCTCTTTTTTTTTTCTGAAAATAAAATCTAATCCTTCTGAATGAAACTTCAAATTGACGAACAATTAGACGAAAATAAAATTTACATGTTTCCAATCATATCTAATATCTATAAGGAAAATGTTATTGAACCTGACAAACAGATAAAATATAATTTAAGTGAAAGAACATTTTGTGAATGCTTGAGAACGAAATTTGATCATACATTCCTAATCTACCTGACATCCCATTTGCACTTGCCAGAAGTCTATTCACAGTCAAAGTTGAAGATGTTCCGGAGACAGAAAGATTTTATTGAACTCATTAATAGCAATGTAGCGAACAAAGATTTCTTTTTAGTGTCAGTGACACAAACTTGATAACTATTGTAAAAAGACGAAAGTTTAAAACCCATGACCACATTACAAGATCTACGGGCTCGCAAAGACCTTCCTTCTGGGAACAGTGCCAGGAAAAAAGAAGAAGAGGCAGACAGAAAAAGCGATGGGAGGACAACATTAAAGAATGGACGAGCCTGCCATTGAGAGAGGTTCTAAACAAGGCAAAAAAAAAAAAAGGGAGGAATGGAGAAAGACGGTCGACAAATCTTGCCTGGTGCCCCAAACGGTCCAACAGACTAAGGGATAGGTAAAGGTAAGGTAAAGGACACACATCTGGATATAGTATTAGCAGACGTAAGCCGATTTCCGGTATTGCAAGCTCCTCTTTCATCTTTCAATAATATGTTTTTGCGACACGTGTTTTCCAGCCTATTAGTTCTCAAGTATGGCGGCAAATCACAGAAAAAGATTTGATTGTGATCTTGCAAAGACTGTCCCAAGAATTCCTAATCTGGTGAAGCAGGAACAATGTCATACTGTCACAACAATTTGTAGCAACAGGCCTATAAAAAGTAAAGTTCCCCTTTCAGACTTTGTGGTCTTTAGGGCAGATGATGTAAAGGTCATCTGACTCTGTGGCCTACGATTAACGGGGGCGTCATGTGGCCAGCACAACGACCAACCGCCTTTACTTTTTCCCCAACCAATGTCAGGTACCCATTAGAGCTGGGTGAACTCGGAGGCGCCCGAAATTAAAAATCCCAGTCTTCACCAGGATTCGGACCCGGGACCCCGGTTCGGTAGCCAAGCTTTACCACTCAGTCACCGCGCCTCCAACAGGCCTATAGTTTACTCTTATTTTTATCACTATCCGAGCTCTGTCATGCTTTTCGAATTCTCACAATGGTATTGACCATGAATATGATGGATACCAAATAGAAATGTTAATAAATGTACGCCATAAAATTTAACTAATTTCGAATTTAATTATATGGAGAAATAGCTGTTTCAATAACCTAAGGCAATACATATTGTTTTGTGATCAAACATAAAACTTAGGAAATACATAACAGATATTCACATTTGGATTACGTTTTTATACCATCATCAATAGCACAGATACCTTTACCTATCCCTAAGTCTATTGGACCGTTGGGGCACCATGCAAGACTCGTTGATGGTCTTTCTCCATTCCTCTCAGTCTTTTGCATTAGTTAGAACCTCTTTCATTGGTCCATTCTTGTATGTTGTCCTCCCATCACTTTCTCTGTCTGCCTCTTCTTCTTTTTCCTGGTACTGTTCCCTGAAAGAAGGTTTTTGCGAGCTCCGAAGATATTATAATATGGCCATAAATTTTATGCGTTTTTTACGATAGTTAGCAGGTCATCATGGCGTTCAATTGCTGCAGCAACCCTGTCTCTGATCTCTTGGTCTGTGATGCGGTCTTTCAATGTGATACCTAGGATCCTTCTGTAGCATCTCAGTTCCATTGCTAGGATCCTCCTCTCTAGCTCTGCTGTCAGCTTCCAAGACTCACAAGCATATAAAAATGTGGCCCTGACCAGGGAGCACATCAGTCTGATTTTGGTGCAGAGGGCTAAGCCTTTGTTTTTCCATATTATTTTAAGTTTTGAAAGGGCTGCTGTGGACTGTGCTATTCAGGTTTAGGTTTCGTTCCCTCATCTGAGACAATAGCTCCGAGGTATTAGAAGCTGCTAACACTAGTCAGCTTTTTGCCCCCAATACTGATGCCTCTTATAAAGCCCTGTTGGCTATTGGTCATAGTTTGTTTTTTTTTCGGCATTTATTTCCATGCTATATGCTGCGGCAGTCTTTCAATGCGCCTCACCAAGTCAGCTAGTTCTTCTTCTGTCCCTGCAAGGCCATCAATGTCATCTACGAAGCGCAAGTTAGTAATTCTTCTTCCTCCAATGCTTACAGTACCTTCATAGCCCTCGAGAGCATCTTCCATTACTCTTTCAAGGAAGATATTGAAGGGTGTTGGTGACAGTAGGCAGCCTTGTCTTACTCCAACTGTGGTTTTGAACCAGTCCCCAATATTATTGTTGAAGTACACCGCACTGGTGGCATCCATGCAGAGGTTCTGGATTATTTTAATTATGTTTTTATTTATGTTGTACTTTTTCATTGTCGCCCAGAGTGCTCCGTGCCATACTCGATCGAAAGCTTTCTTGAAACCAATAAAGACATGGAAAAGATTCTCTTGGTGTTGGAGATATTTTCACAGAGTATTCTGAGGTTTAGGATTTGTTCTGTTGTACTGCGACCTCGTCTAAGACCCGCTTTTTCTTCTTATATAATTTTGTCTGCTATCCGTTTTAGTCGATTTAATATAATTTTCAACAGTAGGCCTACTTTGCTGGGATGGCTTATGAGGCTGATGGTGCGGTAATTTTGACAGAGTTGTCTTTCTTTGGAAGGATGATGATGAGTGATTAGTTCCAGGGTTTGGGCCAATCCTTCTGATTTCCAGATCTTGTTGCAAATCGTACAAAGTGCCTTTATCATGGTTTCTCCTCCCGCCCGTAGAAGCTCACCAGGAATGTTGTCTACTCCAGCCGATTTCCCCTTTTTCTGGTCTTTTAATGCTGAAGCTACATCGGAGTGAAGCACAGTTACTTACGCTTATAAACTCTGAGTTTAATAGCACAATGAAAGGAAAAGGATTTGACTTTTGTTAGACACCTTATTTATATAGATTAGTTATTTAGCGACGCACCATAGAAGACGCATATTGAACGGGACTAGTGACGTTTGGGATATGTTGGGTTAGAGACCGGAAAATCAGTTAGCGATATAATCCTCTAGGGTAACACGTGTTTAGTGACAGAGACGTTTACTGTGGCCTTTTCTTAGAATAAATACATGCTACATTGTTCTTCAGCGTTGACTACATCTCTTTACTAGTTAAAACCGATGTGTTTGTTTTGTCTGGATTGTTGATCAACTACACGGAATACACCCGAACAATAACACCCAAACGCTTGCAGAGTAATTGGTTGAAATTCAACAGTCATCCATAGTTGACCTCAAGACAGCCTGAACAAGCAACATCACACTTTGTTCTGAGTATTTTTTTCATGTCTTTATCTACTTCTTTTTACGTGCTTTGCTTGAATTTTGAATTGCAGTCCCCCAAATAATCATTCAAAGCTCGATAAGCGATGCCGATTTTCTGGAGTTTCGAAGATGTATCACATATTCGTCTTTGAAGAGCCACAGCCATCCCGCTGACCGTTGCCGAAAAGGAAGACCTTCATAACAGAGCAACATTGATTTACGGATTAGGCCTACAGTGTGATAGTCAAAACAGGAAAAGTAAACTCAGTATGCTCAATGTTATAAGAACATAACGTTTCGTTATAAAACAAAAAAAACTTTGATATTACCCTACTTGTGAAATGCTCAGTGCACATCACACTTCGTGGTATGTGATACTTTTAATTTCTAGTACTGGATTTGCCTAGTGTTCCAGACCGCGTAACTCAACATTGGTATGTAATACTTTTTTTTTTCTCTTCGGATTCTTGCTTCTTATATTTTTCTACATAACATTTGTAAATTTCATGCATAAAATCTTATCTTATCTTATATAATACAGACGTTACTTCAAAAAAGAAGATGATTACGTCCTACGCGTCATGCATTTAGTCATGCATATTAACCAATGACTTAAATTCTGCCAAGTCACTGGTTTTCCTGGCTAGCTCAGGCAACCCATTCCATGCTCTAATAGCACTAGGGAAGAAGGAGTATTTGTACAAATTTGTCCTAGCATATGGGACGAGGAATGTGCCTTTATCTTTGTGTCTTTCAGAGTATTTTATTAAATTTTGTTTTTGTATTTGAAGATTATGGTTCAGTGTTTTATGTATGATTGCTACTTTACTTTTGAGCCTTCTGTCCTGAAGGCTTTCTAAATTTAGTGATTTTACTAAAGGTGTTACTCTAGTCAAATGTGAAAGGGTTAGTATGAAACCATTACTAACATATCTATAAAGGTGCATAACGTTTGTAATACAAATATCCACATTCGTTCCTTTCGAAAACATGTTTACCAAATCTACCCAAACGTGACCTCCGTGACCCCAAGCCGTCCAACAGGTTCGTGACGTCACCGACCATTGTTCCTGTGCGTAACCAGCGGCTGCGTGTTAGCAATAGTGCTTAGGCGAAAACTGTAACACAACCAACGTGCAGTTGTTGTCCTCGTGACTATAAACAGACTTGGTATTAAAGTACAACAACTAGGCCTACTAGATCTAGACTTTATGTGTTTACTAAATATACACACTATTTGTGTGTGTGCTCTTTAGCACTTCTTTTTGTGAAGAGACGTCTGTAACAAATCTTATCTTATCTTGTATAATACAGACGTTACTTCAAAAAAAAAAAAAGAAGATGATTACGTCCTACGCGTCATGCATTCAGTCATGCATATTAACCAATGACTTAAATTCTGCCAAGTCACTGGTTTTCCTGGCTAGCTCAAATAAAATAAGATAGTCAATTTACAGAAGATACAACGCTATCAAGGGGAGGATTACCTATGAAAATAGTCATTTTGGACCCAAAAATGGGATTTTTAGATTTAAACGTATTTAGATAGTTAAGCAATTTATGTACTAGAATAGAATATTCCATTTTCTGAAATAATGCTTTAAAATATATATTTTTTTTTACATTTTTAGGCTGCATATTAAATCAAGATTTGATTGAAGAACGTAAAGAGTCCCCAAAAATCACTTTTTTTTTTTACATCGCAAGTACAGTGGTTATATTTGGTATCCAATTGTTCGGTCTTCAAACGCACTTTTAAAATTTGGCAACACTTTCTAATCTATTTTAAGAAGTTTTTAAGCTAAATTTGGAAACTTACGTACTCTATTTGGTAAGGTTTTCATAAATGCTGAGCACTGATTGGTTACTTACTGGGATTCCACTAGTGTGCAGTGGCGTCACTAGGGTGGGTGTCAGCCGGTGCGGTCTGTTCAGGGTGTCACCCCGAAAAATATTTCGTACTTTTTTTGTCTATTGTGCCATAATTTATAATGAACTCCATTCATTGATTGTTAAACAACTAGACATGACAGGGTAATTATAGTTCAATTGTGCAACAATGTAGCCTGAAGTAAATTACACAGTTTTTTCTTCTTCTCTGGATTTCGCACTTGAAAACGTATCGATCACTTAATTCTAATTTCTTTAACGATTTCATTTTTAATTAATGTGGCCGTTGTGAAAGTGTTGTCTGTTCATTGTTGAACGTGTTATGCTTTTGGTTGATCATATAGATAAAGTGAATGTTATACACATGTATTAAATAGCTTTTCTGTTAGTTCTTAACATTTCCTGTACTCCTTTATGGCTCCATACACCGAAGCTGCATTGTTTATATCTCTGAGCTCGACATATCAGAAATTCAAGCTAACCCCCTCTCTAGACATTTTAATTAATGTAACTAAGTAAATCTCATCAGCTTTTTTCTCCCTTAAAATCTTATAACTTATGAATCTGATCAGTGTGTACTATGTCAAGCGAAATACAAATGTGTTTACGGTAATTTTAACTCTTGTAAATATATCTTTTACGTGGTTTTCTAAAACATTTAGATAAACTTTTTCAACATGATAGATACACTTTCAATTATGGGTTTTATTCACACAACATTTCCATTATCTTATTGAAATTCTATATTCAATAAAGACTAAATAAATGAGAATTGGACCAGCTCACATCCCAATAACAAGAAAAAAGGACGCCTATTATAATCTATCTTGACATGACCAACGCATACGTTTTCGACTTACAACCAGACACAACACAACTAAAAGTTGGGACGAGCGAAAACTGCCCTTGTGGAGTATCACCAGAGAACGCTGACCATGCCCTTCAAAGCTGCATACTCTGTCAATAGGCCCAAACAAGACCCTGACCTCAAAATTCTTCTATAGAACAAAAGCTATACGGAGAACTGCCTGATCTGGAAATCAATGCGCGGTTCATCTCAGATATAGGATTACTGATCCGAACTATCCGACATGTAAAATGAAAACGATGAAGAAAAAGAAAATAAAGACACTTTTCGTTAATATGGTCAAATATTCTGATTTTATAGAGACAATCCATTTTTTTTTCTCCTGCTGTTAAGTGATTAAATCATCCCCAATAGGAAGCATCAGATAATTTTTTTTTAAATTTTTTTAACAACTGGCGTACTTTTCCTTTTGTAAATTTGGCCCACGATAAAAAGAAACTATCACCTAAAAAGTCTAGATCTATATCATTAGACTGATTCCGTGTAACGTTTCCTTTATCTTGGCTAGAGTTTCTTTTACATTCAAATTCTGAAATTACATCATCATCTTCAGAAATCTAAATTGCCACTTATTTACTTGCCAACTCTACAAAATGTACACAAATTATATGTGAGATTTCGATAATATTATATGCCTGAAGAATGTCATTTGTTGAACAGCGACTATTAGTTGGCACCCTGATATTACGGCGCTAGCTACTATTTCAACAGATTCGATAAAAACATAGTTAAATCAAAGCAGTGTTTATATACATGCAGCTAATACACAGCTGAAAGTAAGGTTTCACATCTGTTTTTGATATAAAGTATGATGTAACGTTTTAGACATTTTGTAGAATTTCATATTAAAAAATTAAATATGTTTAGCCGAAATATTTGTTTAAAATATATATAGATCTATTTATCAATTGTGAATAACATGTATCAATATTTAGCCACTGACACTTACCTTTTTTAATTGTCAGTTATTCCAAACGTGCGTTTTTTTTTTACTTAGGTGTCATCCCGGTGCGGACCGCAATCCCCGCACCCCCCTAATGACGCCACTGTTCAAAGGTCAACTGTTTCATCCTCCGCCCAGCCCCGTCCCATCCCGCCATGCCTGTCTTCATCAACAAGTTTACCATAGATAGATAGATAGATAGATAGATAGATAGATAGATAGATAGATAGATAGATAGATAGATAGATAGATAGATAGATAGATAGATAGATAGATAGATAGATAGATAGATAGATAGATAGATAGATAGATAGATAGATAGATAGATAGATAGATAGATAGATAGATAGATAGATAGATAGATAGATAGATAGATAGATAGATAGATAGATAGATAGATAGATAGATAGATAGATAGATAGATAGATAGATAGATAGATAGATAGATAGATAGATAGATAGATAGATAGATAGATAGATAGATAGATAGATAGATAGATAGATAGATAGATAGATAGATAGATAGATAGATAGATAGATAGATAGATAGATAGATAGATAGATATAGATATAGATATAGATATAGATATAGATATTGTGTGTGGCATAATATGTAGTTCGCAGACGGGGCTGCGTTGCCACGGGAAATACTGCATTCCTCATTAATCTTTTCACTAAAAAACAAGCCTTATTATTATTTATAATTATTAGACAAAACAGCTGTATTTTATAAGACAAGATAAGATAAGGTTAAAAAAAAATTATTGAAAACAACTTTTTTTAAATTACTTTTATTTTTAATTAGAACCACTAACGCCACAAAGATAAAAAATAAATCAATAAAATCATAACCAAAACAAATAATACATTCAGTGTTAATGTACACAATTACACTCATTTATGTAAAGTAATGATAGATTAGAGAATAGTCAATTATCTCAAAATGAAGATTCAAAGTTAACGAAATCCGCTGGTTACGGTAAATTTATATGATTATCTGGAATGAGTTCCCTCGACTAAGGGAGTGAAAGTTGGAATGTCATATGACATGATTTAACGAGGTGTGTAAATAAATTCACTCATGAATCTGGCGTTGGAGCGTTGGCTTGTTTATGGTTATTAAGTGTTGCGTTTCTAATTATCAAAATTCTCTAATTTATTTTGTTTCAAATCTTTTTCTAAATTATACACATCAACTTCTTTGGCCTTCTGTACAAAATCATCTCTGTCCTTAATTCGTCTAATAATTTTCTTTTCGGCAGCTTTTTTGTAGGTTTTCTTGGAAACAATGACACTTTCGGTGATTTTAGCTCTAGACTCCACTAGCTCTAAATATTTGGTTTCTATGCTGTGGAAAAAAACATTAATAAAATTCTTTGAAATATTAATCTGCACACCAATTGAAAATCTCATCTTAGAATAATTCTGTAATTTATTACCGCGGTAAACCTTTATCACTACATTTCCATCTTTATTAAACGTAGTTTAATCCAAATTTAAAGCAACGAGCCAGCAGTTAAATTATATTTTCAGCCTTCACTTCATTAATGTAGAGTAGCGAAGGACTATGTGAATGGTAATTGACTTTCCTATTTGAAATTCGGATAAGAATATGATTCAGGAAACTACTGTTAAGTTTCACATGTACAATACTAGAACACACAAAGGAGAAAAAGAAGGATATCTGTTATCGCGATTACTTTTAAAAAAAGTGTACGTCTTGAATTCGAACTCAGGGCTCAAGCCTCCTCGAGGGGACTAATTCAACTTATACCTTCACATCTGTCAAGTACAATTTCTTTCCCTTTGTTAAAGATACCAAACAAAATTATTAATTACCAACAGTTAATTAACTAATTGGTTAATTTTTTTTCTATTGATTTTGCTTTGTTAGGTACAAGAAATTGCAAGAGATTGGGCTTGGGAGATATAATGTGTACAAATATTTTACCCGACAAATAGACTGAGTTGATATAAGCTTTGTGTACAAATAAAAGTTACTTATAAATCAATATTATGGCAATCCAGTTACATAGACTAAAAACTAAAAATAATCATTCCGATATTGATGTTTTTTTTTTTTGTTTTTTAAATCAGACAAAGCATTTGAGTTATTTACACAAAATAAATTTAACAAGAAGAAAACCTGTTGTTTTTAACCTTTGTTAGACAAAATAATAGAATATACATCCTCTGTTTGGGATCCCACGACTAGGGCGATAAATAGAAACTAGAACAGATGCAAAATAGAGCAGTGGGATTTATGGCAAAGGAATATTCACATTAACTAGAATAACGCCATTACTAAAATCACTAAACCTCAGTATATATAGAAGGCGAAAAAGTAAAGTAGCATTAATATATAATAATAGATAGCTTATAAAAACAAAAATACAGCCTATTAAAATATTATGACACAAAGATAGAGGCACATTTCTTATTCCATATGCTAGGACAAAGTTTGAGCATGGAACAAGGGCCTGAATCATTCAGAAAAAACAAACAATGACATAGCAAGAGTCTAAGTCTCTTATTTACAAGTATTACATAATATTAACACACGAATACTCGTAGGACGTAATTATTTTCTTCTTTGAAGGAACGCTTGTAATATGTGAGACAATGAGATACGATAAGAGTTGGTTTAACATTTTTTTGTTATGAGATTCTACCAAAATTATTGGCAAGTATTTTTTTTTCTAAAATATTGTTATAACCTTGCCATGCACACCGCCATCCAAGATAGTGCAGAAAGAAGGTGCGCACTATCTGTGACTAGACAGGAAGAGTGTTGACATTAGGAGAGAGAACGATTTCCGCCCAAGTCTAGAATTGAGGTGAAGAGGCTGTGCTCAAGGCAGATGTCCTTTGTGTTTGTCATGTCTCCGTGTAAATAAACATCTATGTCTCGTTGAGTTGCCTCCCTCCAGTTATTACAATATTCACGAAAAGAAAAATACCAATTAGCTTACTCAGTTACTGAAGTGCTTGGCTCTTCCATCTTAATCAGATAAGAAACAGATATTTGTTCCAGCTTTTGCCATTTAGAAGCGGCAGTAATATAAACTTGAGACTGTCTCCTATAAAGTGAAAAGATAGTATTTTAAATGTTAAATATATATTTCTTGTTTTCTTGATAAAAAAAAAAGCTCCAGTTTGTTTTTGTTTAATTTAATGTAATACGTAAACAAAAAAAGACTTACTCGAGATAATTTTTAAGAGGTTCAAATTGAAAATGTGCAATCTCAAAGCCCATTCCACTTGCACCGCTTGCCAATCCAAATGCTTTTGTAATGGTTGAATATCTTGGTACTACACTGATTTTATTGCTTAAACTCACAGCACAAATCCCAATTATTAACGCAGCTTCAAAATAATTGTATTAAAAATGAATTGAAATAAAAAATAAATTATTCATATGTCATATAATATTCCAAATTTTAATTAACCGTTAGTAAAACATTATAAGTCTCAAAATGTTTTTGTGGAAATAATCTGTTTATTCGTCGGTTTATTTATGGTCGTTGTTTTTCATTAAAGTAAAAACACTATTACAAAGAAGCAACTTTAAAAAGATAGTGTATACTAAATTTTAATAAATCAGGCCAGTTCCTATTAAATCTTGTTGCGAGCTTAATGAAATTTATGACAATGACGGGGTGGCGACATTTTGACGGTTAGTGGATATACATTGTGGAGGAACATGGTTTAAGGTTTTAATCCTAGTAAATTACATAGCTACGAAATTGTTGCGACAGTCTGTGCAGACAAGCCAACGTCAGCGTTAAGCTTAAGCTTTTTTGATTATTTCACCAGATCTGGAAATCTCTAGGTAGTCTTTGCATGAGCACAACGGATGTCACGTGCTGTAGAGGTCTACTTCTGTAATTAATCCTTATAGCTATAACAGGCTGGCAAACCCTGTTCTGCAAAAGGTATTTTGTTAAAATGGAAGAAAGCGTGGCACTATCTCAGACAGAACGAAATAAAACAGAAAATATTTGATCCAGAATTGTGTAACTGACATTGAAAAGAAATTATTTTTCGATGCATCGATAGTGAATCGTACATAGAGATATCAGGTGTGTGCAAGAAACAGATTATTGCCTTGCCCAAGAGAGAGAGAGAGAGAGAGAGAGAGAGAGAGAGAGAGGGCGGGAAAGGCCGAAAAAAGAGTAACAACGTGGAGGAAAACGGTTCCAAAAGAAATTGGGGCGGAATAGATGTACCTGATGAGTCAGAAACCCCATTGACAACGAAAAACATGCTGAGAATTACTCCCTTAGAGCACGTGACAGGAAGCGAGCAGTGAGTCTTAAGGTTGCCTTATCCCCGTACAAGGACAGCCTCTGTGTCGTACATGAACCAGTATTCTCTCTATCTATAGCTTGTCCCAATCGTCCTTCGTGCAGAACTCTGCATTCGTAAAGAATGTGTTCTATTGTTTCGTCGTCCTCCATGCAATGGCGACACCGTGTGTCGTAATTCTCTTTCCACCGTCCGAGGTAAGCACCAATTGGACAGTGTCCGACCCAGAACTGGGCTAGGACTGCCTGTTCCGCACGATTCAATTGCCACCATGCATCCCTTCTGTCTGGTCTCCTCATTGCCCGATAAAGCTCACGCCCCTTGTCCTGAAGACCAGTCAGAAAATCTAAGCGGTCACCAGGCGCTTGGCGCCAATGGCTAGCGCTCGTTGTAGGTCAGCGTCTCTCAACCTTTTATGCTCGGCGACCCCTTTTTACAATTCCCCACTCTGCCGCGACCCCCCCCCACACACACACACACGCACATACAGCAATAGAAGGAAAAAGAAAAACAATCCATATTTTCGATGGTCTTAGGCGACCCCTGACTAATCGTCAATCGACCCCCAAGAGGGTCGCGATCCACAGGTTGAGAACCCCTGTTGTAGGTCTTGTCTTCCGTTGTTTTTCTTTTATCTGCGTCAAGGAGAGTTTAGAGAGTGGGGGTGGGGGGGGATAATTTTTAGCACATGATAACGTGGTTAAATCGATCTAAATGAAGAGGGGGATATGTGTAATGTGTTTAATGGTGACGATGGGAGGAGTTTAGCGATTAGTTGTAAATGATGCAACCTAGGTGGCTTAGTCATCACTTGATTTTAGTTAAGGGATAGGACTCCAGAACGTGAAACTGATAGGTTGTGTTATTGTAGTGAGTTAGATTCTGTTAAGAAATATTATGACCAAAGATTACTACATTTATTTGATCTCATATTAACTTAATTTTGTCTATATGATAAATAAAGTGTTATATAGTTTTATTCATAAAAAGGAAGTTATTCAAGTTATTTGAAGATTTATTAGTTAAGTTACAATACGCCTACAACGGTTTAGTTGTCTATCTTATCTTATCTTATATAATACAGACGTTACTTCAAAAAAGAAGATGATTACGTCCTACGCGTCATGCATTTAGTCATGCATATTAACCAATGACTTAAATTCTGCCAAGTCACTGGTTTTCCTGGCTAGCTCAGGCAACCCATTCCATTAAATTTTTAATTGAAACTTGCCTAGATTTTTAGTAGACTCTCAAAACAAATACATTTTAAACTAACTCTTATCGTATCTCATTGACTCAAATATTATAAACGTTCCTTCAAAGAAGAAAATAATTACGTCCATGCTCTAATAGCACTAGGGAAGAAGGAGTATTTGTACAAATTTGTCCTAGCATATGGGACGAGGGATGTGCCTTTATCTTTGTGTCTTTCAGCAGTTTGGTGCTACAAGTCAACAACCAGTTACAACGGGGGGAAGAAGGATTGGAAGATTCGAGTGTTCGACTTAAATGTAGAAAAATGGGAAATATTTAAGTTGACATTTAAAAGAAATAAACTTAATGCTGTGATTAAACGTGATACGGTATACAAAAGAGTGTTTTCATTCACTCCGAAATGTAATTATCTGTACTTAGCTAGAATTAATGTAAAAAAAAATGCATTCAACTACCTTTAGGTCCATAAAATATCCATCCCCGAAGACGCTTTTCTGTAGCAGCAGCATCATCATACATCATTTTAGCTGCCCTGTGACTTCGAACTGCAAGATCGTAAAATAGATCTCTGTATCGGTCCTTTGCCTAAAAAGCATGGTTTGCAAATCAATTGTAAATATTTAATGAGTAAACATATTGAGATATATACCTCTATTTAAGTCAGAGCCTCATGGAACCCTTGGGAACCTGCATGGACGCTGTTGTCAAAAACGGCTCTAACGATTTCTTTTAAAAAATTTAAGAGTTGATAATGATATATCTTGCTGACGAAAGAATTACTAGCTCGTTGGCTACATGGTGAAAACTCTAGTTCAACCGTTATAATTTTTCAAAGTAAAAAATACACAAGTGTAAATTTGGCATGAGAATTAGCCTACACTTAGATCTAGAGCCAAATTAGTTTTGAAAGGACAATCGAGTTTTAGAATTTCCGAATGTTAGGCATTATTGCTTAGACTCATATATTATATCTAGACTGAAAATAGGAAACAAATTCTTATCCGCGATTGATCCATTCATAGACCTATATAGAGAGATTTTTATGTACGCAACTCTGTTTCAAGCTATAAGGGAAGTCAATATTTTCTGTCTTAGAAAAGTAATGATCTTTAGGTTTTAAAGTTTAGAAATAATGCAAAATCATTTCTCGAATTTTCTTTAGAATAGACTATTAATCGCAGAACTATATATTCACGCAAATATATGAAACAAAGCAATTTCCTGTTACTATCCATTGAGCTATTGTTAGATCGAAATAATTTATGTCTGTTTATTTTAACCATTTTGTGTATGGGAGACGAACGTATGCCAAAGGCAGTCTTTTATTGGTGAGCTAAAAGGTGGTCGATGTAACAGAGGCGCCCAAAAGACCAGCTTAGGCGTCAACTTTCCTTAGCTGACATAGAAGTTGGTGGTCTGAGTCTGCACTTGCTTCTTTGAAACTTCTTACATCTAGTATATCTGATCCATATCTCTTATCTATGATTATATGATCTATTTGATTCTGGGTGTTGCCATCAGGCGAGATCCAGGTTACCTTGTGAATATTCTTATGTTGGAATTTTGTGCTGCTGATAGACATTCCTTTTCCTGATGCAAAATCCACTAATCTTATGCCATTATTGTTGGTCTCTTCGTGTAAGCTTTCTTTGCCAATTGTTGGTCTGAATGCTGATTCCTTTCCGATTTTTGCATTGAAATCTCCTAGGACTATTTTGATGTCATGCTTTGGTGCTTCATCATAAATTCTTTCCAGTTCATCATAGAAGGCTTCTTTTGTGTTATCATCTGCATCTTCAGTAGGGGCATGAACATTGATAAATGATATGTTGAAGAATTTTCCTTTCAAACGTAGTGAGCAGAGTCTATCACTTACAGGTTTAAATCCAATGGCATTACCTACCATTTCCTTTTTAACAGCAAAACCTGTAAGTTGTTAGTGCTTCCACCACTATAAAATATAGTATACTCCTTAGTTCTGAGATCCACCTGATCTTCTGTTTCCTACATAGATCACGCTCAATAGCATGAATTACCAAATGTTTCAATCTATCTTTGAGAATTGTTGACCTCAAGAAATTCTTCATTAGTTTGAGGCGCGAGAAGCTTCTTTCGCCAGATTACACAGTTACGGCTATGCATAATGCCGTTTTCATTTATCGCTCGTTGGATTGGTGTTTTCCATATTGAGTTACACCCCAAAATGACAACTTTTGTCTATATATTTCCGTACATTTTAAGGACTTTTTCGTATATTTTTGCAATTTCGGGAGATTTCCAGAAGCTCTTGGTAAATCGACAGGAGGGCGCGGGAAATCTGTTTTAAGTTATAACATGGTTTAATTTACACATTTATACACCGTGAATTAGCGCGGGTCCTATGAAAGTGCGGGGCCCATTGCGGTCGCATAAGTTGCACTTGTAAAACTCAAAACAATCTGGACCGACAAAGGCATAGCCTCGGCACTAAAATATGACTGATGTGCTCCCTGGTCATGACCACATTCTTATATGCATGCAAATCTTGGACGCTGACCAAGAAGAGTATCCTAGCAACGGTTATTAGCACGGTTATCAGCTAGTATATGGAGATAATAATATTAGCCCCTATTCAAAACATGATTATATAGATATAAGTTTGAAAAAAAACAAAATGAAAAAAAAAATGGGAATAACTCTGCAACTACAACTATAACTCTAAAATAATGTAGCATTTATTTCCCTCATTTGATATTCTAAAAAAGGTAATTACCAATAATCAATTGACTAATTGGTTAATTTTTGTTATTAATTCATGTTTTTTAGTAGGCCTACAATAAATCATTGTTTAAACTTTTAACATGATCCTAGAATAGTTGTGGGAGAAATAACTTACATTATCTAATGGGACAAAAAACCCAACATATTTAGCCATATCTGTGAATACTTAAAGTATTAATTTCCCTTGTTGGTAACAAGCAAAATAATTAATTGCCAGTATGCTAATGAACTGACTAATTGTTGTTGCTTTTTTATTGATTCATGTATTGCCTACGGCAATAAATACTTGTACTAAGTTTCAACTTGAAGCGAGAATAGGTGTGGGAGAATTAACGTATACAAACGTTTTACTAGACAGACAAACAAACAGACGGACAAATATACAGAGTGACTTGATATAAGCTTTGTATTGTAGTAAATCTAAGGCAGGCAACTCAACAAAGTTCTACAGTAATTAAGTAAATGTGTTTATTCACCAGGACAAACACATAACAGCCTTCTACATTCCAAGAGTCCTTTCTCCACCAAACCTGAATTCGGACCAACGACAGCCTTCCCCTTCTACAGCTAACACGAAGAAAAAAGGGGGGCAAGTCAGGCAATACACACTAGACCAGATATATTATTATGTCACACAGAAGCCAAGTGTATGTCGACTACAAAGAAAAGACAATAAACTGATTGCTCGGTGGTAGAGGCAACATTTTTCTTCAAGACAAATCTGACCTTTGAGCGTTAAATTAAAAATATATTTTTATTTAACTGAAGCGAAATATCTTGGAATATGATTAATAATAAATGCTACTATAAATTATATAAACGCGAACATATCATGTGTAAATGTTTTGCAGCTCCAAAAGTGTCCGTCCGTCCCGTTTAATCGCAGAAAGTAGACTACATAAGAAAAACGGACTATTTTCATAACGCGCAGTCTCGATATATCCTCATAATACGCCTGACGACAATCTAAATTAGGACTAAATAGAACGCAGATCAAGATTTAGATCTAAGTAAACAAATAGTTTAAACCAGTTACACCTATAAACCTATTTATCAATTAATCTTCTTCTTCTAGATTTAGATCTTTTAGACTTGGAATAGATCTAGATTTATATAGTTATTATACATCTAGGTCTAGAATCTAGACATTCTAGCAGATTTCTATATCTATGTTATAAACTATTATATACTACTTTTAATTAATGTCGCTTTTAGTTTATTGATAAGCTTTGCTTATACTTTTACGAAGAGTGTGGCGCCAAGACATCCCCAATGTTATCAGCTCAGACGCATTGGTGGCTTGGTCATGTTCACAAAATGCCACCAGGTAGACTTCTACCTGACATTTTGTCACCCACTTTGAAGCTGTACTGATGTATGCAAAATTGACACTAAGTTGTAAAAATGAGGCACTGGAGGGATCCACATGGAGAGCATTCATAAAGGAAATGTCCAGCATTCCAGATGGCACACAGCACCTGGTTATTACAGATGCCCAACCTGTGCCAGCAGTCTTTAGCCTAGGATTACTTTTAGGGTTTTAAAAAAAAACGCATCGCAAAATTTCAGGATCTCTACGATTTAAACAAAGGGTTGTATTTAACTATTAACTAATAACTAATTTTAAAAAGTTATACTCACTGATCGATTATTTAAATACAGAGCCAATGTATTCACTTTAATGTTTAATTTGTGAGAAAAGGCACAACCATATAATCATGAATGCTACGTTACTAACTAACAAGTAATGTGGATGTATTTTATTAGATCTAATAATTATATCAACAAGTTTAAAAATGCTAAAAATCATTAGACAAAGGCCGATAGTTCTATAGACACTTTGTGTCAAGATTGGATTTCTTTTGTATAAGCCTGACAAGTGCCCGCTTGATTTGCCGTGGTGTAATACCTAGTTGGAGACGATTTCATAATCTTAGTATTTGTTGGGACATTAAGTCATGCATATTAACCTGAATTCTGCTAAGTCAAAGATCTTCCTGGCTGACTCAAGGAACCCATTCCATGCTGGAGTTTACCTCCCCTCCCCACCTTCCAATTTATTTTTTACGTTAAAACCTTCCCTTCAATAAAACACTAAAGCAAAAACGTCACCAAAAGGGGTTTAAAAAAAAAAACAACTCCAGAGGGTTTAAACACCCCTCCAGAGGAAGGGACCTCCCAAACACCCCCCTTGAAAAAAAATCCTGGCTACGCTCACGTGACATGCCATTTCTTTATATTCTCTATCTTGCCAATGAAGAGGTTATTTTTTTAAAAAGTAAATCGGAGATTGGAATATATGACGGAAATATTTCTCAATTCGCTCCACCAAATTTGAAACTGTCAGGTATGGTTGAGTCGAAAACTCTTTCGAAAGTCTAGGCGAGCAAAAACCAACAAAGAGCTCCCTTCCACTGGCCTGATTGATCAGAACTGTTCTGTCTAAAAGAGATCCAAGTTAGTGGTCTATGTACACTACCATTTCAAGTGGTTCGGACCAAGGCCAACCGTTAAAGAAGGCCTGAACACCTGATCTGTGACGTCGCAACTTGTGGGCAGTTTAGACCAGGTCGTGACATCGGGCCTGTGATGTGGCAACAAGCTACTGGAGTAAACTGCCTACAGGCTGCGACGTCGCAGGCGGCAGGTCAATGTTGAGGCCTTATTTAACTATTGGTCTCATTCGGATGCTCCGGGCTCATGGGCTAGAACGTGGCCGAAAGCCGAGCACACCGGGGACCCTCACCATTTTCCTTTTCTTTATAAGACAAACCCTGCTGGACTCGCAATTTTGAAACGGCCACTTAAGGAACGGCGTGTGGATTGTTGATATGGTTGTGGGAGCTTTTTTACTACCCTGTTTAGTTTAACTGGAATGTTCTCGCACCCCTAAGGCACTCCCACGGTAGTCTTGTTTTGCTACCCATTTGGCATTATAGTTTCCTCTTACAATCTTTGAGGCAGGGAGTTGATCCTAATTAGCTCCTTGAAAGAAGGCTAGATTTTTCTGACGAGATTTTACATTTCTTTAAATTTCAGCTAAGCCAATAGTGTTGAGAATTCAGTCAGTTCGTGAAGCAGGAGTAAGTCAGTGACGTTAGTGATATGACCATGTTAGACGTCAGCCATCGAAGCTAATGATGTGACTGTCGTGCGCATAAGGAGTTGCTTCTTTGCTTGGTGTATTTCTTTTGTGCACCATTTCTAAGGACGCGCTATGTTGGCGTCATTGCTTCTTTTTGTTTTGCTTGGGTAGCAGATCTTTGGCTGGAGTTCTCTGTATGTTTTTTTTCTTCCCCAGAATTGGGTAAGTTAGGTTGTTATAATTCTTTTCTTCATTTCGTAGCTCTAGAGTTGTTGGTATTGTAATCTTCTGAATGGCGGTCACAAGGAATGTATATTTTTTCTTGTTTGGGGACGCAGGCTTGGTACTCTTCTTGAATCTTCTTGAAGTTAGTGATGTGAGCTTGTGAAAAGTCAGTCAGTCAGTTAAGTTAGTGATGTGAACTTGTGAAAAGTCAGTCAGTGAAGTTACTGATATGAACTTGTGAAAAGTCAGTCCGTCAGTGAAGTTAGTGATGTGAACTTGTGAAAAGTCAGTCAGTCAGTCAGTGAAGTTAGTGATGTGAACTTGTGAAAAGTCAGTCAGTCAGTCAGTGAAGTTAGTGATGTGAACTTGCGAAAAGTCAGTCAGTCAGTCAGTGAAGTTAGTGATGTGAACTTGTGAAAAGTCAGTCAGTTAGTTAAGTTAGTGATGTGGCCATGAGCACTAGGATGAGGAAAGACATGAGAGAACTGTGTGTTGTTATGGATGGTTGTTGATATTGCCATTATTACTATTTTTTTTAAATCTTGAATCAATTGATCGTCTTCTGCACTTGCGATCAATAGCCTATCTTTGTGATTTACATTACCATACAAAAAGAATTTTTACATTAGCTTTATATTTATAGATGCTAAATTTATATTGATCTATATTTTTTAATGACATTAAATTTTATTCTTATTTAATGTGTCACACTTTTTGACATGTAAATAAGAATAAATATAGGAAAGGTCGCCCGATTTGATAGTTTTTGCAACCATTATTTGTTGGATCAAAAGACGAAATGATCGGGGATGAAATGACCAAAAATAAAATGACCATAAACCACATTATGGTTCATATCATATATAAATATATTTTTTTTTTTGGGGGGGGGGGTAAATTTCACGTGACAACCTAGTGTATCCTTTACAACATATATATATATATATATATATATATATATATATATATATATATATATATATATATATATATATATATATAAATTGTAAGTCAACTATAAACTGACGCGTGAACGTTAGCAATAATCGTGATAGACTAAAACACAATAATACAGTACAGACTGGTCACGATTTTCAGACTACGATTATACAAACACGATTACAACTACTAGCACGATTACAGGCCCGGGTAACACAGAAGTTCAGTTAATGAAACTTACTTGTACCTGCAAATAATATATATGATACAGATCAAGGATTGGCCTCTTTAGTCACGCAAGAAGTTGCAAAGGGAAAAGATCGTATATATATATATATATATATATATATAATATATATATATATATAGTAAAACAAACTAAGAAAATCCGTTTGTGCTAATAGTAAAAAAGAAATTCTAAAAAGTGCAGAAATTTTGTGGTGTACATTCTAAATAACATAATAAACTAACACTTCATATTTTATGTTCACAGAATACACCAAATAGCTGACTATTTATAGTTATCAGACGTAGAAAATATTCAACAGGTCTATTCTTCATAGTACTGTAATTCTTCCCTGCACCAGCGCCTTATTCAACATTGGATATGAACGGACTATTTTGGAGGAGGAAGGTGAGACAGCTGTTTTACACTCAAGTGAAAGGAGAAATGTTTTAGGCTAGGGCCTAGCTCGCTCCGCCTTAAAAAGGAATTTCGCCAATGGAGGGGTCAGCTAGGTTAGAAATAGTTGACGCGTTCTGTGGTGACTGTGGTCGTTCTTGTGAGTGGGCGATACTCCCGGTGGTTCAGGAAGGCAACTGTTATTGGGACAGAGAGAGAGACACAGACTGTGACCGAGATGTAATGGCGATAGAGGCGACCTTGGCAAGATAAGACAGAAACGGAGGCAGAGAAACTTGTAGGCGAGATCTGAAGAGCTAAATTGTTATCTGTTTTCTGGTGTCCTCAATCAATGTCAATGTGGCATTTTACGTCTCGAGAGACGGTGTTTTCCCTTTGAAAAATCTTGTGTGACTAAAGAGGCCAATCCTTGATACACAGCTGCGGTCACAGGTGGGACGTATGTAATCACCAGGCTACGTTGCATTTTCACCCTTCTTTCTGCTTCTGTTGTGTATGACATCTGCAATCCGGGACCCTTCCTTTATGCTCTCTCTCTCTCCATGTGCCACCTCTTCCCAGCTGCTAGTGTCGATTTTGAAGAGCTCCATGTCGCAATTGCATACATCCGTATACCGTAAAAGTGGGCGACCAGCGGCTCTCCTGCCTTCTATTAGATCGCCCTACAAAATGTCTTGTGGAAGTCCACCTACTGGCATTCTATGAACTTGGCCAAGCCAGAAAAGGAGTCTGCTACTGATAACACAGCATATCATATTACCTTTAAATAGACAGCCATTATCTTTTTCTGTTAACCCTCGTTGAGTTGTCCTCCCCCCCCCCCTTTTTAAAATTTAATACTTTGCTCACCTATATAATTATTATATTTTTACAATTTGAATAAATTTGTTTATAATAAAACCTAAGTTTACTAATATACAAAAGGGGAAATAAATTCTATTAAAACAAAAATGAGCTAGTAGCTCTTAAAATAAAAAAACAAAATTATTTTTTTAATATAAGTTTATTGGAATTGATCAAAATAATTTGTTTCTTTCTGAGATCTGTTGACCAGTAAAAAGTAACCATTACCTCCATCTGTCTTTGGCATATGAAATCTGTAACGTTCACCCGTAAATAATTTGGTCACGACCAATGAGAATGCGGATTGATCATATCTGTTGAAGTAAGAGAAATAGATACAAACTTTTTTTTTAATAAAATTTATTCAAAAGAAAAGACATAACATATTATTTTATATCAATTATTATACAAAGAATATTTAATAAAAACAACATTTTGTGAAGGAATAGTTTCCATCATGGACATCGGGTAGACTGCAGCAAAGGTCTAGAAAATGATGACAGAAAGAGCCAGAAATTGATGCTAAAGTCAATTTACATGCATGTTGAAAGTTTTTACTAAAGTCAAATATTCTCGTCAAGGCTATCTGTTTTTTTTACAAATGAAAATATAGATAAATGTATCTAGAAAACATTGAATAACAAGTGACACACCAATGACATATATTCCAATGGTTTTGGTATGTTTGTGGATTACAACTGCAACAATCGTTCTTAGAAAAGAAAGAAGGTTAATGTCATAAAATTATAAACTCTCCCTTTCTTGACAATTTTTGATTGTCTCTCTTCAGACCGGGCACGCTATGTCCTTATCGCCAAGGTGACAATCATGTCTGGTAGAGTCAGAATTTGGGGAGTTCTGCTTCCGACAATTTCTCTTGATTGACTTTAAGTCACAGGGGTCTGTTTAGAGTCGTACTCATAATATTTTTTTTAATGAGAATTTCTCAATTTGACATATGAAATGTTAGGTGGCAATATCACAGTTGCATTAAATATAAATACAGGGATTGAGTAACAACAAGCAGCTAGGGAAGGCATAACAAACTCTAGAAATGATTTTTTAAAAGTATGATCTCATAAAGGGATTAGGTTTTTGGACTTTAAGTATGTACAAATGTTTGTTTCAAATTTGGTCATTGGTGGGAAGCGTGGTCGAGACGCTATGTGCGCTTGAACTTGGCTTGTCTTGGCTACCTAGAAAGGGGGCTCGAGGTTCGACACCCGACTCGCGCAGAGTTGCGTTTACTGAGCGCCTAAAGGCAGCAAGGAAAACCAACTCCTAGATACCCCATCCCCCCCCCCCAACTGGTCCACAAATGAGAATGGACCAAAGCGCTCTGAGCATGCTATAAGCATGAAAGTAGCTATATAAAAGCTATAATAATAATTACTACCCAACTATTGTATAGCAATTTCTATTGTTAAGATCACATTGCTATCAAATTTAGTTCTGAACCAACAAGAAGCTAGGGACGAGATACAAGAAACTTTTTTCTTGCAAAACATAATTATAAAAACAATAAAATTTTGGGATAATACTGCAATAATTGTCAATAAGTTAACGGACTTGGTAGTACTGAGCAGGACGCACCGCCAGCAGTTCCATTTAACCAAGGATGACAGGCATGAAGATATCCTCAAGTCGTTTTTCGGTCTACTTCTGATCTTTAATGTTGAGAATATCATTGGAGTTCATAGTTTATGAGGCAATTGGTGGATCGAAACTCTTTCGTTAATTTGTATATTCTTGTAATCTTCCCTGGGACGGAGCGCTAGCGTTGTCTGAATTCCTCCTTCATTTTTTGAAGTTTGTAGTAGTGTGAGTTCCTTCGAGTACCATCATTTCTTGTCGGTGTTGTAAGACTCCGACTTCTTGTAGAGAAGGACCGTAAGCACTTGTGAGTTTGTGCACTAGCGGTGGGGGCACTCCTCTAAGTCACTTAGTTGTTCATAGTGTTTCAATTTTAAATGAGCACACAACAGTAACTGGGTTTTCCCCCTCTCTTTATTTTTTCTTCACTTTTCTCTTCCTTCCCCCTTTTTTTCCCTTCCCCCTTGGAACAAAAGGGTCTTTAAATGTATAAGGGGATCATTTTCTCTGTAATTTTAACATTATTTTTTTTCTTTCTTTTTTTTTTTTTACATTTCAATAATTCATTTACTTTAATGTACATTTTATTTTTTTTTAAATATATATTTTATTTTAAAACTTGTATATCCTACATTGTATAATCTGTATATATGATCTACTTGAATTCTATTTAGGATTTTGTTGTCGTGACTAGCTTTTAAATAAATGTTCCATATAAGTATCCTTAAGTTTTTTACTTTTTGCTTTGGGTATTTTATTTAAAAATATTGCTATGGCTGTTGGCATTTAAAATATTTGACAGAGTTCCTCTCACAATAGTGAAGTTTGGACACTCCCCAAACAAATGTTTTTCTAGTTTGTTATTTTCCACCCCGCAAAATTTACATGTGTAGCCTGCCCTGTCCGGTGTCTGGGGTCATCCCATAAATTAGCCTGTAGGTCACCTCCCGTGCTTTCGGAGTTATGTTTTTATTGTGTAATTGCGTGAATGTGTGTGTGTGTATTAACCACTATTCCCAATTCCCTCCCCCATTTTATTCTAAGCTCTAAATCTTCTATAAGTTTATCTCGAGGTGCTGTGTAAATGTTCTTAGTTTTGTGGTGTATTTGAATATCGTGGTTTTGTAGGTGTCTGGTTAGTGATCTGTAAAAAGGGTGGATGTGGGTGCCGAGAAAAAGTGAGGTGTGTTGTTTTGGATGGGGAGAATTTTGTTGAGCCTTAAACCGAAATAGTATAAGGTTAAGGGGAAGTTTTCAGGGCACCTAACTACCCTATAAATAAATAAATTTTAAACGAAGTGCTTTAATTTTTGTTTTGATGTATTGTAGACTTATTCCCCCTTCTTTTTTATCGTGTATTAGTGTGTTGTGTTTGATACTAGTGTATGGGTTTCTGAAAATAAATTTTCTAATGATTTTGTATATGTTTTTTATGAAGTTAGGAGGTGGTTCTACACTGTTGGCCAGATACAAACTTTTGGGCACTATCAGGTTGTTTGCTATAATGGCCCTTCCAAAAACTGTTGTACCCATGTATTGAAATATTTTTATTATTGTCTTTAACTTATCTGCTATTTCATCCCATTGTTTTTTAATGTAAATTGCCGGGTTTTTGTTCCACACGCAGATTTTAATCTCTTTTTCTATCCTTAGCCTAAGTTTCATTTATCGTGAAAGAGCGCCGAGCAAACAAGAAGCTGAGAGAAGAAGCAGGTCTATCTGCAACTGACCAAACCTACCCATGCCACGACATATGCGGCCAGCTTTTTAAAGCGAGGATTGGACTTCCCAGCCATCTTCGAGTCCATAGGAAATGTGAAATATGCTCATCTTTGACCACGAAGGAGGAGCTATATATCTATTCATTTATCGTGAAACTTTCTGATAGATCTACTTATCTTTGAAAACAAAATGTAATGAACTTGTGTAATGAAAAGCAACGTATTCCATTGATGATGTCAGGGAGAGGTATGGCGAGAATGAATGTTACTTTGATATTTTGTTATATCCCCTTGTTATGAATGCGAAGTGTTGCACGTGTTGTGAACTGAATGGTTAAGTCTTCGTTGAATGTGCGAGTGAGTGTGTTAAGTCAGTAAGGTCTTGCTCCCGGTCCAGGAAGGTTGGACGTTTACTTCCTGGACTGGTATTTAGGTATTTATATATTTATAAGTTGATGGCTTGGTGTTTTGTGTATTACTATTTCATAAGAGTGATATAATTGTGTGCTTTATTAAGTGTTAAAGTATTATGGATATTCATGAATATAAGGAGTTAGAGTTGATGTATATTAAGTGTTCGTATTTGAGTTAAGCAAGTATTGATGAATTACAATTGAGTAACAAAGAAAGTATCAATCAAGTATTATTTAATACACAAGAAACCCCTAGTGAGCCACAGGAACCAAGTCAAGAAACACAAGACAAGAGACAAGCAGAAGCGTATATATATATATAATTGAACCTCTGACAGATGATACATATAACATGGTTTATGCTACTCTGTGTCAGTAACTAAATATGTTTTCATGTCATGTCCACTTGGTAATATGTAATATTGAAAAGCTAATCATAAGCGTCATTCGACATGTCGGTCTATTGAAGCGGTTCTCAACCTTTTAAGTTCCGCGACTCCTTTTTACAATCCCCCACTCTGCCGCGACCCCCCCACACACACACACACATACAGCAATAGAAGAGTAGACACTAACAATCCATATTTATCGATGGTCTTAGGCGACCCCTGGCAAATGGTCAATCGACCCCCAAGGGGGTCGCGAGCCACAGGTTGAGAACCCCTGGTCTATTGGGAATGAAGAAAACAATCTGTATTGTACAAGTACTTGTGTTGTTGTGTTTAGTTCCGCATTGCACTTGCCTGTGACACCTGTGTAGCGTGTTGTTTCTGCTGGAACAGTCTCTGTATCCCCGAGTGCAGTTCGGACAGAAGCAGTCTAGCTCCATCACGCACTTCGCCCAAGGTTCGAGTATGGCCCGAACTACAAATGGAGTTTGTTTAAATACACTGACACCAGCTTGAAGCTGGGTATAGTTTATGTAAGCACAAGGCTGGTCCCCAAAGAAATCAAACATCTGGAAATATATAATTGATTATCATAAGTATAAATCTTTTTAGTACTGGCTAAGAAACATCTTATCTTATAAAATACTGACGTTACTTAAAAAAAAAAAAGATGATTATGTCCTACGCGTCATGCATCTAATCATGCATGTTAACCAACGACTTAAATTGTGACAAGTCACTGGTTATCCTGGCTGGCTTAGGCAACCCAGTCCATGCTCTAATTGCAATTGGAAGAAGGAGTATTTGTACAAATTTGTCCTAGCATATAGAACGAGGAACATATAACATTAAACTCATTTATTTTTTACAATTTTTTAAATATAAGATTAAAATAGACAACGAAAAGACTACTTTACATGAATATCTGAAAGTGAAATAATTTTGTGCCATTATCTGGCAAAGGGACTTCTATACATGAAAGTAAATAAGCTTAAAAAGAACCATAACTGGAAGAAACTGGATGATAAAAGGAGTACAAAAACGACACCCCGAAAACGGGAGTAATCGTTGTAAAAAAATAGAAATAAAGAAAACATGAAATACACATTTTAAGAGATATTGCCTATCACAGTAAACTGTTTTTAGATGTAACTTGATAAGAAATGATAGATTTAAGACTTTATACTACTCCAAAAGATGCAACATAGTTATTTTATTTGTTATAGGGTAATATTCAAATGATATTACGAGTACAAGTATTTAAATAAATTAAATAGTAAATTAGTCTATATTATATTAAACCTTTTTTTATTTACACTATTGTATGTTATTTAAAATGTGTAGAATTTTATTTTAAATATAAATAATTGAATACGCTGCAAGTATTATAGTACTTGGATTACCCCTTTCAAAGTAGCTCCAGGGATGTTATGCATGCCTCTTCCCCCCCACACCTGTAGGCCAAGCTTATCTCCCCTATCTAACAACTCCACAATATGCTCTTTCCAGTAGATTGAGGCGTCTTGATAAACGACCAGTTTCTTTGTTTTCATCATGCAAGCCTTTCATTAAAAAAAAAAAAAAAGAATAAACATACAACACTTACTTGAAACCATCTTACATTACTACAAATATTTATAAAATTGTACAAAGAGTTATAGGGTAGTGCAGGGCCGGATTTAGGTATATGGAGCCCCCTGGGTCAAGATTTTGTGGAGGTCCGTCCCTACAGTCTTTCGAAAGCTCTAATAAAGATCCACAGATAAATAAAAAAAAATACTTGCTTTTATTTTAGAAGGACGAAATAGTGCCTACTCTCCTACTCACTCTAATCTAATGGGTATCTTCTTCTTCTTCTTCAACTGTCAGGTAGAGTTGAGCCCTCGGCTCTTGGAACTCTAGGCCAGCAAAAGTGAACAAGAGCTCCCTCTCACCGGCCTGAATGAGAACAGTGTACACTGTTCTGTCTGACGGGTGGGTCAGACTCGCGGCAAGAGGCCGCGTACACTAAGACCCCCGCCACTTTCCTTTTCTATACCAGGCTAACTGTGCGGGACACGCCATTTATGTAACGGCCCCTTGAGGAACAGCGCCTGGATTGTGACAAGGTTGTAGGAGCTTTTTTACAACTCCGCACAGTGCAATGAGGATGCTCTCGCACCCCCTAAGGCATCCCCCACGGGAGTCTTGTTTTGCTACCCTTTAGCCTAATCGTTTCCTCTTACGATCGTTTCCACCCTGGCGCCACTATGAGGCAGGGTAGCATGCCCTGGCTAATGGGTATCTGACTTAGGTAAGGGAAAGTAAAGGCGGTTGGTCGTTGTGCTGGCCACATGACACCCTGCTTCTTAACCCTTGGCCAAAGACACAGATGACCTTAACATCATCTGCCCTATAGATAATAGGGGAACTTTTATTTACATATTCTGAGCATGCTACAACTACAAGCGGACAGTTTTGAATCACGATATTGTTAGTGTTAAAAGTGAGTAAAAAAAACTAAACATTTCTGACCAATCGATTGAAAATCCGGCCCTGGGGTAGTTTTTTTTTTTTACTATGATACAAGAATCTTTAACGTAATAATCGGTACGGTAGTCCTAATAATGTATGTTTAAAAAATGTAATCCTATGTGGATCACAATCGTTACCATGATAAAAACGGGTTTCCAAGCACATGAATGCAGCTCTCGAAAATGTGTGGGAAACAATTCAAACGGAAATGATATCACGTGACATTGGCACGCTTTCTCAGTCTGAAAACAAACAGAATCAGATGTGCTATGACTTACATACGCTATCAGTATCATAAAAAAACTAAACAAAATATGTTGAAAGTTTAGACTGTCTAGATCAGCGGTTCTCAACCTTTTATGCTCGGCGACCCCTTTTTACAATCCCCCACTCTGCCGCGACCCACCTCCCCGCACACACACATACAGCAATAGATGAGTAGTCAATAACAATCCATATTTTGGATCGTCTTAGGCGACCCCTGGCAAATCGTCAATCGACCCCCAAATGGGTCGCGACCCACAGGTTGAGAACCCCTGGTCTAGATCGTCCAAGCGTTACGACCTATTTGGACAAGTCAAGCTATTGGTCTTAAGATAAAAATCCCCCAAGCGTTATCCCAAAGGCGACGTATGCATTCGAGACATGGACGTCACCTGCGAAAATTAAGGCAAGGCTAAATGTAATATTTAATGACGTAACTTTCATTCAAAGTGTAAAACGAGCCTAATTAGACATGTAGGCTACTCATCTCAGTTCTTCTTATATGACATTGACAACCAATCCATAAACGATATTCAGAACCAATGCCAGGGGAGGCTAATGTTGACTATTTTTTCTGATTTATGATTAACTGAAATGTTAAGCATCCACAAAAAGACCAGCTGACTTTACTCTAAACAAAAAAACAAACAAACAGGTGACTATGGAGATCTATTGTTGCCGGCCTATACTGCACTAGGGGAGATGGACTGTAAGTAAGTAAGTAAGTAAGTAAGTACAATGTGCTGTATGAGCTATAAGTACTTAAGTACAATGTGCTGTATGAGCTATAAATACGTAAGTACAATGTGCTGTATGAGCTATAAGTAGATAAGTACAATGTGATGTATGAGCTATAAGTACGTAAATACAATGTGATGTATGAGCTATAAGTACGTAAGTACAATGTGCTGTATGAGTTATAAGTACATAAGTACAATGTGCTGTATGAACTATAAGTACCTAAGTACAATGTGCTGTATGAGCTATAAGTACTTAAGTACAATGTGCTGTATGAGCTAAAAGTATGTAAGTACAATGTGCTGTATGAGCTATAAGTACCTAAGTACAATGTGCTGTATGAACTATAAGTACCTGAGTACAATGTGCTGTATGAACTATAAGTACCTAAGTACAATGTGCTGTATGAGCTAAAAGTATGTAAGTACAATGTGATTTATGAGCTATAAGTACGTAAATACAATGTGATGTATGAGCTATAAGTACGTAAGTACAATGTGCTGTATGAGTTATAAGTACATAAGTACAATGTGCTGTATGAACTATAAGTACCTAAGTACAATGTGCTGTATGAGCTATAAGTACTTAAGTACAATGTGCTGTATGAGCTAAAAGTATGTAAGTACAATGTGCTGTATGAGCTATAAGTACCTAAGTACAATGTGCTGTATGAACTATAAGTACCTGAGTACAATGTGCTGTATGAACTATAAGTACCTAAGTACAATGTGCTGTATGAGCTAAAATTATGTAAGTACAATGTGATTTATGAGCTATAAGTACGTAAATACAATGTGATGTATGAGCTATAAGTACGTAAGTACAATGTGCTGTATGAGTTATAAGTACATAAGTACAATGTGCTGTATGAACTATAAGTACCTAAGTACAATGTGCTGTATGAGCTATAAGTACTTAAGTACAATGTGCTGTATGAGCTAAAAGTATGTAAGTACAATGTGCTGTATGAGCTATAAGTACCTAAGTACAATGTGCTGTATGAACTATAAGTACCTGAGTACAATGTGCTGTATGAACTATAAGTACCTAAGTACAATGTGCTGTATGAGCTAAAAGTATGTAAGTACAATGTGATTTATGAGCTATAAGTACGTAAATACAATGTGATGTATGAGCTATAAGTACGTAAGTACAATGTGCTGTATGAGTTATAAGTACATAAGTACAATGTGCTGTATGAACTATAAATACCTAAGTACAATGTGCTGTATGAGCTATAAGTACTTAAGTACAATGTGCTGTATGAGCTAAAAGTATGTAAGTACAATGTGCTGTATGAGCTATAAGTACCTAAGTACAATGTGCTGTATGAACTATAAGTACCTGAGTACAATGTGCTGTATGAGCTATAAGTACTTAAGTACAATGTGCTGTATGAGCTAAAAGTATGTAAGTACAATGTGCTGTATGAGCTATAAGTACCTAAGTACAATGTGCTGTATGAACTATAAGTACCTAAGTACAATGTGCTGTATGAACTATAAGTACCTAAGTACAAAGTGCTGTATGAACTATAAGTACCTAAGTACAATGTGCTGTATGAGCTATAAGTACCTAAGTACAATGTGCTGTATGAACTATAAGTACATAAGTACATTCTGATGTATGAACTATAAGTAAGTAAGAACAATGTGATGTCTGAACTACAAGTACATAAGTACAATGAATGTACACTTTGGTTTCTTATAGTTATAATGTTTTTTGTTTGGTGTAATACACAAATTGTAAGACAAATTTCCTTACGGACAATTAAGATTATTATTATTATTATTATTATTATTATAAGTACGTAAGTACAATGTGATATATGAACTATAAGTACGTATATACACTGTGCTGTTTGAGCTTTAAGTTCGTAGGTACAATGTGCTGTATGAACTTTAAGTACGTAGGTACAATGTGCTGTGTGAACTATAAGTACGTAGGTACAATGTGCTGTATGAACTATAAGTACGTAGGTACAATGTGCTGTGTGAACTGTAAGTACATAAGTACACTGTGATGTATGAAATATAAGTACCTAAGTACAATGTCCTGTAATGAACTATAATTACACTGTGTTGTATGAAAGCCTACTTTATTTCTTTGCTCCTTTGTGAGTCCTAGATCTAGCAAAACAAAAGTCTTGTTCGGAACATAAGGGAAGACAACTGTGTGTAACCTGTGAATCATGGCCTGACTTTCATAGTAATGATTAGCAGACGTGGCAGTGGCGAAGATGATGTTGCTGGCAGGGATCTGGGATGACAAACTGACGATCTTTTCACGCTCCTGGTCTGCCAGTGTCAGTTTTGGTGACAGTATGTCCCAGAGTCTTTCTTTAGGGTTCTGACTTAAATGTCTAGAGCAACTTTCAGACCGACAAGCTACACAAGAAAAACATTTAAAAAAAAAAAACTTTTTTGAAACAAAACAAAGTTCATACTGAGTTGTATTAATTAGTATGAATCAATCATGTGATTAAATGTGTAAATTTGTAAAAAGATCTAGACTAACAATAATAAATCTGTGCAATTAGAAATATTTTTTACCAATTGTTTTTGTTTAGTGCATTTTCATGCTTTTAGCTTTCTCAATGCGCTATGATCTTATCACTTGTTTGGACCAGTTGGGAAAGGAAGGGTGGAAGAAGGCGGTATCTGGGTGAATGTTGCAGTGATCGCTTTTCAAATGCAAAAGATACGTGTTCACTTAGAGCTCAAGAAACCACCTCAAGGGGACTAATTCAACTAGTAACACCAAATCTGTCAATTACGATTTAATTCTTTTGTTCGATACTAAACAAAATAATTAATTACCAATAGTTAATTTCTATTTGGTTACAATTTGTTAATTGATTCTTGTTTTGTCAGGTACAAGAAATAATAGTGCGAAATTTCAACTTGATCCGAGATTGGGTGTGGGAGAAATAACGTGTACAATCTTTTTACCAGACAGACAACAATAAATTGATATAAGCTTTGTTAAAAAAAATAATGGTTTTAAACATAAGATAATAAGTCTTCCATTTGAGAATAAACTTTTCAAAGAACGAAAACAATAAATATTAGAAAAAAAAATTAAAACAAACTCAAATAGAAATCTACTACTTTGTACTCTAAATGCTTAACACGAAAAAACCTCCCTGATACCTCTTCCACCCACCGGTCAACAAATAAGATTGGGCATGCTCTAAGCATGGAAGTAGCGCTATATAAAAGCCATAATTTAATTATTTATTTATTCCTTTCTGTCTCTTTTCTCAATATCCCTGTTTCTCCTTGTTTCTTCATCTGTTACTCTCTATCGCTCTTTATCTCTCTTTCTCTCTTTCTTTATTCCTTTTTCTCTCTGTTTATTTTTCTATATTAACTTTCGTTCTATCCATCTTTTTTCTCGCTCTCTCTTTTTCTATCAGTTATTTTTAATTATTATTCCACTGATTTATATATTAATATGTCTATATCACTTATATCTCAATTTCATAACTATTTCATCTCAGTTTTAAGTCCATCTTTCTTTTGTCTCCACCACCTCCCTAAACAGTTTGTCCATCGCCTTTAGGCCTATTATGTTATGTATATAGAAAGGAAATGATAATTTTCGCAATTTTTCATTCTGTAGGATACTTAATACTGTTGTAAACCTGCCTTGCACCAGTGCTTGAGGTGCGCACTAGCGCACTAGTGAACGTAAACAGGAAGACACTAGGATAGAGAGAAAAACAGTGCATCAGGGATCGTGAAGAGTCTGAATGTTTGGGAAACTAAGAAGCCAACTTTTGTGTTGCCTGAAGGTTGTAGAAGGGACCTGGAGCGAAGCGGGGAAGGCTGTCGTTGGTCCACATTCAGGTTGCTGTCTAAAGGACTAGTAAATTAGTAGCAAAGACTCTGAGGAAGCTGAAGGATGTTATGTGTTTGTCCTAGTGAATAAACACCTGTATTTATTTCCTGTTAAACTGTGTTGAGTTGTCTGCCTTTACATTGAGTGCCTACCCTAGAGTTACAACAATACTATCGTTTGTTTATGATTATTGACATGTTACAGAAAACCTAGTAGTCGTGTTTTTATTTCGCCTTCTATGTATGGCTTTAGTTTTCCTCTATTTCTCCCTCGGGATGTGCAGGTTTTTATTGTAAACTTAAGTTTAATGTACACACAAAAATATTTGAATTCAATTGTAAATTGACCTAATTGAGTTAAGTATCATTCATCTTACCCCACCACAAATTGTTGCACTTATTAGTGACCTTGTACGACTGCATATCCGTTGATGCATTCAACATCTCCGTCAGTCTGTCTGTCATGTCACTCACAAAGTCAGGAGGTCGGCCTAGAGTCTGTAATTTATCTGATGAGAAACAAGACAACAGGTAGAAGTTACTCTCAGTTTAAAAAGGGATACATGACTGCATGTGTCATAACAGGACAGCACACGTATGACAACATATTGTATTCATGTAAAGTAGTAAGTAAAGCTCCCCTTTCAGACCTAGTGGTCTATAGGGCAGATGATGTAAAGGTCATCTGTTTCTGAGGCCTACGGTTAACGAGGGTGTCATGTGGCCAGCACAACGACCAACCGCCTTTACTTTTCACCAACTAATGTCAGGTACCCATTAGAGCTGGGTGGACTCAGAGGCGACCGAAGATCCCGAAATTAAAAATTCCAGTCTTCACCAGGATTCGAACCCCGGACCTCGGTTCGGAAGTCAAGCGCTTTACCGCTCAGCCACCGCGCCCCAAACACACACTAGGCTGAAAACGATTCATTTGTCACAAGAGAAGTGCAATCTCTAAAGAAGTAAAAGATTCTACTCTAGACTGCAGTATGTAGATCTAGTGGGAAGCGTGGTCGAGAGACTAAGTGCGCTAGAACTTAACTTGGCTTGGCTACCTAGAAGGGGGCTCGATGTTCGACACCCGACTCGGGCAGAGTTGTGTTTACTGAGTGCCTAAAGGCAGCACGGAAAACCAATTCCTAGATTCCCCCTCCCCCCCACTGGTCCACATATGAGATTGGACCAAAGCGCTCTGAGCATGCTTTAAGCATATATAAAAGCTATAAATATATATCTAAGTGTCAGATGATGTACGAGCCACTTTGTTAAGCCAAGAGATTTTGTTTCACCAACATTTTCTCTAAATTTATAGTATAGTGTTATTTATATAGATCATAATTTAGGTTCAGAGCTCTAAAAAATCATAACATACGTAAAGTATATTCAGACCTTGTGATCTAAATGGCAGATGACGTAAAAAGAGCATTTTTTTCTGAGGCCTACGGTTAACAAGGATGTCATGTGGCCAGCACTGCGACCAACCTTTACTTTTCTCTAACTAATGTCAGGTATCCATTAGAGCTGGGAGGATTCAGTAAATTAAAATCCCAGTCTTCACCAGGAATCGAACCCGAGACGCTGGGAAGCTAAGCGCTTTACCGCTCAGCCACCGCACCTCCTACATACCTACATATTTGTAAGAAAGCTTACATAGGGTAAATAGGTCTTTGTGTTATTCAAGCATGTAGTGAAGCATGTGGGCTTAGCAGAACACAATGTGAACCAAAATATATAAAATAAAAGTTCTTAAATTTTGATCCGTGTACTCTATCAATCAATCTATCAATTTTATCACAGCATTAATTATTATTTATCTATTTATCTCAATGATTTCTTATTCTTAGGTCCAATGTCACCACCAAACCTCACGTTTTCCTCCTCTTGCTCGACTGAGTCTACCACATTGGCGACCAGGTTGTCATGTTCCTTGGCTTATCTCCCCTTCTCTTGTACTAGTACGAATGTCAAACCACATTTACTACTCACCAGTTGGCCCATCCGGGCAAGCCTCCGTTATTCTATTGTTGCGTCAAGTCTATCAACCTTGTTGACCTAATCACTAGCGCGAGACGATTTGAGCTCCTTTCATCTTGCGAGCCAGCTATCTAGATCTATCTATCTATCTATCTATCTATCTATCTATCTATCTATCTATCTATCTATCTATCTATCTTGTATATCTAAAGTTAACTCTTTTTCTCCTAACTGACGATACCAGCGTTGATTCCACCAGAATGTGGTAAATAATTACGGAGAGAAAGAGTTAAATATTAGATCTATTTCCCCCGTAGAGCTTATGATTAGCGCACACTCCACCATTCTCCTGAATAACCAGAAGGATTCTGAGGCCTTCACATATTGCAATAAGAAGATACTTATCGAGCTTTGCACATTTTAACAATATATCTCTCAGCCAGCGCGTATGGTGCAACAACACACCTTAATACCTACACTGCTTCTTCCATGTCATGAGTGTGAATGTCCTTGTGTATTCAATGTAGATGACCACACAGAGTAGTAATATCATCAGGAATAAATATCTGCTGATTCTGTTTTCCCATTTGATCCTAAATTTGAAAAAAAATAATAGATTAAAAAAAAAAGAAAAAATATTCACTCCTAATGAAGTTCAGTCGTCGTTAAATTTAGAGTTCTGGACTATATTTGCGTGCGCATTCACACACAATAAATAAACAGTCATTTCTTAAAACATAAAATAGTTCCGTCAGTATTTCATCTACCTAGACATTAAATTAGTGTTAACATAAAGGGGAACAGAGCATTGCTGAAATTATGAAGAAAATTATTCTACCAACATACGATTAGCTATACGTTTACTGCTTTATAATTGAAAGGGTTATACTTTTTTTAATATGCACAGTTTTTGTTCATTTATCATGATCTTATCCCTAAAGGTGATACACCGTAAGCGTTATAAAGATCAACTCAGGCGCCATTTCGCCCTCAGTAGGAGATACAGTTGGAGAGCTCTTACCAAAGCTGCGGAACAAACGTTTGAGACTCAAAGGAAAACCATTATTGAAGGCAGGCGCAGAAGACGGATAGAAATCTTAAATAGACCGCCAGCAGACAACGGCTTTGTCAGCACGACATTTGGCAAAATATGCAGGTCGCAACTGGATTAGAGTAGTCATATGCTGCACTCATCCTTAATCTAGGGAATAGAAAACATTGCCATTATTATACTACAGGGTGTGAATGATAAAGATAAAAAGTGAAATGATATTGGAACTATTACTTTTATATCTTAGTTACTTTGTCTTAACATACATGACTGGATTGACACATGAAATGCGAGGGATGTAATTATTTTTCTTTTGAAGTAGCTCTTTAATTTAAACCATGACCAGCATTAGGCATAGGCAAACTAGGCAGCCGTAGGGCCTAGGAATGGTAGGGACCTCGCACAGGACTGGAAACAATTTTTTTAGAGACGAAATGTGTGCCCATTGTTGGAGTGCACTAGATTTTAAATAAATTAAGTAAATATATTTTTCTATTTTATTTGGGGGGCCACCAAATTCACTTCCCCTAGGACCTCCGATTATCTAAGGTCGGCCCTGCCCAAACATTGGCAAAGGCTTCGGGAGTCAACCCTAAGGACAAATCAGGAGCTAGCGACCCTTAGGCAGTTTGCAACACACAGTGCTACAACCAGCTGCGACGCCGCTGACCCCAAACTGTATCGCTCTGCCAATTCTTTCGGATACATCCGCTGTGTAGAGAGGGGGGGGGTGTTCTTAAGGCGGCTTTGTTTCGACCATAGCTAATGCCCTGGCACTCTTCACGTTTCTATGAGATGATCAATAGTCGCTTTAAAACTGAAGAAGGCCATAGATAAATAAAATAAATTCAAAACTTTTTTTTTTTGTTAAACAGCAATGCAAGGGCATTAACTCTATCTCTAAAACACTTGTGTTAACTTTTAACAGTGTTATTTATTGAAATATCTCTTGTCTTCAACGTTGGACATATCTCCCTCTCTCTCTCTCTCTCTCTCTCTCTCTCTGTCTGTCTGTCTGTCTGTCTGTCTCTCTCTGTCTGTCTGTCTGTCTGTCTCTCTCTCTCTCTCTCTCTCTCTCTCTCTCTGTCTGTCTCTGTGTGTGTGTGTGTGTGTGTGTGTGTGTGTGTGTGTGTGTGTGTGTGTGTGTGTATATATATATATATATATATATATATATATATATATATATATATATATATATATATATATATATATATATATATATATATATAGTAAGTTAATGAAATTTGCTCTTAAAATGCTTATCGCACCCAAAGACTTTGACCTCGTTTGGTGGTTTACAATTATGAAGAAAGTAGTAAAAGATATAACCTATTCCTGTACACAAAGACAGACAAAGATTTAAAAGAAAATATGCATGGAACTGAAAACCATGATACTAAAACAAAATCGTACTACAATATATACAGAAAGACAATATGATAATATTGTACACACTATTGCCAATAAAACATATATTTTTATCTTATATGTTATTATTTTATTATAATCATAGCATAACGTAACTAGTGTAGTGCTTGAATTAGGACTCCTAAACACAAATTAGCCAGGAATACCAGTACAAAATTGAAAGCGACCAAAAAAATTAGATGTATAATCAGATTTTTTTTTATCCAGGCCTGAGACAGAAATGGTTTTGATTTACTGCACCATTTCAATTTAGGGTTCACTTGGATACTTTTTTTTTATGGAGATTTTTTTTTTAATTTACAAATTCATTTTGAAGTAAAAAAACGACATTTTAAAAAAAAAAAATATGTAAAAATTAATAAATTAAGCCACAACGTTCAAAATGTTCTTTTATTTGTTTTCACCAATGGGTTGTGGAACCTACTAGTCTCTTTTTTACGCCAGAGCGGTCAAATTTATTTTATGTGTTTTTGTTCTGTTGAATATAGACTCCTGTGTTCAGAGGTAGAAGTTGATAAGATTATTGACTCTTGCATTTAGGTCTAGAAGTTGACTAGATTATTGACTCTTGCATTTAGGTCTAGAAGTTGACTAGATTATTGACTCTTGCATTTAGGTCTAGAAGTTGACTAGATTATTGACTCTTGCATTTAGGTCTAGAAGTTGACTAGATTATTGATTCTTGCATTTAGGTCTAGAAGTTGACTAGATTATTGACTCTTGCATTTAGGTCTAGAAGTTGACTAGATTATTGACTCTTGCATTTAGGTCTAGAAGTTGACTAGATTATTGACTCTTGCATTTAGGTCTAGAAGTGGACTAGATTATTGACTCTTTCATTTAGGCCTACACCATTAATAAGCAAAAGAACTATAAGATCTTTAAGTAGCAGATCTTGTAAAAAAAGAAAGTTTCATTTAATTAGCAAAGTACTTTGACGTACAAACTAAAACCTTAAATAAAATGTCTCATCTTACATGTTTTTAGTTTTGAACCAATCCCATCCAGAAATGTAGGCCTACGTAATCCCTTTCAAAATGACACACAAATCCAAAATAAGGACAACATTAAGACTAATAGCATTATGTTTGAGAGATGTTAAGATATCTTCCCCCCCCCTTTTTTTTGGTCTCCCCCCCCCCCTCTCTCTCTCTCTCTCTCTCTCTTACACACACACACAGTCTATGTGTCTCTATAACACTCTCTTTTTCCCAGGGCTCTTTAATTTTTTTTTCTCTCTGAGAGAATTTCACGATATTTCTCCCTTGATATCTTAATTACAACCTCTCTCTCTCTCTCTCTCTCTCTCTCTCTCTCTCTCTCTCTCTCCTCTCTCTCTCTCTCCCTCTCTCTCTCTCCCTCTCTCTCTCATACACACACACACAGTCTATGTGTCTCTCTAACACTCTCTTTTTCCCAGGTCTCTAATTTTTTTCTCTCTGAAAGAATTTCACGATATCGTTCTCCCTTCATATCTTAATTACAACCTCTCTCTCTCTCTTTCTCTCTCTCTCTCTCTCTCTCTTTCCTTCTCATATCAGTAGCACCCTAACTTATCTACTAAGATCGTAGAATCTAGGCTTGTTTATCCAGAGACCTTTTTTTTGGTGGTTAACTTTCTATTAAGGTCTGTTTTAACTCCATGAGGGTGTGTGTGTTCGTTTTGTGTTGTGTGTCAATGTCAGCAAGAATAACAAGGGTGATAGATCCTAACCAATCATATTTAATTAAACCAGTGGTTCCCAAAATATTTTTTTAAATTTTAATTTTAAATTTTTAAAATTTCTCATTGTAAAAGTTTTCGCAAAGTGCGGTTTCTCGAGTATTTCTTGATCGTTCACGCGTGGCTCCGCCGGGACTATCGTCACTAACAGAAGAAGAAGCGAAAGCGATAAAATTGTCGCCTAAACCAGCAAGCTTCGAGCAGGAAGGGATGATTAGCCTTAGTTTGCCACCCACCTAGCAGAAGGAAAACTGAACTCGAAACTCTGCTGCTTTGCAGCTAAACCCAAACATGGGAAAGGTTTCGGGGTCATGCCTGAGAGAAAATATGGAGCCGGCAGTCTGCACCACACAGCGCTACACCTTGTCAGAGCCTGTGACGCCGCTGATCCCAAACTGCATATGTCGTTTGTAAAGAAATACATAAGAAGCTTTTAATTTTATAACTCATACCACCGATGTGCCCTTGAACTGTATTGTTGCATAAAGAAATTCTTTTCATAATAGGTGTAGATTTGTGTAAAACAGTTTTTAAAACCACAATGGCTGGTAAAATCGCTGTTTTATCTATAGTGTTTTTCCGTATTTTACTATAAGTAAAGAGATATTATAAGACGCTCACAAACCATCATCTTCTCTACAAAATGTCGAAAAGAGATTTTGTGGATCTATTCAGCACTTTATCTTCGAGTGTTCGAAAGGTGTTCAACTCTTTATCTATTTCATCAGGGTGGCATTATCTCAGATGATCCTCCAGCGTAATTGGTTTCCTATCGTTGTAAAAAAAAAGGGCAATTGACAACCGCTAGTTTGTCAAGAAAGGAGTAAATCCCAATTTTAAATAAAATCTACATTTCTTTTTGTTAAACATTAGTTACATGCAGACAAAATTAAACTATTTAAATAAGTATTGAAATTGAATACAACAATTTTTCGTTTAAATAGCAGGGTGAATATTGAAAGAGTTAACTAAGGTCCAAACCACACATTAGTGTATGAAAGAATTACAGTAATGAGATGTAAAAATTAATGTAACGACCTGCTATCCATTATCGTAGACCCCCGTGGACATCTCATAGACCCCCAATTTATTTTTTTAATATCGTAGACCCCCTTGGAAGTCCTCATAGACCCCTGGGGGTCTATATAGACCACTTTGGGAATCACTGAATTAAACCGTTTAGATTGTTTGATTCAGAAGTTTCATACTTTCGTTCAGAAGTTAAAATCGTTAAAGTCTTATCTTGAACCCCCCGCAAGACTGAATGGGTGACAAGAAACTCATTGACAATCGTGGCAGCCTGGCAGCCATTTTGTGATTAAGGAACGATAATCCTATCGTCTGCTTTTGTATTGCTTTTACATCTGCCATACATTGGAAAGACAAATGTAATACAAAGTGTAGTGTGTGTGTTGTTGTTGTTTAATTACTGATCTAAAGACTAAGAATATCTGCATGTAAATCTAATTGATCTATGTCCTAATAATTAATTTGGTTAATTTTGTTTTCTTTCCAATGACATTCATAGCATAACAATAAATGTTTGAGTTAAAATAGTAAAAGTATCTGCTGGCATTGCTAGCCTTTATGCATGTTTGAATAAATAACACATTATCTAAGAGTTTGAAGATTAGGAGAGAGTGCAGTATTTCGCATAACTACGCAGACCCAGTTGTGACCTGCATATTTTGCCATAGTTAATGCAGACAAATTCTCTTTTTGACAATTTTAGTACGTTGTTTCATAAAGAATTGTAGTTTTCAATTTTCTGTTTTCAAATTATAATTTGAAAACAGAATCTATAATCTAGGTTAGCTTTTTCGAAACATGTTTTTATATATACCAATGGAAAACCAATGACTTGACTAGATGCATGACGCGTTGGGCGTAATCATTTTTTTTTGAAGTAACGTGTGTATTTTATAAGGGCCCCCGTTTGGGCCAACGTTCATCCCCCAAATGGGGCCCATGTGTTTAGCCCTTTCTGGCCCCTCAATGTTTGACCCATACCGGCCCCATGAGGGTTCCGTCAGGGTTTCATCTGGGCCCCTTAATTGAGCCCAGACTTGACCCTTAAGGATCCTAATTGAGCTTTCATTAATTGTCCCCAAAGGGCCAAGTATCTCTTGCCCTGTTGGGGCCCACAAGTCCTTCCCCTTACTGGCCCCACAAGGGTTTAACAATACTTGGGGCCCCTATAGTTAGCATCGGCTTGCCCAGTTGGGGCCCTTACTGGGCCCAAAATCTTTGCTATCAGGGCGCTAAGGGCGTAATCATTTTTTTTTGAAGTAACGTGTGTATTTTATAAGATAAGATGAATATGGGATAAGATAATATTATTTTATTGGTCCAAACAACTGGAAACTCAGTCCACCTCAGCAGTATTACTATAGCAATAGCAATATAGATGCAAAAAAAGAAAACTTTTTTGTATTCAAAAGACTAAATAAAATTAAAAATGAGTTTTTAAATTCAGGGGTTTTCTTCAGTAATTTAGAAGATAAGATAATATAACCTTTAACCCAAAGCAACCAATATGTCTTCTGCATTTTGTTTTCGGATATAATGTTAACAAAAGAAAAAAAACTATGAAAATTCACTAGTTAGAGTTCCAACTTCAGACCTTGCTATCTAGAGGGTCATGGGTCTCTACGACCCACGGTCAATGAAGGTGTCATGTGGCCAGCACAACGACCTTTACCTTTCCTCCCAGCTTTTAGAGCTGGGTGGACTCGGTGGTCGAAAAAAAAATCCCAGTCTTCACCAAGATTCGAACCCGGGACCACCGGTTCGGAAGCCAAGCGTTTTACCATTAAGCCATCCAACGTACGTGGACTGGATGATATGAATGTTTTCTCAGAAATAGTTTTTATTTCCTAGAAACTCGAAGAAAATACTTAAAAGCACAATCCTTGCAACAAAAAAACACGATTACCTATAATAATATTATAGGGGAATCAGAAGAGTAGCCAAAACTCTGGACCCAATCATGCACCCATCATCACTCTTCCAAAACTCTGGACCCAATCATGCACCCATCATCACTCTTCCAAAACTCTGGACCCAATCATGCACCCATCATCACTCTTCCAAAACTCTGGACCCAATCATGCACCCATCATCACTCTTCCAAAACTCTGGACCCAATCATGCACCTATCATCACTCTTCCAAAACTCTGGACCCAATCATGCACCTATCATCACTCTTCCAAAACTCTGGACCCAATCATGCACCCATCATCACTCTTCCAAAACTCATTGGTTAATATGCATGACTAAATGCATGACGCGTAGGAGGTAATCATCTTCTTTTTTGAAGTAACGTCTGTATTATATAAGATAAGATAAGATACAAACCATTATATTGCATAACCGTTAAACGCGCTAGGAAAAATTTGGGGCGGTCTTGTCATTATAGACATATACACACTACAAGCACAGTACGCTAGGCTTACATGTGTACGTCTAACTGAACAGGTTGTCATAATCAGTCGGACACACAGTCGATTTACTTTTTGGGCAGGGAGGGTGTGTGACTATTTTAGTGTACATGCTTAACTAGCTATGCCAGAGTGTTATTTTCTTGGCTGACCACTCAACATTGAGCAAACACTATTGCATAACGCGCAATTAAAAAAAAAACACAATGGGTGGTCTTGTAGTATCATTGACTACACGTGTTCAATACTCTAGGCCTACATGTGGAGGTCAATCTGACCATGTTGTTAAAATCAGTCGGACACATTCTATTTAATTTATGGGCAGAAAGGGTGTGGATTAATATATATATATATCACAAAATTTCGTATTTATAAAGATTTTTTCCCTTAGTCTACTTATTAGGCTATTTATATGCCTTACGTCATTTCCGCCTCTTTTATCTTATCTTATCTTATATAATACAGACGTTACTTCAAAAAAGAAGATGATTACGTCCTACGCGTCATGCATTTAGTCATGCATATTAACCAATGACTTAAATTCTGCCAAGTCACTGGTTTTCCTGGCTAGCTCAGGCAACCCATTCCATGCTCTTATAGCACTAGGGAAGAAGGAGTATTTGTACAAATTTGTCCTAGCATATGGGACGAGGAATGTGCCTTTATCTTTGTGTCTTTCAGAGTATTTTATTAAATTTTGTTTTTGTATTTGAAGATTATGGTTCAGTGTTTTATGTATGATTGCTACTTTACTTTTGAGCCTTCTGTCCTGAAGGCTTTCTAAATTTAGTGATTTTACTAAAGGTGTTACTCTAGTCAAATGTGAATATTCGTTTGTTATGAATCTCACTGCTCTATTTTGTGTCTGTTCCAGTTTCTTAATGTTTTCTTGAGTTGAGGGGTCCCAAACGGAGGATGCATATTCTATTATTGGCCTAACCAAGGTAAAATAACATTTTAGTTTTATGTTCTTATTTGATTTATAGAAATTTCTTTTAATAAATCCTAATGCTTTGTTTGATTTTTTTTTTTTTTGTAGTTTCATCAATATGTGGATTCCATGATAGTTTTTCATTTATTATAACACCTAGGTATTTTGCGTTTTTAGTCTGTGTTACTGGTTTGCCATGAATAAGATAAGTGGAATTAATTTGTTTTAGTTTTTTTGTTACTCTTAACAACTGACATTTTTCTGGGTGGAAAGACATGCTCCAATTTGATTCCCATTTCTGTAATTCATCTAATTCTCTTTGTAAAATATCTGTGTCTTGTGTTGTTTTTATTGTTCTATATATTATGCAATCGTCTGCAAATAATCTGACTTTTGTTCCTGAACTAATGCAATTTGGTAAATCATTTATGTAAATTAAAAATAGTAGTGGACCCAAGACTGTTCCTTGAGGTACACCTGAGTTTACTGTTATCGGTGTTGATTTAGAGCCATTTATTATTACAGTTTGTTCTCTCCCTATCAGAAAGTCTTTAATCCACTGATGCAGTGGACCATTAATGCCGAAATATTATAATTTTTTAAGCAAACTATGGTGGTGAACGCAGACCATATAGACATATAGGCCTTTATGATGCGGACTAAATACATTTTTAAAAAATCGTAATAGCCAAGAATTAATAAGATAAGATAAGATAATTTTTATTGATCCAATCTAATGGAAATTCAGTTTGACTACAATTGACAAGCTCAGCGAAACTACTGTACAAAAACAATATTAATTAAAAATTCGAACAACATTCACACACGAAACAAATACACATTCACAACCAGCGCTTTATGAAATTGGCTTCTATGTACTTCTCGATGACGACAGCTGATCTTGTAACACTCTGACCGAAAGTGGGATAAAGGAGTTTTTAAATCTTTCTGTTTTAGTCCTAATGGAAAGGAGACGACCACTTCTTTCAGATCTTATCTAACAGTGGTTTAATGGGTGCATGTTGTCTTTAAGAATCGTGAGTGATTTGGAAAGGCATCTATCTTGGAAAAGCTCTTCAAGAGATGGTAGCTGTACTTAGTGATATACGATGCTTTTTAAATTAGTCTATTTATTCTAAGTCTTTGTGCCAGTGAAGTATTACCATACCAGCAGGTGATGGAAAAGTTAATAAGACTGCTGATGGTTGCTGTGTAGAAAAGTTTGATTATTGTTTTGTCTATGTTGAATTTTCTTAGCTTTCTGGGATAGAAGAGTCGCTGTTGAATTTTCGTGTATAGATTTTGACAGCTTTTACTCTAATCAAATTTGTTGTTGATAGTTGTGCCTAGATATTTATATTCTTGTACTTGTTCTATGGTTTGGTTTTTTATCTGAATTTCTGCAATATGGTCTTTGTTTTTCCTAAAATAATAAGGTGATCTAGAGTCTTTTTTGTTTTTCAAAAGGAGGGGGGAGCAAGAAATTGTAAAAAAAAAAAAAAAAAAATCTAACTAACATTATTAAGAAAAATCTAGATCTAATGTCATTTCGCTACATTCAAAAGAAGTGAGATTACCTACAATAAATAAAACCAAACTGATATTTTTTTTTTTTTTTGTTTAGTGAACGAAGTACCAAAATAAATTTAGAAAAGGGAACGGGAATGTGGCATTAAATCGGGACCTTCGAAAAATGATTTTTTTTCTCTAGGCCTAAAATTGATGGTATGAAGAAATATAGGCATATATATAGGCCCTACGATGTCTAGATCTAATACCGTACACTGCTTGCATTAGATAGGTTTAAAGAAACAAAAAAGTAAAACTGACCAAAAAGGGATGGGGTTCACGGTCGGAATAAAATATAGGTGGAATTGAGAAGCCAAAGAGTGTTTGAAGGACTTTTTGTTTTTGGCCGAGTGAGAGGATAACTGAAAATGCTACTCAATTTACGGGCCCAAAATATGAGTGTGTGTATGTTTCGGGGGCGTATGAAGAAACGGGTCTTTCCAAAACAAGTCAAAGTTTATGTGGGAGAAATAACAATGCGTCCGTAAAAAAAAAAAAAAACCAACAAAACGGGGGTTCCAGGAGGCTAAAAAAGTAGGTCAATCGTTAAAATGTGACCCGTATATTACGTTGTTGTTCCGGCCATAATAAACTATATAAAATCAGAGAAAAAATCAACGGGCGTAGTCGGTGTGAGCTGTTAGTGTAGTCATATTTTCTCGTGCATTATATTGATTGTTTCATTAAAAATGCTTGTTTCGTTTTTCTCATTTCCCGTTAGCCTTGATCTATACTTTTGATTTCTATTAAACCGGAACTTTTGGTCGTCTCGTACAATACAAGTGCTCTCAGTCTCAGCCATGCCAATCTTTATCATTATGATAGTTTATGCTCCACTCAGCTTTTAGTTACCTTTATGGATTAGATAGATGAAATAGAGATAAAGAGAAATAAGAATGGATGCATTAAATTTAAATATTCATGATTGCTCAAAGGTAGGTTAAGTAGTAGATCTAGACTAGATAAAGAAGATGAGTAATTTTCAAAACAAATTTTTTTGGCGGACCCTATTCCCAACCAGTTGTGAATAGGCTTCAACCCTATTCCCAACCGGATGGATGGGTCAAATAAGGTCAAAACCATATTCACAGTCAACAGGGTCAAATTAGGTCAAAACCTTATTCCCAGTCGACAGTGTTTAGGTCAAATCCTATTCAGTTGAATTTTTTTTTTTTTAAGTGATTGATTTTAAATAAGATAATCGAAAATAGCTATAAAATTGGTTTGATATTGATAAATCTTTACAATTTATTAAACTATTATTTTTTCCCTAATGTAATTAAAGGAACAATGTATACTTTATAGGTTATTTTATTATAGAATTGTTAGGTCACATTGTTGTTAAATCTTTGAGCTGAATATTTGCAATAGCTATAAAATAAATAAAATATATTAATTCACTGTTTTTTGTTTTTATTTCATTCCTGGTCACATTATCTCCAATTAAATATATTTTTTGACTTGGCTTTGACTTTAAGCACTCAATTCAACATATTTTTTTATAGGCCTATATACTGCTTCTTGATATTTTTGACATGTGTTTTCAATGTTTTCTCTCCCATCTTCATTATAAAGTTTAGTGCTTTGAGGATGGCTATAATAAAAAAAGAGGAGCTATCAAAACAAGGCAGAGAAAAAAATATAATTGGGGTGAGGGTGGGTTTAAAATTTGTTGCAAAGCAATAACATGTGTAGCTGTGAGGAGAAATGTAACCATATGTGTAAACACATAGATATACCTACACAGGATGTTATAATCTAAGGCCAAGTTGTGGCGGAAGTAGTGGATATCTTTGAGAGATAGTACCACAATAAGAATCAATGGATCATGTTCTATACCTATGATCATTATCCACCCATCTTAGCACCATTTCAATAAATAAATATTTCTCTCTCATTTGATGTCAGTAATATACTTGTATGATTTCTTGGTTTGAAATATTATAAAATAGAAAACATACACATTACTTTGTTAATTTACATTTTTCTATGTCATTTATGTGTTTTTTTTATATCAATAAATTATAATGCTTAAAATTTTCTCTTACAGCCCCTCCACCCACCAAAAAAAAAAAAAAGACATGTTCAGTTTTAGTAACCATCCTACAAGCAAAATCAAGCATCATCTGTGGTTAAGCCTAATAATAGTATCATTCTGTAATAAAGTAGAGAATTTAAGTCACTTAAAAAGTGCATCCCTTATTCTCCTACATGAATAGCACAACAAAATCAACAAAGACTTTTTTGTTTTTTTGGTCATATGTATGACATAATTTATTAAAGCAAGTAATAGAAGAAATTTTATGTTCGACTATCACTGCTAGAAATATATAACATATAATAATACATAACATTTTCAGTCAGTATATAAGTAGACATGTAAACAATGTAATATGCATCAAAATGAATTGATAAATAAAACTGGTAAAATAATAGAAAAAATATGATAATAAGTAATCTACACAATTAAGATGCCAGTAGAAAATTACATTTAATTGTTACAGCTAAAAATATATTACACATATACTCAGCTAAACAATATCAAAGTCAATATTTAATATATAAACTTATGTAAGCAATTTAATATGTATTTGATAAAAAAAAGTGCATTATAACAAATATATGGTGAGTAAATAGCATATTATTGAATGGCAGTATTACTGATACAATAGTACATTTATATATTAAAGGTAGAATTATGTTACACTTTTAATGCTCAAGATAGGTCTTATGAAGTGAAAGTTAAATTAACAAATAGGCTTAAATGTTAATATGTATTAAAACACTTCTAACATTTTAATTGCAAAATTTACAAATAAATGAATCTACAGAAATATTACTTGATAAACAGAACTCATGAAACCACCTATCACACACCATACAACCAATCCAGTTCATCAACTTCCCATCTATACAATTCTCTTTTGAAACCTCTTCCAGTCCACATTCAGCACATTCATCACCATTACGTTTGTTTTCTAAACATTCAACATGGTTATCAACAAAAACATTCACATCATTTGCACTGGAACATTTAACATTACCTACCACTTCTTTTTCAGTACTGCTAACAATTTTAAGTTTTTTACTAACCGAGCTGTAAGGGAAACCTAGTCTTTTTTTCTTTGTGAAGTGTTGTTTATTATTAGGTCTTCCTTTAGTTTTTACTTTTTTCAACATTACATTACTAAATGTATCAGTTGTAACTTTAGATGAGTCAACAATATCACTACCAGACAGATTGTTTTCACTATTATGAACCATAAAGGGTTGAGCACGATTAATAGGAACAAACTCTTCACCAACACACTCACCATTCAAACTAACATTTGTTTCAGCCAAGGCCTGAGAAGTTGAGGCAATTGGAAGAAACTCTGCATCAACACACCCACCATTCAAACTAATGTTTGTTTCAGCTAAGGCCTCAGACACATTAGTAATAACAAATTCCTTATTGGCCCTGATATGATAAATAAATGTCTTTAACTGTTCAAGCTTTACTAAAAAATGTTGTTCCCCCATATTCTGATACAGACAGTTTAGTTCATTTGTCAGGTCCTTAACAATTTTAAATCGCCCTTCTGCTGTCTTTGCACTAATGGTTGGATAAATTACATTAGTTGAGATAGATGATATGTCCTCAAATTCTTCATCCCTAAATGATTTATTTTGGAAATGGCACCCATCAGGAAGAAAAACCATTTCTAAAGAAAGTTTATGTCTCAAAGAAAGAATATGTCTGCAAGGCAATAAAAATTTAGTGAAGAAAATACAATTGCAAGAATCCATGCTAACCACATATGAATTGGTATCATTAGAATTACAAGTATTAGAAATAGAAAAAAATGATGTGTCAGTATCATTTTGAACTATGTTGTAGTTACATCTTTTAAATAAAGAAATCTGATGGCCCACTAACTCTGCTCCAAATGGTGTTAATATATTCTTGTACAAAGTAAGCAAATGTGTGTCTGGTAGTGTAGAATAATGTTTAGTTATTTTGTGAATGTGGTGTTGTGCTGATTTTATTTTAGATAGATCTGAAGCAAACAAAAGTAGCTTAGTTACACATACTGAGAGTGTTGTGTGGCTATCTAGGTGCTTTTTTATCCTTGAATGATAGGATTCTACATGATTTGTAGTTGTGATATGTAGAAATGCAACATCTGTATTTCTACATGCTGCCCACATGTCAGAAATTGACCACCAATTATTTTGAAAGTAGCTTTCAACACTTGGACATGCTGAAATGATGTCAACTTTTAACAACTCAAATGCTTCTTCACTTAATGTATAAGATTGTTCTTTAAATAGATCAAAATTTTTATTGGATAATTCCTTTGAGACATTTGTATTTAAATACTTTTTTACTGCTGTCATTGTGTGAAATGAACATAGGCGAATTAAAGATTGAGGAAAACATTGTTTGATAGCACCTATTTCACTAAAATCTTTATCTACAAAAAAAATTTGAGGCTCCACACACACATCATGTAATACACTCAAACATTCAGCCAAAATTTCAACACTCTCATTCCTTACAAAAGCATGCAACACAGGTACACCATTACCATTGGCATCAATACACATAACATTCAACAATGGAAATAAATACTCATTGACTTTATAAGTGCAATCTATTATCAATATGGTTTTGTTGGCTTTAAGTGAACCTATCATTTCCTTGGTCATGTATGCCAAATACAAAAATTCATTTTCTGGTGTCACACCATACTTCACCATTCCACCACCAACCTTTATACTATTTAGAATTTTCTCTACTCCTTCACTGTCAGTGCAGGGGTCTTTCAGTTTTCTCCTGTAGTTTTCCACATCCTTTCCAAGAACACATTTGTTCTGTTTCTGCGAGATGATTTGTCGCAATTCTGACTGCGGTATTTTGGTGCCAACCATCAGATCCACGGTTTCATCTGGCTTTATTCTTCTATTTTCAGGATACACAAGTGCAGTCTGAAAATAATAAATTGTATATATATAGCTATTGGAAATTGATATTGACAGTTGAAAATTCATAAGAGATAATTGTTAGGAGTAAATATGCTTTTTAATAACTTACCAAATGATCTGTGGGGTGATTCTCATGTGACAATATTGCCTTTGTGATGACAAACTGGTAGCCAGTAACATCTGAATGCCTTATCACAGCACGTATCACTGCACCACAATCATGTTTCCATGACCTACAAAAAAAAATATAATAACAATATTATACATATTTTTTTTTCATCACTCTACTCTGTTATTATTTTGATTTGAGAGATGGGAGAAAGGGGGGAGGGGTGTTTCAATAATACAATTGCACTGAATACTATTATAAAACTGGCTACTGTATCTTTAGTATCAACTATTGCATTGTAAATAAAAGTAAATTACCCCTTTCAGACTTTGGGATCTAATAAGGCAGATGTTGTAAAGGGCATCTATTTCTATGGCCGATGGTTAACTAGGGTGGACAACACTTGGCCACTATACCCCAACTACACATCTTCTGTAATACCACAATATTTTTTCCATTGTTAAGAAATATTGAAATAAATACCTTTGATTCGGCCGGATGCCTTTACTCGATGTTGGTTTTGTGGCTCTCCCTTGTTTGCATACTAATTTTAGCCACTCATACTGTATGGATTCTTTTGCTGGATGTCCATTGATAAGCTAAAAAAATAATAAAATTTAGCACTTATAAATTGTGTGTAGGGAAAATTCATTCTCTTTTTTTAAGTGTAATTAAATTTAACAGCTGTAAACGGAAAAAAATATATAACATTCTAAACTTAACTTCTTTGTGTATAAAAAAATTAATAAAAGTTTCTTTTTAATAAATGGAGAAAGTTTAAAATAAATCTCTCTATATTTATTTCCAACTAGGACTACGTTATTTTCATTCAAAATTACAAGCTACTTTACATGTAATTATTATTTATTATTTTATCTATATCTTATACTAATACAGAACAGACATTACTTTAAAAAAAGAAACAAAAACGTACTACACTAGTAACACTAACCAGCACAAAATAAAATAAATGAAAAGAAATAAAAAGCTAAGCTTAAATGAAATAAATAAGAATCTAACGATCTATTATAGTATTACAGTCTATATTCTCGCGTAGGACGTAATCATCTTCTTTTTTGAAGTAACGTCTGTATTATATAAGATAAGATAAGATAAGATATTATACTATATAAACTATATTGAATTGTAAAAGTAAAATCAACAACATACCTTTTTAGAACCACTAGTAACAAACAAAACATGCTGTTCCTCTTCATGCTTCTTGATAAATTCCTTGAATTCAGTAAAATTTGTGAATGATTTTCCTTCCATGTTTTTTTTTAAATAAATGATAGTGAAAGTGACCAGAGGATAATTGATTATTATATAAAATGCCATGGTCACGTTTACGCTGGCCTTTTATATAGCAACACTTCTGGTCAACAGGGGGGATTGGCAGGAAGTCTATACTGGGGATAGACCGGAAGTCAACTGACTGTAAATAGTGTTTGACCTTATTTGACCCATCCATCCGGTTGGGAATAGGGTTGAAGCCTATTCCCAACTGGTTGGGGATAGGCACTTCGAATTTTTTTTGTTGAAGACATTGATTGAAGTGCCTAGAGTAGGTACTTTGGAAAAAAAAATCAAAATGAACATACATTAAAAACATACTAGTTAAATAAAGCTTGATGTAAGGATTAAAAAGACACCAAGTTTATCCTTCAAGGTTAAATACAAGTGAAGTTATGAGGTTTTATGTGTCAAAAAATGAACTAGAGACAGTAAACTAAAGATGGTTGTCGGACACCCGGCTTTGGTCTCGCATATCGGACACCTCGATGTATTATTATTAAATCTTCGGTAGTTCTGCAGGAGTTCAAGGGGCAGCCATCTTTGCTACTATTCTGTTATTGTTTATGTTCCAAAGAAATCCCAAGATAGTGTCTTAAAAAATACCAAGAATTGACATTATTTCCGTGATTTTTACTCGGTGTCTTTACCATACGATTTTTGTTGATGTTGTTCTGTATTCTTTTTAACTTTTAAATATTGTCCGTTCTGAGTTCTTACCACTATTTTCTTTTTTTTTTTTTAAATACGATTTATGTGTTATTTCTTTGTGTTTTTATCTTCTTTTGTTTATCTATAACTTTAGATCTAGATCCATATATTCATATAATATAAATATATGTATTATACTTGTAATCGTATATTTAACCCTTTGAAATGTATAGATCTAAATGTTGTTAGCTTTGTTGTTTTAAACAAATGTTTGTATTTTTTAAAAATTCATTTTTCTATTAAACTTAAATTGTTTTAAATGTTAAATCTATGCCTATTGGTTCTTATTGGAATTTCGCCTTATGCTAATAAGATTGTAGGCTTACACCATAAATAAATAAATTACAAACTCCACAAATAAGAAATAATTAAACACAAATAAATAAATATATACATATCGATGGTATTTAAATATAATGGAAAATCATTTTATTTTGAAAACATAATTTTAAACAATTTAAACTAACACATTATTATAATAGACAGATACTTCTATTATATTTAAGTAAGTGTTACTATAATATTAAACTTGAATGCTTACAATAATGGCGATGAAAACAAATCTTTTTTTGGATAAAAAAAAAAGTTCATATACTTATGTTCAGGTACATTGCACAAATATAGTGAGAATAAATTTTACTTTTTTTTTGTTTAACAAGTTTCAGATATTCCTTAAGAAAGGAAGCCTAGATTATTGTGTCCTAGTACCTAAATTATTTATACATTTCAAAGTAAAAATGAAAATTTAAAAATTTGTCTAGTGCATGAAAAAATAAAAAAAATGTACAGAGTCAGATTTGTAAACGTGTTCATTACCAGTATAGCTTTTTTTTAAGAAGATGTGTTGCACACTTATAATTATTCTATATCTAGTTATATAGACAATGAATACATATTATTTGGACTCCAAATACAGAAGTAGATTATGGGATAAGGTACACCAGAAACATGTACAGCATATTTCACTCACAAACATTAAACAATTTAGTCGGCCTATTTATGGATAAACTACTAAAATTATTTTATTTTACTCAGCAAAATCTAGAATAGATCTATTCTTGTTACTGTGCCATCTAGTTGTGGTCGACGAAAAGAGCAGTTACACCCATCTATTGGCCAAATGATATCAAAATGATTCCCATTTGTGTTGCATAAAGTAACATAAGAACATAATTGTGTACTTTTGGCTTCACCAATTAACATTTCCTGGTGAGGAAATACAGGCTGTATAAGTATCCACTTGTATTCTGTGTTGCATTCTATATCAAAATGAACAGTTTCAAAAGAGGAATTTTATTGTAGTATATGCAAAGAAAAAAAAATGAAATAAAAAAAATTATTATACATAAATTATGCACATGAGAAAAAAAACGCCTTATGATTTTTTAAAAATAAATAACAGTATTTCAGAAGTTTTTAAGAATACACATAGAAAAGTATGATAAAGGATATGAAATAAAAAATTTATGTTACATAATTTATGCACATGAGAAAAAAGTCTTATGATTATTTTTTTAATTACATAACATTTCAGAACTTTTTAAGAATACACATAGAAAAGTATATATCAAAATGAACAGTTTCAAAAGAGGAATTAATCTGTACAAGTTGCAATGATAAATGATATGAAATAAAAAAAAAATATTTACATAAATTATGTAAATGAGAAAAAAAAGTCTTACGATTTTTTAAAATTAAATAACATTTCAGAAGTTTTTAAGAATACACATAGAAAAGTATATATCAAAATGAACAGTTTCAAAATAGGAATTTATCTGTACAAGTTGCAACAAAAAAAAATTAAATGAAATATAAAAAATTATTATACATAAATTATACAAATGAGAAAAAAAAAACGTCTTATGATTTTTTAAAAAGTGAATAACATTTCAGTAGTTTTTAAGAATACACATGCAAAAGTATATATTAAAATGAACAGTTTGAATTTATAAGAAGCAAAGGAACAAGAACAACAATTTAAAAAAATAATAAGCATAAACCATAATTATCAACTAAACTTCAAAAAATAGATCCCCAAGTAGCATGTCAGCAATAATCGACTCAATAAAAATGTCGAAATCCTCTGATGAGTCCTCCTCAAAGCCCCAGTAAGATGTTACATACACAGTTCTCTTGTCTTTTTGTCTTTCTGTTAGTATCCGTCCATAAAATATTTTGTCCTGTCCATTGTCTAGTTCCCATTTATGGTTAAATAGGTGATCTGTCATACTTTGACCACTTAGCATTTTTTCTAGGAAAGCTTTCTGGCTTGGTACAACTTTTGTAAATAATTCATTGTCTGCAGAGGCATTATTCAATATGACTTTTTTAATGTCTTGTTCTAATTTCTTCCTGGATGCATTGTTAGCCTTCTGAGATGCTTCAATTCGTCTTAACTTTATGTTGTCGTCAATTTCTTTATTTTCAACCACTCCTGCTTTTCGGATCTGTGCACCTCTAGTGATGGAAAATTGAATTAACTTTCTTTGAATATCCTCTGGTTTGGATTCAATCCACTCAAGAGTGTGGTTTAGCTTAGCTTTTACTTTTGAGTCTAGATAACCAATAGTCGCATTGGGGGCTTTGCGAATTAAGATGTCTGTCATGCCAAGAGCACGTTCAGCATGCATGTTGTTGGCAGGTGCTGATAGTGTGTCCTTCAATATTTTTTCAGTAGGGTTTGATAGTGGCCCAGATATATAATTTAGCATTTGTCTCTGAATTACAGATTCGATGGAACTCAGAAGAGCTGATATGATTTTGTTAAAAAGTATCATGTCACTGGTTCTCAACATCAGCAAAGACTTGTGTACTTCATCAATAACAATTTTTTCACCAAAAATATCTACATCTGTAGTCAGCAAATTACTGGGTGTATTTTTCAATTTAATAATTTTTTCACAGCAAATCTGGAACATTGGTACCTAAATTGAATTATTTTATACACCACCTGAGTCTAGAGAGTGTCAATTTTAGCAGAAGAAATCTGCACACCACCAAAATAAGAATATCTGATACAATGCTGCATCATCTTGGTACTGTAATTATAATAATGTTACAAAAGTGGTAAAGTGGTTTGAACAAAAAGTTAAATCTCCTAGAACTAAATCTGTTAATAATTCTATTAAAGTAACATTCGAGTCTTCTGCATCATCTTCTTCTTCATATTTCCAGTATGCAACTTTTAAAGTCCCTTGCTTTTTAACAGAAAATGATAAGATTCTACCAATGTAGAGTACATCTTTACCCATTTCATGCCAAATATGTTCAAACAGAATTCCATCAATGGAGAAGCATTTAGGAGAAGACAGACTTTCTCCTTTGTGTCCTCGGACAATGAAGAAAAATAGGATTAGTCATCACTAACTCTGGAATACTTGTCTCTATCAATGGTTTCATTTCCTTCCCCAATTTATTTCTGTCAGCCATGTCTCTCCTCTGTCCATTTTCCCGAAGCCTCAAAGTAATTATCTCTTCTGCTCTCAATCTTCTGTTTTTAGCCAAACTTCTCAATGTATTTGCCCTAGCGATACTAAATTTTACAATGTTGTCTTGCTCTGTAATACTTTTGCTGTAAAGCCAGTTTAAGGACTTGTTTACTTTAGCCTTGGCCTTTCCATCCAAATAAGTAATTTTAGCATTGGGAGCTCTTCTAGCCATTGCATCGAAAAGACCAAGTGTTCTTTCCGCCCAGATATTGTGTGCAGGTGCACTTGAAGCGGCTTGCATTGATTCATTGGTTAGGGATGACAAATCTCTATCAATATAGCGTTCATATTGGCGAAGAATTACAGTCATTGCCTCAGATGCACTCTAGTATCTATAAGATACACATAGGAACTAATAATGTACATTTCCATCACAGAGAATACACATAGGAACTAATAATGTGCATTTCCATCACAGAAAATACACATAGGAACTAATAATGTTCATTTCCATCACAGAGAATACACATAGGAACTAATGATGTACATTTCCATCACAGAGAATACACATTATGAAGGCATCTCTAAGAATGTTTCTTATTTTAAAAATGGAAAAGTAACCATTTGTAATGTTTTTAAATAAATCTTTGAAAAAAAAATGGTTGTTTGAGGTTTTGGGATGAAAGTCAAGTTACTTGATTAAAAGATAACTTTCATTACATTTTCTGTGGACATACCACAGCTGATAACATTGTTTCTGTGGCATATTGGCAAGATATTTATTATTTTTAAAATCAAATAACAATAATTGATTTGATAAATGCTTAGTTTTGTGTATGTTTTACTATGTATCACACAAACGGATCAGAAACACACACACATATGATACATTTCATCCCTTAAAAAACTCCTAAAATCTCCTAAAATTTTGTCATGGAAAAGTGCTACTAACCCTGTGGGTCTTCATACAATTGATATATATCTCATGGTTAGTGCGTATCCACCACCCTGTTTCATCCTGTATGGCACCTTAGATTTTCCTAAGAATTTTTCTTTCCCAAGTATTAAGTGAATTTTCAGATGTCTTAGTCAGTGTCCAGATCTCACCCCCATACATTGCTGCTGGTCTTATTATGGTTTTGTATATATATATTATTTTCTTGGTTTTCCTTGAAATTGTTTTGCTCTTAAGTAAAAGGTGGGTGCTATAAAATGCCCTGTTGCCTCCTGCTTTCAATAAATTAAATGAATTAAAAGAATGTATACTAAGCTTTATAGTTTCTTTGGATTTAATAGCCTTTGAATTTTTATTTTTAGAAGCGATGTTGTCCACAATAGAATCAAATTTTACTTTTTTTTTTTGTTTTTGATGAGGCGAAGTCAATCTCAGAAACCTTAGTTGGCAAAACTTTTTTAAGCTCGGATGGATTCATCCAGTAAGATGACACGCCTGTAACTGTCTTTATTACTCTCTTTTACTCTGGTGTTGGCTTCCAGCATAAATAAAGTGGCTGCCACATGAGTGCAGGACTCGCCAAGTCCAGCTATACAAGAACAGTGGGCTGATAGAATAATGCCATCTTGACTTATTACTATCCAGGGTTGCAATACCTTTTCTGCTAACCGCTGAGAGTGAAGAACCTATTTAAAAGAAAAAAATAAATAAAAATACCTGTACATATCAAGACATTGGTCTCATATACATGTAAATACTTTTGAATATCAAGATATTTAGTATGATATAACAATAATTACTTACTTTGCTAGTACAACAGTATTTGGGCAGTTGTGTGGGTTATAAGCCATAACATGTTGAACCCAGCCATCTAGGAACTTGTTGTAAGCTGCTAAACTCTTGTAAGCCTGTAGACATTAAGTAAAAATAGCTTTAACATTTTAATAATAGATGTAGAGCTCTTGCAATATAAAAAAATTGGTTGAATTTCGAAGCGTCCTAAAAATATAGAAATTCAAAACTCTAGTCTACACCAAAAATTCAATCAAGACTAGTCAAGCGCTTCAGCCACAACTGCCAAAAGGTTTTGGGCTAAGATGTAATTAGCTTCAAATCTTTAGGAGCATCTGAGAGTTGTAAAAGAAACACAGAACTAGTATCAGATAAAGGACCGTTAGATTTTTCAACTAGTCCTAGAATAACTAAAAAAATTTAAAAAGTCTTCAGCCCTAGACTTAGATCTAAACTTGATAGTAAAGTTTGGCTTGGCTAACTATGACTATGAAGGGGACTCGAGGTTCGACACCCGACTTGTGCAGAGTTGCGTTTAATGAGCGCCTAATGGTATCTCTGAAATCCTAGATCTAATCTAGGTCTAACAGTAAATTGAATAAATCCACTCCTACCTTGAATTCATCCTTTGGTTGGTGATTCAAGTGATTGTGTAAGCCAAGCACAGTTCAGTAGAACAAGATTATTGTATTATAAGTGAAGAGATCTGGATAACACAAGGAGTGCAGAAAATCTTTTTCTTTATTACACTGGCTTGCTTTCAAAGTGTAAGGATCAATGTTTATTTCTGAAATTTTCTCACTATATATCTTTCTTTGCTCGACTCATCCATGGTAAGTGCCTAAAAGCGTGTGTTGATTGTGCATAGAAACCAGATTTTTACCAACAATATGTCTGACGTGCCCTGATCACGTGACTATGTCTACCAACCCATTTAAACCCATCCTTTAACAGTTCTTGGCCCTTTATGAAAACATTCATAAAGTTATTTGAACATTCATGAAGTTCGTTAATGTACTCTGTATAGTTTAACATTTTTGTGAATGTAAAATTTTGTAAAAATAGAGGAGCAACAGCAATGGAAATATAGGAAGACAATGCCATTCTCCTCTTTGTTGTCCAACAGTCACGTGACTTTGGTTAAAGTAGGTCAGAAATCCGGAACAACCTCATTGTATATTTTTTTATTGTTTGTAAAATTGGCAATTAAATCTATTTTCAAAATTCAGCTAGTGCTTGTTATAGATTATATTAGATATAGAGTTTTATAATAATAAACTCCCAGGTGTTACTTTTTTAAATTTGATTATAAAAGAACTATTTTTAAAATGAATACACATGTGAACTATGCATTTGACATTTAATTTGAATAAATCAACGAAATAAAAGCAGAAGTAAGTTAAACATTAGATAGAGGAAAGTCTCGTAGTTCAAAAGAGTAAAAAATGATAATAATTTTCAGCAATAGTAATAAGAAAATTAGAAAAAATATCTCCTTTGCGTATGCTATTTCTGTATGTAAACCCTTGTAAATATGAGGCAAACAAGTCATTGCTAGTGCCAAACTGTCTCTTCAGTTTTCTTTTGACCCTCATCCATAAGTTTTCAATATTCTGTCTGTGAATATCAGAGTTATAAGGATCCACAAAGTTTTGTTTGTGGATTATCACTGAATGCGAGTATATTCCATTTTGGATTCGGCTTATTATATTGCCATATGCTGCCCAGCCATCTGAAATTATATGGCTACCGTGCAGAATATATTGTGTAATTAAATTTTCCAATGTTTGTGCACTTCTGTCAGGCACTTCCACCATAAAACAGCATCCACTGCCTCTTTCAATACCTCCAATGACCCAATGTCCTTCTCGCCTCTTCCCACGGTGATACTTTCTGTGGAAGTATTTTGTTTCATTAATTTCTACGACGATGGAATTGAAATCCTCATCCACCCATGCAATGTTTCAAAATGTCTACGTTTGTTGTATTCCTTGAGAACAGAGATACACTGCAAGCAAATTATACAGCTGAGTTTTTCGCCCACTTGTGTGAAAAAAATATTTTTCCCATTTCTCCTGGAACAGCCTTTTTTCATCTGCAATCTTTCGCTTTTTGGACAACGATGGCATTTTTAGGGCTGCTACTAGTGATGGGTACTAAACTAATTTTTTTTAGTTAAACTAAAACTAAGTTTGAACTAAAAAAAAAGGTAATTAAACTTTTAATTTATCACAAATTGAAAAAATAAACTAAACTCAGAAATCTTAGTTAAACTTTTACAAACTATTCTGGGTTTTTTATATAATTATTCTGGTTTTTTTTAAGGGCGAAACATGAAAAATATAAAGCACAACCAATGTCTTTAGCAAAATGTAATAAACATTTATTTGTGCAAAACTTCATGAAGACAATGAGACATATAATTCTATGCACATGAAAAAGATTTAAGTGTCATTGTATGCAATGTCTTTATGGGATTTGAATCTTCAGCGTAAAGATAGCAATTGGTCAAGCATTTCATCAGCCATTCTGCATCTGCAGTTAGTGAGTACTTGTGAGGCCGCACTAAACATTCTCTACAGCAGCAGAACTGGGCAATGTTGAGTTACTTTTTTTGCTTTTGTTGGAAAAGCTTTAAGACTGCTGACTGAATCTGACTTGCCTAAGTAACCTTTCACCTCTAATACACATAAACCAATAAATATATTTTAAACATTTATCATTGCTCTAGATCTAAGAGACTAAAAATCTAGATCTAGTAAAAAGAGTCTCTAGAGATTTCTAAATACAAATAGATCTAGTAAAGCAAAATTCTTTACCTGCAGCTATACAGGAACACACTGATGATTAATAAAAAGCAGCAAAATGTAGATCTATAGAAGCAAGGAATTAATCAGGATTTATCAGCAACAAAATTTGCTAGGAATAGAATGAACACATTTATTGTTCTCGCCTTTTGCATCACAGTTGCATCACCGGGACACCACTTGATAATTTAACAAATACTAATTATTAAATTCATTGTCTTTTAGCATATAATTGTCTTTCTTTATTTGAAAGCAACAGTGTAAGGTTAAATACCTATAACTGTATGGATTGACCTGAAGAGTTTGAATTTTTCATTGGACCTTTCAGGCCTGTCTCTATTTATTTCCCCCTTTTCCACGAGGAAAAATGTTCTCTTGCTTGTTGGCTCTGCCTTTTAAATATTTTCTTCTGCCCAAAGAAATAGCCCCTTTGCATCAGAAATAATGGCCATTCTTCTCTTTATAGCTAAGTTAGCATTTTTTTAAAATAATAATAATAATATGGACACATTTGCATCTTCCTTTGCAAATGATAAGTCTACAAAATTTAATTTGCCTTTGTACTGTTTGTATTGCTAAAGCTTACAACTTATATATATATATATACAGCTGTTCAAATAATTTTTATTATGTTTTCTATCTTTGTTCTATGAATTGTGTTTTTGTATTGAGAACACCTGGCAATAGTGTTTTACATCGTTGTAATGTTGTTGTTTTTCTGTTATTGTAAAAAAAGGCCTCGTCTGACATATACTAATCATAAATTGATGCCAAAATTTTTAAGCAAATTTATTTACAGAACTTACAAAGAAAAAAGCAATAAAACCAAAGAAAAATGTTTTTGCTTAGGTGAGATTGTGTAATACTTAGATCTAACTTTTTACAAAACAAAGTCAATTATTTTGAAAATAAAAGTTGATTTACGTCATATACAGTCTAGTGAAATCTTATGTTGTGACCTATTCCTTCTAAAAATGATTCTAATGTTGTTTTTTCCATATAAGGAGTACAGAAATGTATTCTTTTTTGTTGGTCAATAAAAACCTTTTTGTATTTCTTTAATGGCGGGTTGCCAATAGCGTCCTTTGCAATTAATGCAATGACTGCTGCCTCTTCTTTTTGCAAAGTTTTAATTAATTACCAAATTGAAGGGTGATGATAGCCCACTAAATGGAAAAATTTATTCTTCTATCCTTCACAAATGTTGTTAGTTCTGGGTGGACTGTTTAATGTAGCCAAATGGATGTTCCAAACTTCTGGAGGGAAGATAGGAGGTACGTGTCAAAAATGAAGAGACAGAATATTTGTTTGTATGTGCGGGTTTCTTCGCACCATTGAACCAGAAACATATGTTTCATTAAAATAATTCAAAAGTAGAAGTGCTTCTTCAAAACAAAGGCTCGGGATCCAAGCCATTCCTACTGGAACATCATTTACTGGCAGAAAAGCTAAGGAATCGATCTGGCCACAAAATTGTCTGAATTCTTCACTTTCCTTATACTTGGCAACAAGTTCTTGAATTTTCCGCCACATATTTTGGGCAAGTTTATAAAAACAGGCCTGTATGTGAACAGGATGCCCAAATACACTTTGGATGGAGTTAATAACAGCCTTTTCAAAATCTATTTTAACTGTCAATGGGTCTGGATTTAAATCTAGTTCATGGCAACGATTAACAATTGCTTGAAACATAGTTTCATACGTTTCTTTTGTTTTGGATTGTAGACAGGCAAACACAGTTGAAACCACTGTATTGCCTAGAGGCACACATATGACATATAGCTGTAGGAAGCCATTCAGAGCCATTTTATAGTTGCTATCCATCAGCCAAGTCTCACTTGATACAAGTAATCTTAACGACTCGTCAGAACCAAAAACAATAATCCGATTATCTGTATATGGCCTATTATTGAAAATCAAAAACTGTTTAGGTTCAGGCCCCAAAGTCATAGCCCATGGACCATCTCTAATTAGTTCATTAAGATACTCTGGGACCCGTGAACATTGGCTAGTTCTCTGATACCTCAGGTTTTGCTTGATGGAATGTTCACAGGGTAGAGAAGAAGTTTCTTTGTTTAATTAACATATCAATATATAAAAATATAAGACACATTAAATATACTTATTTCTTTGTAATGAGATTTATTTACAAGAGATGTGTTTGGTTTTTAAAAACTTTTTTAGTTTCTACTTTCAATCTTTGATTTTCTTCTCTCAATTTCTGTATCACCTCATATTTCCTCTTTTTCATCCTTTTTGCTAACTTAACTTTATAAAAACCAGAAAGAGATTTGAAACTTACCTTCATCTTTCTTAAACTTACTAGCCAATACTTCACACTTATCTATCCATTCTTTGTCTCGAGATCTTAAGTAAAGTCCTAGACGTTACGGTGTAGACTTATACTTAGAGAAGATTTATCAGACTCTGGCGGTGTAGACTGAACTGCAGTTGATTCGTCTCGATGGCGGGTAAGGGGTCAGTTGGGTCAACATTCCATAGCCAGGCCCATAATGGACTGTTGTTGTTCTGCTACGCACACACAAATGGGTGTGGGCACACAGCGGTTTGTGACAATTCCCATTCCTTATAGTTCCCTTTTCAGCATCATTGGCAAAAGAAGATATGAAGCTATCTAAATCAGGTGATGAAGTTTTAGTGGTCATTTCCAAAGGCAAAGAGCTTAACAAGGGATATAAATTAAAAAAAAAATGCTTGGTTTAGTAAGCCGCTTAGTATGAACTAGACTATTAAATAAATTGTATTATCACAAAACATATATTTAATAAAATGAACTATCTAGATTCTAGACTCCTAGCTAAACTCTTGGTCTAATCACTAATAAAAACTTTACTCTCTTTAGCTTTAGGTTGAACAGGTCAGTGATTAGATTTTTTTTTTTTAATTTTTTTTTAGATCTAAGACTAGACACAGTAGATTAAAAAGGAGAAGCCAATTAGAAGGAAAATACTAATAGAACAGTCAATCTGAGAATGTCTGAATGAGACGTCTGAGAAGACAAGATTTTAAGTTTAAGGAGTAGAAAAAGAACAAATCTAGGCCCGAGTGGTCAAGAAGTAGACATTAAAATAGCCAAAAGTAACAGTAATTCTATTTAAATGATTTAAAATAGATAAAGATATATTGTTCAGAATTAATTAATTGTTGTGTTTAATTATCAAGATGTCTGAGAATGTTATTTAAAACAAAAGATCGAATGAGAATAGTAATGGCTACTTGCGATTTAATAGCGATTTTGGCATTCATACCACAAGAGTGACACTAAAAAATGCATATTATCTTTAATGGATTATATAGCAATGGATGCTTCAAATTACTAAAAATGTCGCAGCCTTTGCCTTGAGTTGTTTATGTGACCTGCTTTGGTTGTTACACTTATCTTTTTCTTGGCTGCTTTGCTTTTTTTTCTGTAGGATATTGTTTTGCTGAGTCAACAAGTTTCTTTTCTCTTTCTTTTGTTCATATTTTATTTGTTCTTCTTCTCTTCTTTTCCTCTCTTTTTAACTTGTTTTCTGTTTTCTTTTTTCCCATTTAATCTTTCTCATCCAGTTTTCCTTTTTAGGGCATTTCAGAATTCCTCCCTTCTGATTTTACACTTGGTAATGTTGGAGTGGTCTTAGACTTTTTCTGACTTCCTTTAATAAATGAGATTACACACATGGTAATGTTGGAGTGGTCTTAGACGTTTTCTGACTTCCTTTAATAAAAGAATCTAGTTTGAATATATCATCATGTGATATTAAGGCTTTGGGCGGCGTGACTTTAGTTTGAACATCATTGGTTGGCAGATTGTCATGTACTTTTCAGGCATGTGCAACAGCTCAAATCAAAGCAGTAAATTTTTTCAAATTTGTTATCATGAAAAGAATCAGGAAAATTATGTTTTTTTGGATAAAACCAACTAAAAAAAATTTTTAAGTTATAAAAAAGGCTATCAGTTTACTTTTAGTCAATTATCATTTATAAATAGACAATCAAATGACCTACCAAAAACTTTCTGTTTATTTGATCAGAGAACTTCTCTTCATGGCTAACGAATTCTACCAGGCTAGAAAGGGGCAGGCTCATCAAATTTTTTAAAAGAAAAAACATTTTCAAGTCTTGATTCGCCTGAAGATATTAAATCTTTAGGAACCTTTGGTGGTAATTGTGTGATGGCTTTCTCAGCCATTTTTTTAATGGCTGAGTTTCCTCATCTGAGCTTCAGAAAGTCCTATTTTTCACTCTGGAACAAAATAAGTTCATACATTTACACACACCAATATATAAAATATATTGGCCATATGAAGCAAAATTACTTCATAAAATTTTTATTTGTTAAAAATTAAGATGTCATGCGACTTGAAAAAAAAAAAATTGCACACCTCCTTTACTTAAGGGATTTGAAATGTCCTTGTTTAAATCAGAGGTCTCTTGTGCCAAAATGGATCCTTCTTTGGCTTCCTCAAAGTTTTCTGTAAAAAATTCACCTTTAAGATTTAACAAACATTAATTCCAAAATATCTAGTAATTCAAAACTATAGGTTTACTTTTATTGTTATAAAATGCTTTACTTTGTTGAAACATGTTTAAATAATTATCATAGCGTCTCAGGATCCTAACATGATAGGTCGGCCAAGTATTGTCAGCTGGCTGCTGGTCTTTCTTGCATTTTAATACCTTTGTTGCCTTAAAAGGTTGCCATGACACAAAGGTCTGGCATGGGGACAGCCTGGCAATAGGCATACTTAGCCAACATTCTAGACAATATTTAATGTATCTCTATGTATGATATAAACGTATATTATGGGTATATGTAAATCAGTGTATTTCTTTAAATTTCATTATATATTTAATTTTATCATTACTTTGACAAGCTTCAAAGAATAATAAACAAAAGTGTAATATTCTACCTAAGACTCTTTATCGGTATCATTACATCTAGGTTGGTCAATTATTTCTCTATTGCCTCTCTTAGTTTGATTTGCAGAACTTTTCTCAATAGACTGCCAAAGAATCTTTTATCTTGTAGATTATCCTAGCAAGCAGAAATAAAACGTGAAATTTATTTCCTAATTCTAATGCCATACTAGATGTAGTGGCAGCTGTGACAGTGATTCCTGTAAATTCATTGACAATAAATTTAATTAATGAACAAGTTTTCTCAATAGGAACCTGATGTAAGATACAATTATATATACATTTCCTAGTGGAAGGGTGAAACATTTTAGTTTTTTTTTAGGCACTCAACATCTTTTTGTGCATGCTCTAGTCTTGTGGTATCCAACTCAAACTCTTTTCTTTGTTCTTCTAATGTTTTTAACTTAGCCACCATTTGGTTCACAACTCATTTTTCATCCTATTTACAAACTTAACTTTATAAAAACCAGAAAGAGATATGAAACTTACCTACATCGCCTTCGACTCACTATCCAATTTTTATAGAATTCTTTTAGCTTCAGAAGCCATACCATCAAGAGAGTGCAAGCCACAATGCAGCCTAACTAAAGATTTGCAGAACCCTTGACTAAACTCATTTCTGACACAATTATAGACAAATGTCCTGTCTGTAAGAGTGCTCTGGAATATTTTTTGAAATTCAATAAAACTAAGTGTTGAATATTTGTATTTGATGAATTTTTGGAGTTCTGACAATGTGCTCTTTGTTTAACCCTTTAAGTTCATTTTTTTATATTTTTTTTTTCATTAGCATGCTGACAAGATTCATTATTTTTAAACATGTTTTAGGGCTGAATAAGTCCTAACACTTGTGTTTAGGGAAACTTCTTTTCCAGCTTCAGGGCCGTCTTTGTTGCTTAAATTAAATGCTCTTGGACAAGTGCTTCAATGACAGATGTGTTAAATTTCATTACTTGCCAGTAGCATATTCCTTGTACAAAATGTAGGCATTGAGGAGCATACAGGACAAAATGTTAAATGTTACTTTTTTCCAGTATTTGATAGTCCTACGCTCATCTAAATAAAAATAAAGCATCATGTCTGTCTGATCCACACCATCCATGTGCTTATTATAGTCTACAACTGTGACTGTTTTTGTTTTTTTGCTGTCTGTGGTCCATCTCCTCCTTGTGGTAAGCCTCTTCTCCAAATAAGAACATCTCTTGTCAGCCTTTGTTTTTAGTAGACTATAGCTGCACTGAGTTTTTCTGGGATTTTTTTTTTCTCTAAATGCTGTTGCCTGTATGTGATGATCTCACCAGGTTGCGTTTTAGCTTTTAGACCTTTTATTCTTCTTTTCTGTTGCCCCAAACAGTTCACATTAAGTGGGTACGTTGATCAGCCAGCTCACGATAAGGGGAATACTATAGTTTAAAAATTGTCCATAAAAAGGGGGTATCCACTCCTCAAATATGAGCCCACCCTCATCAATCTCATAACAACTTTATGGGCTAGTCCTCTTTCATTGTCTGCCTCGTCATTGATGGTACTGGTATCTCGCTTTCCCTTATAGACAAAAAATCCAAGGAGATAGGCTGTCACTGAATCACAAAGCAAGTTTTATTCCCCATTTATGGTGATGTTTATTTGGGAGATACTGGATCAACTGGGTTTCGCCTTTAGTGCCTATCAGGCTTTCATCAATACATATCTCTCTATGTGGTTTGTAGTAATGCCTTGAAACTTGGCTTGCATGCTCAATGAGAGGGTCAAACTGTGCACATGGGTTGTAGCCGTCTTCTCCTGGTCTAGGCAAGTGTGTACAATCCACCATGTGAACAAAATTTCAGGATGAGCTCAAACCTATCTTTAATCATGACCTGGCCTGGGGATACCAGGGTGTTTTTTGATTGCTAGATATACTCCAGTAGAATTTGATGGTTGACTTCCTTATCTTTAGATTTTGCACTTTCTGGTGCAAATGCCTTGATTGCATGTTAATATTACAATAACTTTTTCTCGTCAACTGCTGGGCCTGGATTTAAAAAAGAAACTAGGAAATTTGTTACATAAGGCTTCTGACAATTCTTTGAATGAAAAAAGTATGTAACATTTCCATTTTTTAAAGGTGTTACATTGTTGACCATCACAAACATACTCATTCAGGAGACTCTGGAATTTATGTAATTTATCATGCATTATGTTGCACATTTTTTAAAAAAGAACTTTAAATTAACATTAAGTTTTATTTAAAATAGTAGAGTCAAAATTATTGTTATATAATATAGACTTTAATATGATGAAAAAAAGAAAATAAAACTTATATTTAGCACCCCATTTTATGTATAGCCACAACGAATACTAAGAAATTCATTATGTCCAATTACTAAAAAAAAAAATAACTTTCTCGTCATCTGCTTGGCCTGGATTTAAAAAAGAAACTAGGAAATTTGTTACATAAAATTTCTGGTTCCGGGTTCCTGTAGGTTCCATGAAGTTCTGACTTGAATAAAAGTGAAGTAATTTGTTCTCAAATGTGAATATTTCAGAAAACCTGAATACATGAACAAAATGAACAGTTTCAAAATAGGAATTTATTTGTGCTTGTTGCAATTAAAAATGAGATGAAATTTTTTTAAAAATATTATTATGCATGTTATGCAAATTAGAAAAAAAAAATCTAATGATGTTTTTTTTATAAATTGGAATATAAGTTTTCTAGAATACACATAGAAAAGTATATAAATCAAAATGAAAGGAAATAAGATATGCAAATAAGCAAAAGTGTCTGATGATTTTTTATAAATAAGAATATTTTAGTTTTTAAGAATACATATAGAAAAGTATATATCATAATGAACAGTTTCAAAAGAAGAGTTTGAATTTATAAGTATCAAAGGAGCATGAAAAAAAAATAATGCATAGTAAATTCATAAACAGTAATAATCAACTAAACTTAAAAAAAATATATCATGTTTAGCAATAAGTGACTCAATAAAAATGTCCTCAAAACCCTAATCTTTCTGTCAGTACTTGTCCATAAAATATTTTGTCATTGTCCAGTTCCCATTTATGGTTAAATAAATGTTTGTCATAGTTTGACCACCTTACATTTTTTCTAAGAAAGGCTTCTGGTTTGGGACAACTTTTGTAAACAATTCATTATCTTCAGTGGCATTGTTTATTACGACTTTATGTCTTGTTCCAGTCTCTTCCTTGATGCATTGTTAGCCTACTGATATGCTTAAATCCATCATGTTTTACTATTGTCATCTATCTCTTATTTTTAAGCACTCCTGCTTTTGGGATCTGTGATCCTCTAGGTAAGGAAAATTGTATACGGTTTCTTTGAAAATCTTCTGGTTTGGATTCAAGCAAACCTTTGAATCCAGATAGCCATTAGTGGTATTGGGGGCTTTTCTAATTAAACAGTCTGTCGTGCCAAGAGCATGTTCTGCATGCATGCTGTTAGCTGGTGCTGAAACTGTGTCCTGTAATATTTTCTCAGTAGCTGGTTTAGACAGAGGCCTAGATAATATTGCTTTTGTCTCTGACAGACTCAATATTGATGCTACTTTGTTAAGAATGACAATTTTAATTTTCAGCTCTTTTATCTACATCAATGAGAGCTTTTTTTAGACGCTCTAGCTATTCTGTCCAATGAATGCACATTGCAGTGAGTCTCCGGAGGTTCATCATTAATATCTTGTTTTAGCAGTTCTGTAACGCAATGATTCACAGGTACCCTATCTGAAAGACAATATTTTTATTTTTAGACAGATTTCTTTAACTGTTACTCTAATCATCTGTGTATAATCAGCGTTCGTGGCACAATCAAATGCTCTACCCTGTGTCAGTCTCATAGTAGAATTGGTAAAAGACTTCTTTTGTGGGTAAACACTTAAACAGTATATGAAATTGGTTGAGATGTTTGTCTACCACTGAAGTGGCATCTAAGTCCCAACATCACAAGTATGTAGAGCCTCACCTGCCTGAATGAGAGCTAGCACTCCTAGCTCAGAAGCCATTCTGGCAACATTCGATTTGTGCTGAACTGAAGACAGTTCTGTCTCAGTCAAAATCTGACTTTACATTTGTGACAGGTACACATATTTTCTCAATGCTGTGCTATATGTTTACCCTTTCATGGTTTCAACCACATTTTTTTTTACTTCTGGCTCTAAGATAAAACTTAAAAGATAGTGATTATGTTCTATCAGCTGACATTCCTTTTTTACTTTCACCAACTCCATTTTGAACTCAAGTTCAATGTTTTTAATGCTTTTGTTTCAGCTGGGTTTTTTTTTAATTATTATAATGCTGTTCAACTGCATTCTTAACATACCGGTACTGTTTGATATTTTTAGCTTCCTTATGGAATTAATGTACCCTTTATGGTCCAGAGATTTTATAACTTATGGTTGGGGCTCGCAAATATTGCTGGATCTTTGTAACTCAATAGCTTGTTTGAAATTTGTTAGCCATTCTTTTACTGCCGTCTTTAAGTGCTCTTTTTTTACCACGTGACATTGGTGGAGAGATTTCAGAATGCCTGGAGAGCAATCCACTCAGCTACTGTGTGCTTGGTCAAGCAATCTCTTCAAGATCTCGACCTTTTTTGTTTTGTACAGCAATGATGGACCTCGCAATCTCCCTAATTCCATTTCAGTTTTTTCACTAAACTGTCTACTTCACCTATAGTTAACAAAGACCATTTGGGAACTAGAGACGGCTATTCATGTAACTGGCCATGGATAGTGGGGTATGCTGTACAATTTAGCTGCATTTCTCATTGACATTTTATTCATTTTAATGTCTACCATGGCATGATGAGTCTAGTCTTAGCACGTTTAGCTTTCCTTGAAGACATTGTATATGAGCTCAGCTGTGACAAGTCTTAAAAAAAAAAAAAAAAAAGAGTTACTTTTCACCAAAGTTGCACTCTATCATTTGAAGAAAATGGAGACAACGTGGGAAGTATTTTCAAAAATAGAGCCTGCCCACAACCAATAAAGTTTTCATGCCATGAATATGGCAACTGTTTTGCCAGAGTCCATTAAATGCCAGTATTGCCAGCTGTTGACCTTCTTATTTCTCCAGTCTATTACCAGTATGAAAATTTGTGGGGAAAGCATGCAGCCTTGTCTCACTCTCATCTCATTTCAAAGTAGTTTGTCAGCTGTCCATGGTGGAGGATGGTGCATAATACTGATGAATGTAGTTGTGACTGCATCAGGGTTTTGTGGATGCTATGAAGGCCTACTCTTTTGAGGACCTCACTGATGGGTACTTTTTATTGGCACTTACCATTCAGAGGCAGATCATGTGTAGTAGTTCAGCTTCTTTGCATGCCTTCTTTATACTCAGAGGCATAAGCAAATGTTGGGAGTATGAAGGCCTGATAGACCCCTAGTTTTCTACATGTGCTGATGCCTCTGCCACACAGTTCTTTACAGACTACCAAAAAATTCACTGGCTTGGCAATTCACAATTTACTTTAATAGATGGAGAGCTGACATTCTATGTGTTGCACTATTTTAATGCCAAGTGAAGCTAAGTTATTTGTACATGAGTTATGCTATCTAAATCCTGTCTGCTATTCATTGTGCCTTCATTGACATTCAACTGCTGGAGGAATACCTGGAATAATTGGTGATGTTGGCTGATTTAGGACTTCTTTAAAATGTTCCATCCAGCATTCTCTTTGTTCTCTCAGATTTGCCACTTTTACAGATCTTTTTTTTTTTTTTTTTTTTTTTTTTTTTTTTAGACCTAGTTAGGACTTCTGAAAGAGTATTTCCATATCTTGCTGCTACCTCTGCATCTTCTGTCAGTGTTTGTATAAAGCATCACTTGACTTCTCCAGCACTCTGACTTCTCTGTTCATTTCCAAGTAGTGTGTTCTTTTTTTTCCAATTGGTTATGACTGGGTTTTTTTTTTCTGTTTTACTTCTGGACTGCCCAGGTTTCTGGAGTTTTCCATTCTTAATTTTCTTTTTTTAAAACTTCTGTGTATGATAGTTTCCAGCTTTTGTTGGATTGCAGTCCAGTGTTCTTCCGCTGTTTCTCTATTAGCCCTGAGAGGGCACTGAATCTTTTTTTACTTCACAGTTAAACATTTTTCTTTATTCTTTTATGCCTTGAATTAATTCTGAAAGGTTGCTAATAGTAGCTAGTGATCTGAAGCAACATGTGCACCACATCTTGCTATAACTGTTGTTTTTTTTTAATTCTCTATATCTTGCAACATTGATGTGGTATATTTGGTTATTTGTTAGTCCACTGGGTTAAGTCCAGGATGTTTTGTGAATAGGCTTTATCACCAACGACGAAGTCCACATTTTCATTGCAGGTGCCTACTCCTTCTTTTCCCATAACAAATTTTCTGTTCCTGTTATCCTGACATACTTAGACGCCACAAGTTTTAAGTCTTATCTTGGTGCATGATCTAGTAATGGGTGTAGAAGATCGTAAAATTCATTTTGTGCTCTTTTGTTGGTGCTTAGCATTTAATGATAGTAATTTCCTTACCTTTTCCATTAAGTATCACTTTCATTGAGGTATGGCAAGACTGTTTCCCACTCAAGCTGTGCTTTTGTTGCTTCTGACTCCATCATTGGGGCAACTCCTTGTTCGAGTTCCCAAAGATTTTTCTCTCCTGTTGCAAGTCTAGTATGCTACCATTCAATCTTGTCTCTCAGCTAGTCCAAGCACCTTAATAGTATATCTCTATATCTCCTTTATGGCTTTATGAGCTTTCTACATTCTAGTAGGGTTCTGATATTCCAGGTATCTATTCTGGGTTTTTGCTTTAGTGATCAATTTGTCTTTCCATGGGCTTTCACTGGTGTTAGTCATGAACTCTTCTTGAGAGATTCAAGATCTTTTTGGCTTTGTGCTGTTATGCTTTCTGTAGCATTGTATATTTTCAAAGGGCTAGGTTTCTAGCCTAATGCCCAACCCTCCTCCTTTGCCTAGGCTTGGGATCAACAAGATGCTTCCCAAAGGCTGCCTTTTTGCAAAGTTCTTTAGGTAAGTATAAGTGTTAAATCAATTTTTTTTATAAACTAAATTCCATTTCCCTGCCCTGTTTTACCATTGTCTTAATATGATTCTAACAACATTTTTAATCACTCTTGAGATAGGACCTTATATCCTTGTAAATGTGCCACTGGTATCTTTCACTTTGTTATAATTACTGCTGCCTCATACTTACTTACCAGTTAGTAGCCTTAGACAGAAAATCATGTTTTTATCTCTAAACTTACAGATTTCAGCACAAAACATTCATCTGAAACAAAAGTATTTGTATTTAAAAAGAAAGACTTCTGACCTAATGAGACAATTGGATGAGCTGACAAAGGAAGAAGGTCAAGGGAAACCATTGAAAGTGTTAATGAAGCAGTAAGTGTATCCTTTTTTTTTTTATGGGATTTTGTACATAGTAATAACAATAATATTAATAATAATAACTATAATATCTTCTTTTTTTTGGAAAAAACAATGTTCATGCATTTTATCAGGGAGATGTTATTTCAACCTAAATCACTTCTGGCTTTTTCTCAAGTGATTTGTCACTGATAGTCTCCTTAGAGCACCATCAATAGTTACCTCTGAGACTTCATTTAGTTTGAAGTCTGCATTAGCACTAGAAATCTTAAGTTAGAGACTGTAATCTCTTGCAAGGAGTGTGATATGGTTGCTTCATTACATCTACTAATGTTTACTACTGAATATTAAGCAGACTAATGTGATATACTTAATGCTAGAAATAGCTTGCTTATAAGTGTTTAATAACAATTACATAAGCTTTATCTTTTCTTTTTTAAAAATTTATGTCAGGGAAAAAAAGTCATCCATTTAGCTCTGCATCCTAAATAAAGTCTTTTTTATTACTATTATTCCCTATCAAACTCATCTCATTATCCGTCCCTTAACTTCTGCTATGACAGTTCCCTCCATCTTAGCTGTTCATAGCAGGTTTTTCCATTATTTTCCATTGTCCAGCCAGCTTTTCTCTGAACAACCGTTTCTTTGTGCTCCCTTCTCTGTACCTTGAAGGATGAGTTGGGTTTGTGTTGTGGTGAATGAATCATTGGGAAAGACCTTCGAACTCATATTTTATGAGTGAACTGAAAGATGGTTGAAATTATATTTATTTTGCCATATTTCTAATGGGCTGATTTAATACATTAATTTACACTGATTACTCTAAAAGCTTTTTTGTGTGTGTAGGCTAGTGGTTTAATGCTTTCCAATTTCTTTGGTTTTCTTAGTGCTGCCAGTCAGACTGAAGTCAAGAATTGGAAGTCTCACTATGTCTCACAACCAAGGAAGCCTGAACCTGTTGTTCTGTCTGAGACAGATGTTTTGAAAACAAAAAAGTAAGTTTTATTACAAACTAGACCAGAAACACACTAGACTATTCCAACAAAAAAATAATTAATACTCCAAGAAGAATAAATCAGAGTGTTGTGCTATTAGATTCATCTTGTAATATTGAATTTAGAAAAATATATGTATTGAATAGCTGCCTGGTTAAGTCTTTGCAGAATACTTCTATCTTAAGGGGCCACTGGTTCCAACCCATTGCTGTCCTGCAGTTTGGGTTAGGATGTACTAATGTAACATTTAAAACAAAACAAATACACAATAATTCTAGTAGTTTCTTCCTAGTTTGTTCATTAATTGTTTTTTTTTCTAATCCTAGAGTCCTGGAAATGCATTCCAGTCTACTCCAGCGCTATGACAAAGAAGTGAAGCTGAACATGAGTTATGCAGACACTATATCAGAGCTTAATGTAAGTGTCATCAGCCAACATGTCTTACTAGAGAAAGATTATATTTATAAATCTGAGTATTGGGTGTCCTAGACTTAGTGATTCAGTAAAAATTATATACCCTTAATCTGTATGCTTTGTAAAGTGCTTTGTAAACTAATGTAAACTTTTCTGTTTTTCACCAGAGATTTTGCTATACTCTGATCTAAAGCACAAGACTCTCTCTTTATGGAACTCACTGACTCACTTCCATACTTATTTCAGATATTCATATTATAATAGGACATTTTTATTGTTCTTTATTATTTCCTCTATTGTTAGATTTTGAGTCAACAATATTTTATTAATGTGCATATGTTGTCTGTGGCATTTTACGTCTCGAGAGACTATCTTTTCCCTTTGCAACTTCTTGTGTGACTAAAGAGGCCAATCCTTGATACACAGCTGCGATCGCAGGTTGGGCATATATAATCACCAGGCGCCGTTGCATTTTCACGTTTCTTTCTGCTTCTGTTGTGTATGACATCTGCAATCTGTGACCCTTCCTTTATGCTCTCTCTCCATGTGGATCTGTCCAGTGCCACCTCTTCCCAGTTGCCAGTGTCGATTTTGAAGAGCTTCATGTCGCGTTTGCATACATCCGTATAACGTAAAAGTGGGCGACCAGCGGCTCTCCTGCCTTCTATTAGATCGCCATACAGGATGTCCTGTGGAAGTCGACCTACTGGCATTCTACGAACGTGGCCAAGCCAGCCAAGGCGTCTCCTGCTGATAACAGAGCGGATGTCCTGGCATCCTGCTCTATGTAGCACTTCCTCATTGGTTATCTTATCTTGCCACCTTATTTTAAAGATCCGCCTTAGGCATCGGAGGTGGAAGACATTGTATGTCCTATTTAATATTGTTATTTTTTAAACTAGATTTTTTACTTTTTCACCCAAGTATCAGTATTCTATTAGTTGGCTTTTCAAGCAGTGCATTGCTCTCTTCAGCTGTCTAGTCTTTGGTCTCATTTAAAAGCTCCAATGCTTCGTAAAGTTTTCATCACTTATTTTGAATCTCTTGAATGTCTAGATATTTTAATGTAAAATGTATTGTAAAGAGTGTCTGTCCAATGGCTGTTTAATTTTTCTAAATATTCTTTCATTCAATTTTTATTCCATTTTGATTAATACACAAGAAAAGGGTCACTTTTTTTTCTTTCTGTTCTCTACCCATGAGTCTTCTAAATATTTTTTTTTCTGGGACATGTCTTCATTTGCTTATAATACGAATAATGCCCAAACTATGGCTACAGTATCGTAAAATATGAATACAAATAAATTACACACCAAACAGAGATGCCTTGAATTTCATTTCATGCTGAAACATTTTCTCTTATCAGGTTAAATTGGGAGAAACAGAACAAAGACTAAGAGAAGAGAAAGAAAAATGTATCAGGTTGGAAAGAGAATTGATTGCAGTTAAAGGGAAACAAATGGGTGGGTTTGTTTCTTACACTTTGAATTTTTCTGTGGTAAAAAAAATTATCAAGTTAAATTTTCATATTGATTGTACCTAAAAATAGTTTATAAATGAATAATCAAATTAATTTCCATACTTATCAAAAGTATTACATCTGTACTTACCTAAATAAGATATTACTGTACAGATCATGTACAGATTGGTCCTTGTTGGGGCAAGGTACACTAGACATCTCTTGGAAAGTACTTATATACCAAAAACAAATGTGTATCTCTTTCACATTTTTATGAATTGAATATTGAAAATGTTATCACTAAATATTTTAACCAAATAATCTTTTCTCATCATTGCTATGAACCAAAAAAAAAAAAATTTTTTTTGAGAATATTAAGTGGCAACACAAACTTAGTGGTCATGAATTCAAATCCTGGCAAAAGCTGGGTTTTTGAACTTTGGGATTTTCATATCGTTTCTTTGTTCTTTGTTTTTATCAAATTTTTGTATATATATATACCTGTATGTCAAAGTTAAAATATTGATTTGGCGACTAAAATTGCTTGGGATGAAATTGCATTATTTAGCTTTTAGTTAATATGTACAAGTACATCTCTCTACATCTCTCATTGTTTTTTCCCTGTTTTTGTTCACAGTCTGTGAGGATCCTGTGCTTAGAGACGTTGTAGGGGAGAGAAATAAACTGGCCAAAGAAAACAGACGACTTAAAGAGGAATTGAAAGGACTTGATCATGTAAGTAGGGCAGCTAGTTGCTCCTGTTATAGACTGTGATGGATGCCTGTCTGTCTTGGAGTTAACTGTTGATGACTGGCAGATTATGACAGATTACTCTGCAAATTTATGAGTTTCTTGTGTACCTTGAGCACATACTACGTGACAGAAATGTCTTGCACACCTCTCCACAAATTTCCTTCCTCACAATTTTGGTTCCTAACAAAGTTCCATTAGTGTGATATAGAGAGACAAGGAGAATTGAAAATACCAATCAGCTGGTATTGACAATGCGAGAAAATGGTCATTAGTGGGGACCATTAGGCCAATAGGAAATCAAAACAGAACACCTGTAAGACAGGGAGGGAAGAGAAATCCAACATGTCACTATCCATGTACAGTTCCTCCAAGTTCCATTTCATGACAGACAGAAGTAGTAAGTGGGGAGTTTCCCCAGTGTGCTTGGCCTTGCCTTTGAACTCATCATGGGATACAAGCCATTAGTAATCGGGAAATAACAAATTAACATTTGCTTGGACATAAGTTTTTTCAGACATGCTGATGGAGAGAAGCTTCCATGGGCCCCAAGAGACTTTGACTCAGCTCTTACAACAGTTACTAAGATAGTGGCAATTGTGCTATACCTTTCATTTTCACATCAACTGTCATTACCATTTATTTATATTCATTTGTACTTTCTTCTTATAAGATGCATTTTTATTTTCCACGCAGAATTTCTTTGATGAAATTGAAGATCTCAAGTTTGCACTTTTACAGTCAGCCAAACTAAACAATGGTTATGAGAAAGAGCTCAACAAACTGTGTTCACAGCTTGGCCTGCCTGTTCCAGCTCCAGAGAAAATTCTGTTCCAGAAAACTTTGAAATAAACATTTTTGAAATTTCTTTTGGACACTGATAGCTACATATAAAAAAGACTTGGGAGTTAACATCTTTGAATTTATTATTTGTCAACCAAAAAGTAAAATTGTTTGTGTAATTCTCTCAAGTCTAGAAGTAAGCTTGAAAAGAAACTTCAACTAGAAAATCTTAAAAGCTGTTTCTCATTCTATACAATGATTGTATTTTTAAAGCTAACAAGATTTCTTTGTTGCAATGAATACAACTTTTTATGGCACTTGAAGTCTTTAAATGAACTCGTCAACCAGAGCATGTAACAAAAGAATTATCTCAAACTAGCTGGGTCAGTTGGTATATTTTCAAAACAAACTGAACATTTGCTGTACAGAACCATAAAATTCAGTGTACTTGATTGTACTATTGATCAACATCCAGAAAGATCCATTTACTTTAAGATTAAAAAGTTTACAGCACACACCTAAATCATGACATTTATCATAAATGTCAAAAAATTCTTTTGCCATTTAATTTTTTTTTCAAATGTCATTATAAAGCATTGCCTAATTAAAATGTTTTTGTTTTTTCTTTTATACAATCAAAGATGCAGCTTTCATAAAAACTGTGATATTTTTAAATTAATGTCTTTATTATAGAACATTGCTAAATTTAAAAAACTGTGTTTTTATGTAGACTAAAGGATTCTGTAACTGTAAGAAACTTGTACCTTTTATCTGTAACACTTTTCTATGCCTTCAAATTGTTCTCATATCTTGTTCAATATCATTTACCTCTTGCGGTCATATACAAGGTAAATCTTTGCTGAAATCTTCCACCCTCTATAGAGCAGAAGAAAGCACTCTTTCCATATTGTTAGGCTGCCACCATGTCAAGATCACAACCATAATAAATGAACTAAAGATAATGTTTATAATGATATCTTTTATTCCATTTTATTTCTAATGTCCCATTTACATAAGATTTTTACTAATTATTAAATTTTTACTACCTTTACTATTTTAACTGTGAATAGACCTTGTTTTTAATGATTTAACTGTATGGAATTTAGCTCTTGTAAAGGAGAGTAATCCTTGAAGGATTATGGGCACGGCATGGCCTTAATTGTGCCGATGTGCCAAAAACTCCATTCTATATCATGCCCACGAATCCCCTGTAGCAATCACTTATCTACATATTAGCACCAGGATGTCATTATTATGTTTGAGAGAGGTATTACAATACACTGACATCAACAGAGAGCTTGAACTGGTGTTAGGATATGTGTAAAAAGTTAACAAAAAGATTCAATATCGCAGTTATCTATGTAACTGTATAGTAGAATTATTTCTCTAATTGATAGTGCGGCGTTGATCACTATATTGATGACGCCATTACGCTATTAATATTTTCTGTGTAGACTAGAGGACTGAGCTTTTGTTGCTTGTCACAACTTCTAGTGTCGTAAATTTAGTGTGTGTGTGATTTGCGCCATTTATCGTCTAGTACAGTCTCTCCATTGTTTTGTACGTTGGTACAGATAGACGTGTTTTGAGAGCTCTTGAATTTCTCCTTGGTTTTTGTTACTGGATAGCCTTAGCATTTGCCTTGGACATTTTCTTGTTGGATTATCTTGACCCCTGTTTAGGGGGAGTTTTATTTTTCATTGTATAGTTTTTCTATTTGAATTCGTTCGTATTTGTAAGTCTATAATTAGACTAGATATAGATGATTAGAAGAATCCTTTCTTTTATCTTCTATAGGGTTTTAGCGTCAAGACTAAGTTTTAGTCGTAGTCTCAATCCAGGACTCTATTTCAAGTATTAACGTCAAGTCTAAGTAGTGATCTTAGCTTGGTGTCAAGTCTATGTGTTAGACTGTGTCAAGTCTCAGTGTCAAGACTTGTTTATCCAGTTTCAGTTATATATTGAGAGTACAACTTTAAGTCTACAGGACTGAGGTCTTTCTCTCAGTTGGTCATCTGGTGTGCAATTTGGTTTTTACATGAGTCTGAGGTTCAAGATTCCGGACTGCGGGTTGCATTGGTCAGACCTGATGGTGTAGTATCAACTATGAACTTCTATTTTTGGAATTGTCGTCAGTGGATAGTGCCTGATCTAGAGGCTAGATCTACATATATTACCAGTTGTTGTTTTTGAGATTGAAGGTCTATGTGATCCATTGAACTAGCTATTATAGTTAAGGTAATATATTATGTATTTCATAATTATTTGAATGTTATTTATCTAAAGAGACTAACTGGATCATTTTAGATTACATATTATTACATATTGATATTTCATACTATTATTATCATTCATCATGGATCAGTCATTTGTAAATATATCACAAGAATAAATTTTATTGTTATTTAACATCATACACGTAGTTTATTAGTTTATCTACAACTATATGTGTATGGTGTGCTTGTCAGGCTGAACTTGAGCCAAAATATTATAAGTTCAGAAAATAATACCAATAACACAAATTGAATTAATATTTAATATTAATAAATATTTACATTTGAAATACCTAATACTAGTTTGATAAATACAAGAACCTGACATTCAAGTTTTTTAAATTTTGGAGTTATTGGTCTAATTTGCATTGCGACATATGATTTGTTAATCATTATTTGTCATTATTATTAATGAATATTATCTGATCATTATTTACTGTAACATAATTTACATAAAGATATTCATTTCTTGTGGTAAAGTCTCTAATATTTAAAATGTGTTTCTTCTGCCACTGCCAGAGATTTTGGCTTGCTTGCAATGTAATAAATAAAACAGGATATTGAAAACAAATGTCTGATAGCAATATTAAGTTTGACTCAATTTTGTGTTTTCTCTTCTGTGTTGAGTGTCAGACTTGTTACTTTTTATGTCTAAATTGATTTCTTCAGTAAACTTGAAAATAGATTCTAGAGTGTAGTTTTTTATACTTCATTATATGTGTGTGCAGATCAGTTTGTTGTGGTTTTTTATTATTCTATTTCTGCTTATAATCTTCTTAAGTGACTAATTACATAAAACACTCTTCCAAAGTGACTAATTAGATAAGAGTTGTCTACCTAAGTGACTATATTTTAGGAAACTGCATTGGAAAGCATTCTCAAGGGGGTCAACATTATTAAAAATTCATTCGACTTCAACTTTCACTTAAAAACTAAAGGGGGGGAAAATCAATCTTTGTATCAATATATTATATATTATATCAATATTTATATACTGTACACTTCAAGCTCCTTCTAGATGGGGTGGATGATTACCATTGCTGTAGCTATCACAATATTATAACTAGCCAACTTTAAAAAAAAAAAAATGTCAGCCATTTAAGTTATATGAAAAGTTATGGTCAGCTAATGTTACAATCAATGTCTCTATAAGAGTGTAATCTAGATCCAAAAGTCAAATAATTATCAGTTTTTTCCACACCCTTGTGGTTACTGTAAGAAACTTGTACCTTCTCTTTAGGGACCCAATATGCTTCAAATTGTGATTTATTAATTCCATACTAGGGATTGAAACTCAGCTTTGATCAACCATTTTTTTCTCCAATCAGCAATTCAAATCAAATGTTGTACATGAATAAACACCTTCACAACAAATCAAAAAGTTCAATTTCACAATTGCTTTATCACTAAGTGAAACCACAATTCTAGCACATTCACACAGTAAAACATTTTCAAAATCTCATTCTTTGAGAACACAAGATAATCTCTGACTCGTAGTGTCACTTTACTTAAAGGTAGTGCATAACAAGCATTGGGTGGCGGGATGGCTGAGTGGTAAAGCACTTTGCTTCTGAATCAAGGGGTCTCTGGGTCAAATCTCACCAAAGACTGATTTGATATTTCTGGATTTTTAAGACGACCCTGGGTTCACCTAACTCTAATGGTACCTGACATTAATTGAGGAAAGTAAAGGTGTTTGGTCGTTGCGCTGGCCACATGACGCAGTCATCAACTGTCAGCCATAGAAACAGATAATCTTTACATTTGCCCTAAAGATTGCAAGGTCTGAAAGGGGTTCTTTACTTTTTATAACAAGCACTAATATACTTATACTAAAGATATTGAGCAGCTAATTGACCATATCTTTTGGACTATTGGGGCACTGGACATGCAGAATAACAACCTTTAGGTAGTTGCCTTCAATCACACAAACTGAATGCTACAGTATCAACATTAGAATTAGTTTATAAACAAAGTTAAGCTACATATCTCTTGAAATAAGCCAGTACCACACATATATAAACAAGAGCATTTCAAACACAGCAAAATGTGTTCTGACTTAACCAGGAAGCATCACATGAATTTTTGATGACATTTATAATTAATAATACATGGTCTATGATTGCAATTGAAGAAGAAAAATAATAAATGTACTGATTCAAGGATGGCTGCCTGGTCGTGCGGTTTGCACGCTGGACTGTCGTTCTGACTTATCGATGGTCCCGGGTTCAAACCCTGCCCGCTCCCATCCCCCATCGTCCTGCGGGAGGTTTGGACTAGGAAGTAATTATCTTCAACTCTGAAGGAACATCCGAAATAAGTAAAACAAAACAAAAATTGATGTTTCTGTATTGTGCAGACACTTATTTGGGTAAAATCCTACAGAATAAAAGTGTACAAAATTCTATATCGCAAGTAGAATATTCTAACTGAAATTACATTTTTAATTGGACATGCGGAACTTTGAAAATAAAATGCAATTAAAATTGCTCATTCAAATGACAAAGTTACCATTGATTTGGGGCCTTTTTAGTGATAGATATTAATTTTCATCAGATGCAGTTCTTCCTTATGTCCATGTAGTGCGGAATCTTGGAGTTTTCTTTGACTCAACACTTTCGACCCACACATAAGTCAGCTCTGCAAGGGTCTTTATCTGCAGCTGCGTAGATTAGGCCAGATCCGACCATATTTAACAACGGAGTCAACAAAAACGCTAGCTGTGGCATTCATACTCTCTCGCCTTGACTACTGTAACGCCGTGCTAGCAGGTATACCTGATGACAAAATAGCCAAACTGCAACGTATGCAGAACAACGCCGCATGAATAGTACTTAGAAAAACAAGACAAGATTCTGCTACTACGCTCTTGCGCATGCTCCATTGGCTTCCCGTGAAAGCGAGAATCGATTACAAGGTCGCCACACTTTGTCATCAGTGTATATATAACAATGAGATGCCCCTGTACCTTAGAGAACTGATTACTCCATATGTCCCCCAGAGAGCCCTACGCTCAATGGACTCAACGCTTTTAGTGGTGCCACGTTTCTCCCTCAAAAGCTACAGTCTGCGGGCTTTTTCAGTGCACGGAACAAAGGTTTGGAACTCACTCCCCATTGATCTCAGACAGACAACATGCTATACCACTTTTAAGAAGAACATTAAGACCTACTTGTTTAAAACTTTTTTAGATTAGTTTTGTATTTCTATTGTCCTGTTTGTGTTTGTAATGTTATTACAGCGCCTTGAGCCTACATTTTGTTTGTTAACAGCGCTTTATAAATAAAATTATTATTATTATTATTATTGTCCATTCTGACCTCTCACCTTGCTGCTAACCAAGCATACAAGAACTGACCAGGTTATTAGATCATATTGCGTTAGTGTAAGAAAAAAATGTGTTTATTGTTAGATTGAAAGTCTTGAAGACATTGGGAGAGATATTAAAGTAAACAATTAGGTATTTAGAAAGATCCAGGTCTTGGTTCAGAGTCATTATTCTATGATGGATAGTTATTAATGGACGGTATCTTCATTGTGCTTTTTTTATACAACAATAGTATTATATGTGAGTCAAGTTATTCTATTTGTACAAGTTATATGTGATTTTGTTCAACAGTGGATTGTTCTTGTTTTTTTTTCTTGAGGAAAATATATACCACAATGTGTTTCTTCGGTGTGTTTAATAGAAGCTAAGCAACACCTACGAGCTTGCATTCATCATGTAATTTGGGGAGACAATACTACTCTCAAAACAAGTCAAGACAGAAAGTATCAATGTAAGAATGTTTATGCTTATTTGAGAAAATAAAACATATTGTATTTTATCCTTTACCAGAAAAGTCAATTGAAAATACATAAAAACTTTAAGGAAAAGGAATAAATATAAGGATTAAACAAAAATTCTATACATTTGTTCACAGTTATTGAATAGGTGACCCATGCAGAAACAATAAATATCACAGCAATATAGTTCAGAAACTACAATTTTAAATGTAAAATATTTACTCATTTCCATGTTATCAATAATACAAGAGTAAAGTTTTCTCCTTGCAACTAGCCTATTCACAAGTTTGACTTGGCACAGTGTCTACTCAACTAACTCCATTGTCCAGGAAAAGAGATGTCAACTTTGAGCCATGTTCTACACATAACCTATACCTAATTAGAACAGAAATACAGTCCAGATTCATAAACAAGCTTTTAAAAGACATAATTAAATGAATATATAATTCATGTCAAAATAGTGTCAAAACTTTAAGGGAGGCAACTCAATGAAGGTAAACAGGAAAAGATTATAAATGATAACAAACACAGTCCAACCTTAGGTTCACACATGGAGTCTGGTTCTTTGGTTCCCCGGTCCTTTCTCCTGTCTTACTTTTCCAAACAACACTTTCTTCTTCTTCTTCTAGCCAGCTTTATTGCTGCTGAGCTGTGAGCTCTTTTGCAGACTGTGCCAAGGAAAAAAAAAGTGTGCTGTTTTCTTCAGTTGTTCAGCACTGCCATACAGGGGGTTGGTTATGTTGGGCTGTAGTGGAAGTAGGGTCTGCCTAAGGTGGATTAGGGAGAGGCATTCAAAGAGGATATGGTTTATGGTTTCAAAGGGGTCGGCGCAGTGTCTGCAAAGGGGGAGTTGTGTGGAGTTTATTTTGTTCAGGTGGTAATTTAATAGAGGTGTGTGTCCTGTTCTTAGTTGGAAAATTGTAGATTGCGGGGGAGGAAGTTAATACTGTCCAGTTTGTTAGGCATAGTCATTTCTTTGTACATGGCTCTGCCTGTGTTTCCTGATGCCTATTGGTTGAGCCACTCCTCCTTGTAATTGTTGACTAACATTGACCTTAGGGTGAGGTAGTTAACAGGTCTATCTGGTTGTTCCATAGATGAACCTGTCTTTGATAGCTTATCTGCCTTTTCATTTCCCATGATGCCAATGTGTCCAGGGATCCACTGTAGTGTGATATTGATATTTAATTTTGATATCATCTGATGGATTATCACAATGAGTGTTGTCAACTCTCTTGGGCTGTTTGAGGTGCTGCTGTTAAGTGCTTGCAGAGTAGATTGGGAGTCTGTAAACAACACACTTTCCAGTGTTGCTCCAGGTCCACATATTAATTATCTGGTTCTCTTCTTGTATATCACTTGACTGTAATTATTTCTTGTTTGCTTTTTGCGGAAGAAAGCTCCTCTGGATCAACAGTGTGTTCTTGTCTTATTCTAAATGAAGATTGTAGTGTGCAGGGCAGATTTATTGCAATATTTAGTGCTAAGAAGTAGGGATCAAAATGACCACTGCATCACATTGTCCTGCTCCCAGGAAAGCAGCAAATAATTTAAATGCCTTTTTTACCAACATGAACTAAGTGGTGGGATTTCAAAGATTTGGAATACAGAAATTCTTTCGGGCATAGTTGACATTTGTATGGTTTTTCCCCAGCATGGGCTAGCAGATGGATTCTCAGACTTACAGACTGTGAGAATACTTTAGGGCACAAATGACACAAATAGGATTTCACACCAGCATGAACTAACAGGTGGGTCTTCAAATGCGCAGACTGTGAGAACTCTTTTGGACATTTGTGACATTTATATGGCTTTACACCTGTGTGAACCAATTCATGTCTCTTCAAACGCTGAGATTGGGAGAATTCTTTTGAGCATGTTTGACATTTGAATGCTTTTTCACCACTATGAACAACCTGGTGTATTTTTAAACTTGAAGAGAGGAAGAACGCTTTAGGGCATTGCTGGCATTTAAATTTTTTATCACCAGAATGAATCATCTGGTGAGTTTTCAGTGTTGAAGGATACAAAAAAATTTTGGGACACAATGGACATTTCAATAGTTTATCATCGGCTTGACTTGATTGGGTGGCTAGTTCATTTTTGCGCAGTCTTTCAATCTCCTCTTTATCTCTATGAACCAACTGGTGATGTTTCAAATATGATGATTGAGAAAAAGCTTTTGAACACACATGACATTTGTATGGCTTCTCCCCTGTGTGAATGAACTTATGAATTTTTAAATTTATAGCTTGGGAGAACTCTTTTGCACAATGTTGGCATTTAAATTTTTTTTCCCCAGTGTGAACTAGTTGGTGTCTTGTCAAATTGCCAGAATTTGAGAATTGTTTAGGACATAATTTACATTTCAATGGTTTATCACCCGTATGAATCAAAAGGTGTTTCTTCAAATAAGCAGACTGATAGAATTCTTTCTGACAAATTTGACATTTAAACAGTTTTTCATTACTATGAACGAGTTGGTGTCTTTTTAAATATGATGCTTGAGTATATTCTTTGGAACAAAGGCGACATTTGAACGGTTTTTCGCCTGTATGAACCCATTGGTGATTTTTCAAACTTGAAGAGTGTGTGTATTCTTTAAGGCATAATGGACATTTGTATGTTTTTTTCGTGCAAGTTTTCAACTTTGAGGACAGTGAAAATTCTTTCAAACAAATTTGAATTTGGAAAGGTTTTTTACAAGTCTGAACTTTTCCGAAACTTTTGTTAGGCAACAACTTTCTCGTTAGAAATAAATTTTGAATTTCTTCCGAAGAGTTTTTGATCTTGTCTTTTACATCCCTTTGTATCAAATGACCTTGAACTTTTTTAGCTTTTAATTTGCTTTTATGTACATTTTTCTTTTTCACAAAATTCCCCTGTGGAAAGAAAAAGTACAGAAGCTAAATTAATTGTCATAATTAATTTTGTTTTTATTCAGTATTATAAAAAAAATAAATCAAAACAAACAAAAGTATGAAAAAGCTATGATAGATTAATAATTTTGGTTTCTTAACATCTCATTAGATATTTTAGTTGGCTTAATTTTGTTTATACTTTTAAATTCTAATTTCAAATCTCATTTAGCTATTTTTGAATATATTTTTGCTTCGAGATGATAATAAGGGGAAAAAAATTAAAATAAGCAAATAAGGCATCCAATATGGCTGCCGCAAGGCTAAAATATAGTACTTGCAAAAATGTTCATAACTTTTTTAAAATTACTTTTTTTAAAAGATATATGGCAGTCAGAACTATGGCTACTGCATTGGCTGAAGTAAAATAAACTATTTGTGACAATTTTTAATGATTTGGTGATGATGTGAAATAGGACCTTAAAATTTTCCTTTTTTTTTGTCTCCGATGGCTCCAAACATACTCCCATTTAAAAAAAAGTTAATATTAAATGATGTTAAGCTCTTTAGTTGAGCCAATAGGTGACAAAATAAGGTTTAATTGTACAAAGTTTTAGAGATACCAAAATTTTTTTTTTAGTTATCAACTTTTTCGTGAAATAAATAATGTGAAAAACAAGTTTTGAGAAAATTGAAAAATAAGCACAAAAAAAAATGCTTACCAATAGTTAATAATAACTTCTAGTGACCTCAAGGGGAACAAATATCACCTTCTATCTCACTTGCCTTATCTACAAAGCCCTTTTTTGTGCTCTAAGGGTCTTTTGTCTCTTTTTGGCCATTTCAATTGCATTGTATGGTACCATTGTTTTCTTTTTTGTTTTAAATCCTTTTTTGCACACATTTGTCTTGAAAAGCATCCTTGGCTTAGTCCCAATTTTCAACGAAGTTCTAAAACTGATTCTACCCCATGTTTATGCTTGTATTGCATGGGATTCTGGAGATACCCACACCATTCAATGCTACAATGTTTGTGCTGTGGGTTGTCATCAGTAGAGGCAACATGCTCCAAAACAGATTTTACAGACTTGATCATGTCTAAATTATTAGTATTTTGTCTGATGGCCAGCCCATAAAAGTTTTGTAGAGTATCAACCTTCATTTTCCAGTAAATCATTTTGCATCTGAAAGTATTATGGTTTTGTTTTGTAACTTAAGTCAACTAAATGTGTTCCATATCGCTTTTGAACATGGCCAACATTCTAATTTTTCAATTGTTTTGCCATCATAAGGATCAAAGTCACAAAACTTTTAAAATGATGCTCAGTCTTCATCTCCTAAATATTTTCTATAGCGCAGCTTTCTAGGAGGTAAAACAGACCTTGAAAATAGACGTAAACTTCCCACTGCTTCCATTGCGCCTGAACTACCAACATGATTTACTTTACATTTGTGTTTGGTAATCCACTTATCATAATCAGCTGTTCCTTTCTTACTAGGCTACAGCTATTTGTAAAAATTTCTGTGTCTAGACATTTACCTGTTTCTATTGATATGGCTGTAGCGACACCATGATGGCTGGAGTGCCCTGGATGCTGCCATGTCCCGTCAACGCTCACATTGCAATCAGTGATGCCTTCTTCATAGCTAAATCCAACCACTTCTTTCACTCCTCTTGCAGCTTTTTCCATACTTTCTTCTGCCACTTTCTTAGTTACAAGGCCAAGGGTATGCATAGCAGACTGGTAACATATTTCAGAAATAGGAGGTGGATCGTTCATGCGTGTTGACAAAAATTCAAGAGTGCACTGTGTCCTCGACTTATGGATCTTTCAAAGAATACCATTATGATCTTTCAAAGAATACCATTCTAAGATTTATTTCCCTAAATCCTCTTTTTTGTGAAGGTTTGCAATCCCTACTTCACAGATAATTGAAGTGGTCCTTATCAAGGATGTTCTTCCCCTGTAGTACGATTGGGTTCTCTTGTCTGTTATTGATTCTCATAAATTCTGTTTTCCTTTGTTGATTATAAGTTCGGTCTTCTTCCGTACTTCCAAGAGTCTGTTCCATTTAGCTTCAGCACTTTGTTGCATATGGGAGAGAAGGCAGATGCCTTCTATGAAATACGGGTCTTCCAGATGTTATGTTAGGGCCCATTGTATGCTGTTTTTAATGTCTGAGACTGTCTGTCTCATGACTCAACCACTCACTGACAAAAATATCAAGGGTGAAAGCATACATCCTTGTCTTACTCTTGTTTTAACAAGAAAACGTTACAGTTGGGTATTACTTGTACATCTTACCTGATATTTATTTCCAGTGACTACATCTGAAGTCTGACTGTTAGAGTTGTTTAAAGTTGTGTGAGGAGACAAATCTGCACCCTCCACTTCTAGCCCCTCACTTTTAACTGCATGACTTTGATCGATTGTCAAGTTTTGTTTTACTTTGGCAAATGAAGACAATGTTTGCATTTTCCATACATTGTCCATGTTTTTAGAAGGTCTAATCAACTTCCTTAGGTGCGACCCATCACGGCCAGTAAGAAAGTATTCATCTGATATACACAAAGTTTCTGTAACAAACATAAATATGAATGTTAACTACAGCAACAATGTAATCTAAAATACAGATCTAACACCCCCTACCCACCATGGAAAACAGCTTTGACTGCAAAACGTGCATGCTCTCGGAACTCTGGGAGTGCGTGATCATATGAAATACTGCACTGATCTTTAATCTTCAGAATCCTTTTAATTAGTCTCACTTTTTTTTTCTAATGGATTCTAAGTTTATTCAGTAGATGAATGAAATTATCATTCTTATCATTAGTATAGATTCTACATATCTAATTAATATACATTTTTAGAAATTTAAAACCTTAAAAAGGCTTAGATGAGATTAATATGATTAAACTTTGATGATTTAGTCTTAGTCAACTTACAGGAGAATATAAAATGTATAAGTTTCTTTTTCTCTAGAACTAGCATGACTAGTCACTGACTAGTGACTAGGTCAGCTGAGGTCTTACTAGGCAAGAGTTTAGAGATTAAAATCCATTTCTAATCATTTCTCTTTCCAGTATTTCTTAGTCTTAGTTCTGGACTAGTCTTGCAGCAGACTTTTCTCCCTAAAGACTATATAAAACAGACTATAGTATAATATAGGTATATTTATTTTAGTTAGTCATTCTTTATCATATTTAAATATAATGTCATATGTGACTGGAGAGATGATAATGAGTGTTAGATCTTAGATGGATCTTACACTTAGATCTAAACTAAAACTACAGATTCTATGTAGAGACAATATTAGAGTATCTTATCTTACAGATTACAGACAACACTTCAAAAAAGAAGATAATTACAAATCCAAATCCTAAGAATTTAATGTTACAGTCTATAACCATCATGTGTTACTGTTAATCTAGTCATTAAGTATGATTAAGTCATACATATGTTAATTAATCAGTGTCGACAGTGACTTAAATTTAAATTCTTGCTAAGGCTAAGTCATTGATTTTCCATAAATATAATTATAATGTAATAAAAAATCTATAATTAATCTATCTAGAATCTACTATATAATATATAGATTTAATAGATCTATAATAATCCAGATGTCTAGATCTAACTAAGACTAAGACATCTACTTAGATTAGATTTAAACAAGAAAAACAAAAAAAAAAAAAGCTTAAACTTATAGATCTAGAATCTAGATCTATTTTCTGTTTAACTTATTATTGAGACAATAGTCAAGTGTGTAATTACTGTAATTGAAAATAGTAAGTAAAATTAGTAATTCAAGCAATTGAATTGAGATAGACTAGAGTCTAAGAGTCTAAGACGACAAAGAGTGTGAGAGAAATAACGAATTAAAAACTTTTTTACTTTTTACCAGACTTTACCAGACAGACTTGACAGAGTGAGTCAAAATTGACCTATGGCCTATACCAGTGGTGCCCAACCTTATACGGCCTGCGGGCCATTTTAATTTCCGACACTCGTGTCGCGGGCCACATTAACGAAAGATATAAAAAAAGAAATAGAGACTAAAACATTTTAAATAGTTTTATCACAATCCCATGTATGCTTGTAGATCTACTTACACCCATAAGTCATTATATGTAACAATGTTTTCAGGCGTCTTGTAACTGAAAGTTTTCCACTAAATTAAGTTCTTGTAAACATTGTGATCATACCCAGAATTTCAGAAATGTGCAAGGTTCATGAGGACAACAAGGCGTAGAAATCTATTGTCTGCATTGACGAAATTTCTCAAGCAGGGAAGTCTGGCTTTGTAAGTCAATCAGTTCCAGTTGGTGTCACTCCTCAGCGGCAATAGAAATGATTTCGAAATCTGCTGCTCTGTCATTTAGTTTTGAATTTGGATTTTCACTAACATCTTTCACCCATTTTGTAATTTTCATGGCCGAAAAGCTGAAAGCTTCAACTGTTTTTTTTTTATGGACGATTTTATTCCATCTCTGCCAGAAATCACTTTTGTATGCTTCAATTCTCTTCTTAAAATGTGAGCAACTCTGTAGCCTCTGTTACAGCCGACTCATTCCTTGACTTCTTGGTCAATATTTTCGCCAATCGCAAAACTCTACTCAACTTTTGACGTAACTTTCCGATCTTTTCTTTGCGGCTCAAGACAACAATGCCTCAATATTTTTGTAATGGTTTGTTTTAGAATGCATTTTATGTTATGTTACTTAAAAACATTACTGTACAAATCAAACATATTGATTTATTATGTTCCACACAAAAAAAGATCTGTCCACTTTTCCTGAAAGTTCAACTTCCAATTTTCGTTTCTTCGACCATCCCATTTCAATAACGAACAAATGTTACATGGAACGTCACCAATCATGTTGGTGTTAGAAGAACTCGAATCAAAATGATGCAGAAAAGATGCGCTGTGTTATACACATGAGATGTCAAGGACACGGCTAGTTCAAGACAGCCGGGAAACTATCCAAGACTCTAAAACAACTGTTGATTCTACAAGAAGAAAAATAAGAATGAAATCCATCAAAGAAAAAGTGAATGCTAACATAGAAAATAAATTTTTCAACCTTTTTAATTTTTTTTCTATTTCCTATCTTCTGTGCCAATGTTTTGGAGGGCCGGTCTGAACCACTTCGCGGGCCGGATCTGGCCCGCGGGCCGTAGTTTGGGCATCACTGGCCTATACCTATCTATATATAAGCTTTGTAAAAAAGAAGATAAATCTAGTCTAGGTCTATCTGAGTCTATCATAATAGGTCGACTTAGGACTTAGATCTAGATCTAGGTCTAGATCTAGAAGATGACAATATTTACCATAGACTATAGAGTCACTATAGACTATAATATAGTCTATATTTACTAACAGATACGGAAATAATACTGCTACCATGAGATTTATCTTCCCATTGCATCGGTAAATTCTTTATTCGCATTAATTGAATATATGCGAATATTTTACACCCTGCTTCTGAATGCGATTCTAAGATCCCTGCTTCTGTTGTACAAACCTAAAAAAAAAAAATAATTTAATTTTACTTTTCACTTTTCTAAATTATTCAAATACATACAGAACTCGATCTATTCCGTCTTTTAGATTTCACTACTCGCCCCATAAAACTCACCCAGCTCATAGGTCTATTATCAATTTCGATTTCTGTATATTTTTTTTTTAAGAATTATAATAAACATCGATAAATCTCTAAACCGTTAGTTTCAAAATATCAGAACATCCGAAACATCTAAAACAAAAAAAAAAACAAAACAAAAAAAAAAGATGGTTCACCGGACAACTCATTTAACCAATTTTTTGTTTTTTATTTTGCGGATGTGCCTTCAGATGAAGATAATTACATTCTAGCCCAAAAATCTCCCACGGGAGGTAGGAGAATGGCAGCGGGCAAGGTTCTAGCCTTACATGTAGGGACCATCGAGAACACCGAACGAAATGAAGCCCAGAGCCGACCAGAGCGCACATTCATTGCTCCATATGCTGTATGGGGTTGCCCGAGTTAGCCAGGAAAACTAATGACTAGCCAGAATTCAAGTCACTGATTAACATGCATGGCTAGATTGACCTAGGAACACGCATAGGATGTAATCATCATTTTTTTTTTAAGTAAAGTTTGTATTTCATAAGATAAGCTCGAATCTAGAGCACATGCCACAGGACAATACAAATGGTTCACCAGAAAACTCGAGACAAAAATTAGGTTCACCAGAAAACTCGTTCAAGACAAAAGGTTCACTAAACTCGACTTTGCTGGGCACTATATTGTTACGAATCTCTCTATCCAGGCTCTCTGCAAACGGCACCAGACACCACCGACTTAAAGAACTTGACAACTCTGGGCTTCAAAATAACGTAATAGTTTAATGTCAATAAATAAGAGCCAATACTGTACAATTGGCAGCACGTAACACAAGACTGTACAAATATCTCTCCGCCGTATCAACTCTTGCACTGGTCTCTCTCTGTCTCGCCTCGGACTTGCACTGAGCCGTTGTAACGAACTGTAGATCGGGAAGTTGTGACTGGTTGGTCTCTGATACCTTCGCTCTTTATATAGGGTCCCTGCTGGCCTTCTAGAACCGGACAGAACGTCGCTCGGCCATTCTGGGTGGTCAGATGACTACAACTCTCGTGACGCCCCTGAGCTCTGTTCACGTCAGCGATCCTTCCCGAACTCTCTTGTTGACACTCGTCTCGGCCGATCGTCGTAACTCGTCACGGTTGACCGCTCGTCTAGCGCTGGCCTGGGGCGATTTGCGTCGGCTGACTACACACACACCACTACCCCCATCTGTGCCACCACCAGGTTTATAACAATATATTATCGGCTAGCATTGTAAAGTTATCGTTCTCATATTAAAATCTAAATAAAGGTTTAGGCCTATTAAAAGAATTTTAGATTGCTATTTAGCAAGACACAAAATCGCACTAAATTCGGCTTATCATTAAGCTATTGCTTTTGTGAATCATTTACAGTACAGTGGAACCGGCCTGTCTTAATCTTCATAATTACCCGCGTTTTTCGAAGTATTTTTTGTTCAGAATCAAATTATGTATTATTATAGAGGGTGTCATGCAGAAAAGCATTTTGCGTTTAAATTATATATATATACTAAGAAGTTTCAGACCACTACAATAATTTGGTGCGATTATCTTACATGTGTATAAAATACAGACGTTATTTCAAAAAAGATGATTAAGTCCTACGCGTCATGCGTCTGCGAAGCCCCCCCCCCCCCCGCCTGGCTCCGCATATATATAGGGCGAGAGAGTGAGGTTGACGTTCCAGCGCAAGTCACTATAGTCACAAAAGTCGAACCATGATGGGCGAACTATATATATATAGTTATTGCATGTATCTTATATATATATATATATAAGATAGATGCAATAAATAAATAAATGTGAAATTGTAAACTATAGGCCTATTGACACCTATTAAAGTCACTGTGTGCTTGGTGACTTAATTAAGAGGCTTGATCACACATAGTCCATAATATCATGCTGTATAAATAGTTATAATTGTGACAAGCCAAACGTGTTTTTTTTTGTTGTTGTTGTTTTTGGTTGTTTGTTTGACCATTTTATTAAATAATAAATCTGGTTGGATCGTATTCTTACATTTTGCTGTGACAAGGATTCTTTCTACTTCATATACAAACCTTGCCCTCTCCCATCCCCCGTCGTCCTGCGAGAGGAATGGACCACGAAGTTAACTATCTTCAACTCTGAAGGAACATCCGAAACATGTAAAACATTTTACAAACAAACATATTATTTCCTAGTTGGCATCATCTTGATCTAGGTCAAAGTTCACAAACAATAATTAAACTTAATTATATTAATAGCTTTAGATTTTCTATCTCGGTATATCTAGATCTAATCAATTTGTTGTTTAAGCTTATCAAAAGTTACAAAATCAAAATGGCATTGAAACATTTCAACTTAACTAATCCAGTGTTTCAAATATTTTTAGGTCACTGTGCCCTTGTTTTACTTAAAACAAGTTTAATAAGCATTGTTACAGTTTTAGTCTTTTATGCATCCACGCCTCAAAAGGTATCATAGTGTGATTCATAGTTCATATTAAATATAAAATGTTTTAATATAGAAAGTAGCGATCTAGATCTTGTTTTATCAGATTTAAATCCATTTTGAGATCTATAATCGGTAGTATAAATACTTTTAAAGTATAATAACTAAAGTCTATATTATAGTCTCAATTGACTCATGAGTCAATCTAACAGTAACAGGCATCTCTAGCCCTAGGACGTCTAGGTACTTTAATGTATATAAATTGACAGTTTATAGATCTATCTAGATCTAGAATAATCTATAATCTATATATTCTAGTAAGATAGGAAAAAAGCACGTATAACATTAACAGAAATATAATATTGATTAACAGGTGACTTATATAAGAAACAAAAGAAAAAAAAATATTCAACTTCTGTTCCTCATCTTTTGAGCACTATTTTTTTTTTACACTGAGAACATAGGCCTAAAGATGATGAAATAAAGAACGTTTTATTTAGATTTGATTTATACACAATCTATACCACTAAAACAAGTCAGGCCTAAGTTTCACCAAGTTTCCATGCTCTAATAGCACTATTATAGGGAAGATATAAGACTCTGAACCATAATCTTCAAATACAAAAACAAAATTTAATAAAAATACTCAGAAAAACACAAAGATAAAGGCACATTCCTCTTCCTTTATGCTAGGACAAATTTGTACAATTTAAGTCATAAGCATGACTGAATGCATGATGCGTAGGACATAATCATCTTCTTTTTTGAAGTAACGTCTGTATTATATAAGATATATCTTTATCTTTGTGACCTTCTGAGTACCTATTTTATCAAATTTTGTATTTGAAGATTATGGTAAATACAGATTTTGTATGAATGCTGTGTCTGCTTGATATTTAGAGATTAACTGCACACAACTTGAAATTAAACTAATTTACACATCTCCACAGAAAGTGCTGAAAATTAAGTCAGATAAGGACCATGAAGAGAAGAGCCAAACAATAACTGAATACTCACAGGTGGAAAGAGTGCGCAGGTAAGCTGATAAAAAATATATTAGAGTATTGATGTTTTGTTGCAGGAGTCATTTTTAATGTTATCATTGTTGTCTAGTTCCTTTTACCTTTACCTTTGCCTTAGTCTATTGGACCATTGGGGCACCAAGCAAGATTTGCGACCATCTTTCTCCATTACTCTTTGTCTTTTGCCTTAGTTAGAACCTCTTTGAATGGCAGTCCATTCTTTTATGTTGTCCTCTCATCGCTTTCTCTGTCTGCCTCTTCTTCTTTTTCCTGGTTCCTATAGGCCTTGTTAAAAAGATATTTGACATTTATATAATATAGTCATATTTTTATATATATATTATTAAATTCATTCCCATCTTAGGGTGTTTTTTATTTCATTATTAGTGTCCAAAAAAGTTTTTAAAATATTTGTGAAAATGTGACACTCTCATTGGATCCTTCAGATTTGGCCCTCTCAATTTCTTTGAATATGAAGGAATAACAATATTGAATAAATATATGTAGGCCTATATATTTCAGATTTTGCTATTCATAGCAATGCATGGTTGCAAATATATTTTGTTTTATATTAATTGATAAATAATTTTAGGCTCTATTTACTTTTTGTGACAGATGTTGACGTAAAAATAAATTACTGTAAATAAACATTAATGTAATTAAACCTAGAAATCAGAATTGAAGACATCGTCATTATTATCAGTAGAGTTATAAAATGTTTCAATGATAATTAGTTTACACATTCAAAAATGTAGGCAAAAAATCTTATTTGATTAAAAAAAAAATATGGATTATTTTTATTTAAATTTGAATGTTATGTTTTATTCACAGGTGTCATCGTAATGACTTGGAGAATGTTCTACCATTTGTCTTGCTTGGTCTGATGTATGTGGCAACCAATCCAGGCTTAACAACTGCAGCTTTCATCTTCCGTACTTTTACAATCAGCCGATTTATACACACATTTGTATATCTATTGACATTACCGCAGCCTTTAAGAGCAATAGCATTTGTCGTAGGATTTTTAATCAACATATACATGACATGGTATATAATTACTGCTGCTTTATTTTAGATTGAAGATTTAAAAATTAAGATTTGCCAAAAAATAATAATTTATGAGGTGATAATATGTATAAGCAACTTTTTTTAAAAATGGTTTTCATACATGTTTCAGCATTAGACTAAAAGGGCCAGCAATTTAGCACTTTGGCTAAGATCATTATCTTCTTATCTAATACAGATGCTACTTAAAAAAGATGATTATGTCTTACAAGTCATGCATTTAGTCATGCATGTTAACCAATGACTTCAATTCCGCCAAGTGACTTATTTTCCTGGCTGGCTCAGGCAAATGCACTGGTCAAGGCTATGTCTTTGCATTTTTATTTCAGACAAAATGTGCATCTTGTTTCAATAAAATTGCATACCATGATTTTTTACATATTTTCAAAAGATAAAGAAAAAATTTTCTGGATAGGATTAGATATATTCAGCCATTCAATCCGTACTACAGTGGATGAGATTTCTTGATGACTTAGTGGTATTTCTTATGTTTTACAAACGATAAATTCGCCCTATGCATTTCATGTGACAATCTTGTCATGCATGTTAATCAATGACTAAAACTCTGCTAACTGGTTGGTTTTCCTGGCTGATTCAGGCAACCCATTCCATTCTCTAATGGAACAATGGAAGAAGAAGCGCTTTTGAAGATTTTGTTCTAGCGTATGGAATTAGAAATGTGCCTCTATCTTTGTGTAGAGTGGCACTATCCAGGCTGCAAGTGATTATAAATAAATACTACTCTGGTAACAGATGTGAGTTTCATTAAGCATGTGATGTTTGCATAGCAGCGGTGATAGCACAAAAAAAGCAACAGACTTATAATGTAAGTGTGTAATATATGATTGAAAAAGTATCTGTGTGTTTTCGAAGTACACTTATTATGATTTTTGCTTACTGTTTGCATATTTATGTTTTAAGATATCTAAAGTGTTTCCTGCAAAATGACTGAAAAATTATGATAACATTAAAACAAACAAAAAATATTGGCTCTATTCATTTTTTACGATATTTAAAGTATTTCCTTCAAAATGATTAATATATATTTTTTCGGCCCTATTTTGTCCGCGCTATTTTGACGGGTTACGATTTTGTGTATAACTGAAAATGTTTCTGTTCGATATAAAGTGGAGAAAACAAAACCAAAGTCGTAACAACTTTGGCGAACATTCATATTTTGAACCATGGATATATTTTACTAACATCGAACGGATGCTTGTTTACTCAGACAAGGTCTGACGTAAATAGAACAATCGACTATTGGCAAATTTTAGATGTAAAACCGAGTGCCTATTATTTCAACCATTATTGATAATGACAATGTCTTCGATTCCGAAGATTAAGAATGAGAACTGGAGTTTTTGTACGTTGTCGTCACGAATTTGCTGAGGCAGCCGCGCTGTCTAGTTGTCACTTGTGAGTCTGTGACCTATTTCGACCAATTTCTAGAAGCGAGTTCAAACCAGTGCAAGTGTCCAGCGTAAACAAGTTAATTTTAGATATCCAATCGAAGAAAGAGGTTAAGGGAAAAAAATAGCACACGTCAGCTTCTAGAAGGTCAAAGTTACTAAAATAATTATCTGAGAAAGTTTCATGATTCTGGAACGTACGATCAAAGAAAGTATAAATTAGGGGAAAGTCAATAGACGGAGTCCTCGCATAGTAGTAGTTCTTGTAGAGCGATGGTCCTCGCTCAGTCCTCGATTAGTAATGGTTATAAGTTTTGTGATATTAGCGGGTCCATTAGTTAAAGTTTTATAAGTTGAAGTTGAAATTATACTAAGTGAAGTTTCATGTATCTTTAAGTTTTATTTATGAAGTATCAAGTCAAGTTGTTATTGAATTAAGAAGTCATTTTATCTGAAAGTTGAAGAAGTATTATTAAAGAAGTTTTAAGAAAATACAGAGAGATGTTTCTTTCTTCATTTCATATGAATTCATCAACTTATTAATACAATCCTTCGGCTCGGCAATCGTCACACTAGTACATATACAATTCAAACAAGCAAAATATGAAAACAAAAACAAAAAAATTAAATAAAAAAAAGGACAAAGCGTAACTATAGGGGAAGTAATCCACACTTAAAACACATTTATAAATAATGTACAAGTTATTTCTCTTATTTGATATCAAATTTACTTGATTGGTCAAATTGACAAGCCAAAAAAAAAATTCATATTTTGAATGTATGAATGACATTTTTTTTGTTGAAGGGAAGGGGAGAGAAAAGTGCTACTAGTCTTCAAGGGCCATTATTATGTTTACGTTTGGAGAGTGCGAGAATATTAAAAAGCAAGACATTCCAATTCAAGTCAAAAGTCTATGTGGGCGAGCATTACAGAGAGAGAGAATGATAGAAAAAGGAGTGAGAGAGAAGGAGAGAGAAAGGGAGAGTGTGCCGTTCCAATAGAAGATATAAGTCTAAATGGAAGAACATTACGACGCGTATAGTGCAAAAAAAAAGCAACGAAAAATGTGGGGGTTAACAAAGAGAGAGAGAGAGAGAGAAGAAGAAGAAAAAGAAAAGAGAGAAGGTGTACAAGAAGGAGAAAAGGGAAGAACAGGAAAACAGAAAAGGAGAGTGAGAGAGAAAGTGGTAAAGAGAGAAAGAAAAGGTCATTCCAATTAGTGGGAAGCGAGGTCGAGAGGCTGAGTACGCTTGAACTTAGCTTGGCTTCCTATGAAAGGGGCTCGAGGTTCAACACCCGACTGAGCGCCCCTCCCCATTGACCAAAGCGCTATCTGAACATGCTATAAGCTAGGCTGTGGTGTCGAATCCGGAGTCACAGGTTCGAGCCTCGATCGGCGCATGCCCTTATTTTCGTAGCCTTTTAATTCACTACTTTCTCTCTTAAAAACTTGGTCCCTGGTGCTGGTATTCATTTATGTCTAATATACGTATGTATCACATTTGTTTCAGCACCTAGCTTCAACTCAATATATTAGCATGAAAGTAGCCCTATATAAAAAATCGTAATTAAAAACCATAATTAATTCAACCTTACAGACGCTACAATACATGGGCATGTAGAAGGGGAGAGTATAAATTGGCGTGCCGTTTTATTGGTAGTGATTTTTTATTTTAAATACATATTTTGGGGAAGAGTTAGGAACATTTAGGTTTTAGCCTAGCCGGTGTGTCAAGCTAGTTTGTCTGGCATGAGGACTACATGTCCCGCCCATCGAAGTTGGGACCTTTTTACTGTCGCATTGATACTGTATATGTTGGACAGCTTTAAGATTTCTGTGTCTGGTATGTTGTCGGAACAACTGCTTGCTGAAGGAGGCTGCACAAAAGTGTCATCTTTCTGGTGTCTATGCATTTGATTCAGACGTTGTGAAGGAATGTATAATATCCGATTGCTGTAAACAACAAAATAAATACTAAAAAAAAAGAAACATTTTCCTATCTGAGGCCAAAACCTTTCCACGGACGTATGTTGTAGACCTAACAGAGGCCTAAGTTACTTGTTTTTTGTAAGGGAGCTACGATTTAGGATTATTTGACCATTTCACTGACACAAACATGTATGTCCGATTCCTACTAACTGTTTTGGCACAAACGTGGGGAGGGGATGAGGTATTCGGACAATATCTTTATATTTCGCGATGTCCGTGCATCATGTCCAACAAATATTTCGCCAGGGGTGGGGGGGCTATTTAAATATTCAACTGTGGTGGAATAAGTCCGCCGATCGGTCCGTTTGCACTTTCCGATGGAGATGATGGCCTGCGACTTCTAGGGGTAAAGTCTTAGAGCCACAATGTGGTAAATATTTTGTTGGTATTGTATAGGCACATAGACAGGCACAAGCAAAACGCAAAGCTTAATAATTTCGTGGGAGAACAAATATTTAATAGAGAATAATTAAGAAGAAATACAATCGATGAGTATGGGGGGGGAGGGGTACAAGGTGATTTATAACTAATTATAAGCCAATATCATCACTGGGATGTTGCTCATAGAACTCGTGTATGGTTTGCTTATTCGTCTGTCTCTCACTTATCTGTATCCAAGATTCTCCATCGGGGTGGGGTGAGTTGAGGCTCCGTTGTGCTGGCAGCCAGTTGCTGATGCCCTGCAGGTAGGCAGACACTAGTGTTACTAATATGGGGATGCCACGCGGTGGGCTTACTCCCGTAGTAGGTGCAGACCGGTCCTGGGACTTCAGCCTGGAATGCCGCCAGTTCTGGTCGAGGGTGATGAGTGACTCACCCTCAACGGGAATGTGTAGAGAGCTGCTGGGGTCTACCTTCAGGCAACAAAACACGCCAGCCCTGATGTAGGAGGCTATGAGATGAGACATGAGAGGAGCCTGGATTATTAAACCATACAGGCTGATTGGCGAGGGGCGCATCCTTGGTAGGAGCGTCTCCCTCAGACTAACTAAGATACATGTTAACGGCATTTCACTAGGTCTAATAATAATTGCTGTACAAATAATATAATAATAATATTGCGAATACACATATAAATGTACAAGTCAGGGGCATAAATGAGGAGGGAGACAGGGGGACCATATTACATGGTTGTAGCCCCTGTGACCTTATTGACCCACAGGTAAACAAGTCCACGGTCGCTCGTGACCAGATGACCGTGACAAGAAGAAGGGAGGGGGTAAAGGGCACATAACTATACAGGCCGACCGGTCGAAAATAATGGGGTAGACACGCGAGACTGATTCTCGGGCCTAAGGATGCATGTTAACAGCACAGTACGTGCATAGCAAAAACAAGCATAATTATATGTATATAAATGTGCACATACACAGGCACATATACACAGGTAAGGAAATAACCTAGACGTGAGTAGGTCCAGATGAATATGGATATGAGTGAATAACAAATGCATAAATAGACATTAGGATTAACTAAGTTGTAGGGTGGATGTCCCCCGTTGGGGGACAGTCAACACTGACGAGTAAATGAGGAACACATATTTATAGGTTTTCACAATTGTAATGTTTAGATTCAACTAAGTGCTAACATGGTAATGATACATGAACATAAATGTTACAGGCGAAGACACACTAAATAATAATGATAAAGTTTTTTCAACTTACAAGTTCCCAAATGAATCGTTGACTTGAGAGTCTTCTGACTTCTCGGTGATTCTGATCTAGAATGGCATTAACCTGAAACTTTCGTCTCCGGCTTTTGTAGGTTTCTAAAATCTATTACCATTTCTTTAGTTTTCTGAAAATTTAAAATTAGAAAGTTATCTATACACCATTGGTAAAAAATGTTAATTGTTGAATGGTACAGATTTTCGTCACCTGCGATAAGGCCAATGATTGGTGTGTCGTCAGCAAATTTTATGATGAGAGTGTCATCTGATAGGCTCTGAATGTCATTTGTGTATATGGTATACAATACTGGTGACAGGACTCAGTTAAGCTCTCTCGTGCCTGACACATACAAGTTCACTTTTACTTATTGTGGGCTTTTGATAAGAAAGTTTAGAATCCAAGCTTATATGCTTATATTTTTGCTAACGTTTAATTCAGATAATTCGTATTAAGGCACGGAAAGTGGGGCTACATCCCCGGGGTTTCAGCATAGTTAAATCCGGCCCTGTAGTTCTAGAACGGAAATGTCATCCTCAAGGATTCGATCTTGACAGCTAAGCGCCCTTTCTCTCAACATATCAACTACGCAGATCGTATTCTAGACATAGATACTACCAAGATAGATACTGCCAAGAAAGATACTACCAAGAAAGATACTGCCAAGATAGATACTACCAAGATAGATACTACCAAGATAGATAGCCTACTACCAAGATAGATACTACCAAGATAGATACTACCAAGATAGATACTACCAAGAAAGATACTGCCAAGAAAGATACTACCAAGAAAGATACTGCCAAGATAGATACTACCAAGATAGATACTACCAAGATAGATACTACCAAGGCCGGATTAACGACAGCTCATAAATGTGAAGCTGCCCCAGGGCTTCCACAGTTAAAATTATTACTTTCTTACAATACCTCTATTCATAGAAGGAGGGTGGAACCTGGACACTGATCTAAAAAAAAAAACGGCTCTAACAATTTTTCTAGAAATTTACCTGTTGATATGTATACCGCTGAGAAAAGAATTAGACCTACTAGCTCGTTGGCCACCAGGGGGAAAAACTCTAACCGTAATCATTTTTCAAGTTAAAAAATTAAATACATTTAAATTGATAAAAAAAACTAAATCTAGCCCTAGATCCAACATCGGTGTTTGATGGACTATCTCGTTCTGGAATGTCCAATTGTAAGGCATTATTGGTTCAAGAGTTGAGTCATTTTATGTTCAGGGATATTTGGCGCATCGTCTTAGTCTAGATCTAAAGTCCTGTCTTTGGAATATTCTAAAGTGTAGTAGAGCTATACATTCACTTAGGACAGGACAGGGGTTCTCAACCTATGGGTCGCGATCCCCTTGGGGGTCGATTGACGATTTGCCAGGGGTCGCCTAAGACCACCGAAAATGTGGATTGTTATTGTCTACTCTTCTATTGCTGTATGTGTGTGTGTGGGGAGGGGGGTCGCGGCAGAGTGGGGGGTTATAAAAAGGGGTCGGCGAGCATAAAAGGTTGAGAACCGCTGACTTAGGAGGAGGGGGGAGATACCGGGGTAAGAATGTTCCATTGTTTTTTAATCTAACATACACAAACATTAGTTATTTAGAGAAAAACTTGTATGAAGGAGGTAATGTTTTTTTAATAACGTTTTTCTTGTTTGTTTTTACTCAAATAGGACTATTAAGTATAAGATGAATTACGACATGCTTTGAATTGTTGTAAAACATTGTTGTAACTGAACTAGAGACGCGGGTCGGGCTATCCATGTGTGACACAGGTTACACAGGCCTGTGGACTTCAAGCGGACTGACTGTTGGAGACAGCTTGGTGAACGGAATAGAAAGAAAAGAAAGACTGTGTCAGGGTCAAGTCAGTTCGGGTCAGTTATGGGCAGCAGAGTTAATGACGAGACAGATATTCCAATACAGGTTCAGTACAGCCATTACAGACATTTCGAACTGCCAACTGTAAAGATTCATTGTTTAAGTATTTTTCATTTATATAAAATGTCTCGTTTTATTTAACCTTGGTTACGCTTATAATAGAATATGCATCCTCTGTTTGAGACCCTTCAACTTAAGAAAACATAAGGAAACTGAAACAGACACAAAATAGAGCAATGAGATTCATAATAATAATAATACTAATAATAATAATAATAATAATAATAATAATAAAAATAATAATAATAATAATAATAATACTAATAAGGCTAGTCTTCGAGTCCAAAGATTAGTGAGGAATGCAGCGTTTCCCGTGGCTGCGCAGCCCCAGCTGTGACCTACATATTTTGCCACATACAGGACAAGCATAACCATTGTCCGCAGGTGGTTAATTTAGGTTTTCTTTTCGCCGTCTGCGTTTGTCCTCGGCAGCGGATTTTCTTTTGGTCTCAAATGTGTATCCCGCGGCCTTCGTGAGTGACCCCCAGCTGTCTCGTTCTGAGACCGCATGCAACCAGGTGCTCTCTTCAATGTCAGCCAAGGAAAGTTGACGCCTAAGCTGGTCTTTGAAGCGTTTCTGTGGGGCGCCTCTGTTACGTCGACCACCTTTTAGCTCACAAAAAAAATGCCGTTGGCATAAGTTCGTCTCCCATACTGGATATGTGCCCTACCCATCGCAACTGACGGACAATTTGAAGTCCCTTTATACTGTCCATACCGGCGTTCGCAGGGAAATCGCTGTTTTGTAGTGCGATTTTGCCATCGTATGTCAATGATGGAGCGCAAGCATCTTTGGTGAAAGCGCTCAAGAAGTCTCAGTTGTTTTCTGTATAGTGTCTATGTCTCAGTGAGATTCATAACAAACGAATATTCACATATGACCAGAGTAACACATTTAGTAAAACCACAAAAATGATGCCAGGTGAGATGCTAGCTTGAGCCAAGGTCATCTTCAATCACGAGGTCGCGCTTCACAAGTGGGTGAAAGGCGGTGTAGACGCGTCACAGGTCAGCTCATTAACACAGCCAGCCCGTAACGTCATGCGATCAGAATGCCTAGTTAGTTGTTGCCCCCCCCCCCCCCTCATTTTTGGAAAGAAATAAGCAAAAAAAGTATTTTTTTAAATATTGGGTGAAAATTTTAGGAGAGTGGACAAACTTTTAGGAGAATTCTGGCAATTTTTAGAAGAATTTTTGGATTTTTGGAGACTTTTCATTTTTTAGGAGATTTTAGGATTTTAGAATTCTAAAAGTTTGTCCACTCTCCTAAAACCCTGTAAAAAATTCATAAGTCGAATTTAAAAAAAGACAGGAAGTTATATTAGTAAGTTACGGCGCATGCGCGAATTTCCGGACTTTCGATTTGTTTCCAAAACGTCAACAAAAAATTAGAAACAAATCCGTGTAAGGCCAAGGCCTAAGACGCAGAAGTTAGTAAGTAAATCTAGATCTAATTCTAATAAGTTTGATCTGCCGGCATAAGAACTTATCTTCTTAAAAAATCATTTTAAAATGTAGAAACAGAGTTTAAGTTTTTGGCCATGTCGTGTCCGTATTTATGAAGATAAGTTCTTATGTCTTATCATAGTCTGATAGTCTTATTATGACTTATGAACTCTTATGGCAGGCATAAGTCATGATAAGTTATGCTGGCAGATCAAACGCTACCACATGTTGAAGTTGAAAAGTTTTACAAATTTTAATTAAATTTTTTAGTTTGTTACTTTAAAAAAGTTAAATTAAACTACGATTTTAACTAAACGCTATTTTTTCTAGTTAAACTTTGGCCTTAATTAATTATTTTTTTAGTTAAACTAAAAGTTTCTAACTTTTTCGCCCATCACTAGTAGTGGCAGTGCAGAGGTCGGCACACCTTTTGTCAGTTTTGAGTCGAATAAGAGCCAAAAATTACAATTTACAAAATTTTTAAGTTTTTAAAGAGCCACACACTTTTTTTTTCTTGCCAACAATAAATAGTAATTTTAATTTATTCATATCTGTTTTTGTTGCCTTACGTACATATAATTTTTCTGGACCTCCAACTCTTCCAACTTGCTTTTCAACTCTTGAAATTTTCCACTCCACAGAGCTTTACTTTTTAAATTGAATTGCATTTCTAGAGATCTAATATCAATTTCAAATGGATCAATGTGGATTTCCTTACTATTTGTCTTTAGAGCATTTACTATGAATGCTACAATGGTTTTGTTGATTTTAAATAGTTCAAATCTGTCAAGAAATGTATCTTTCATTTTTGTTTACAACTGAGATGAAGTAATTCCTGTCAAAAGTTGCACTGGTTTTATTGCAATACTGCTTTAGATATTGAAAAAGAAGTAACTTACCAGTCTGAATATCTTCTGCAAAATGATTGGTTTGTGTTTTAAACATAGGCTACCAATTCTTCTACAAAAACATAGGATGGGTTTACCTTTCCTTGCAGTTTTAAATTCAGCTCATTTAATTTCTCTGTTATATCCACCATAAAGTAAAAATGTTTGCAACCATTAGTTGTTCTCTAATTCAGTGTGATTAAAGCTCGGCCTGATCTCCCTTAAACCCGGCCCTGAAAACAGCCCTTACATCAGTGATGCCCAACCTAATTCAACCTGCGGGCCATTTTTATTTCCGACACTCGTATGGCGGACCATATGAACAAAAACGTAGGCCTACAAAAACTATATCGACCTGAAACCCGTAGATCCTGTGCTTCATTCATTAATGGGATACTTGAAATTTATCTTTTTTCCTCGCGTCAGAAGATGGCTTCATTTCTCTACTTCAAATATGAGCAAGATTGTAGCTAGCTTTACAACCGAGTCATTTTCCCGTCTCTTTTTGGTAAATGTTCCCATCAATTCTCCAATCTCTAGGCGTAGTTTAATAACAATCTTTTATTCGCGGCTCAAACCAGGAATGCCGTATTATTTGTTTCATAATGTTGTCTATATGTTGTTGTTTTTTAAATAGGCACACTTTCTGTATAAACAAAATATGTTAGCTTATTATCATGTTCCACAAAAAGTAAAGAACCGTTCACTTTCCCTGGCCGGGTGGACTCACGTCGAGGGGCTGGATCTGGCCCGCGACGTGAGTCCATCCGGCCCGGAAAAGTGAACGTTTCTTTTTAAATACTACCAATGAGTAGTTCCACAAAGTCAGTTTCTTTTTAAATACTACCAATGAGTAGTTCCACAAAGTCAGTTGTTTTTTTCCAGTCTAATTATGCTTCCTAACGAGTTCTTTCAATGTTTTGTTCTTTTTTTTCCCCCATTGTAACATAAACCAAGTTTAGACCTGACCTTGAACTCTCTGAGATCCAGGTAGGCGCCCACTATCTAGGGGACTAACCAGTCGTGCAGACCGACCTCCGTCTCTATTTCGTAGGTGTTGACCCGCACCCTCTTTTTTTTTTTCCCACACGCAACTGAAAAGATGGGGCGAGTATGGATAAGTAGGCCTATTGCAACGGCGCCTTCGACATACACGGGTCACGGAGGTCACGATTGCAACTGTGGTCTTCTGTTCATTAACAGCACGTCAATCACTGGTCAGATGTGTTGTAGCAGCGAGCAGTGAGACAAGGTTACGTCATACGAGATCACGAGCTGCTTGCTTCATACATACTCATCTCTTTGCCTTTGATTCCGCCGAAGATTGTGTGACTAAGGATGAATGCCGCATTTAACGTGGCTAAGCAGACCCAGTTGCGACCTGCATATTTTGCCACAATTATGCATAAAAAGCAGATTCTTTAGGCCACTTTAGGGTCTAAGTTGTTTTGTTTTTGTCGACTGCGCCTGTCTTATCTGATGAATTACAGACGTTACTTCAAAAGAAAATATAATTACGGCCTGTGAGAATTCAGTTATGCTAGTTAATTAGTGATTTATTATTGCCAAGTCATTGCTTTTCCTGGCTGATTCAGGCAACCCAATCCATGCTCTAATAGCACTAGGGAAGAAGGAGTACTTGAACACATTTGTCCCAGCATATGGAACGAGTAATGTGCTTTACCCTACTGTCTTTCTGAGTATTTTATTATGTTTTATTTTCCGACAAGATAAATATAGTATAACAATATACATGCAAATACGAACACCATTCACACACGGAACACATACACACTAACAACTAGCGCTTTGTAAGTTTGACTTCTATGTGCTTCTCGATGACGACAGATGACCTTTCGTGGTTGTAAATTATGGTACAGCTAGTGTTGTGTATTATTGCTACTTTATTTTTTAGCCTTCTGGGTGATATTGATCTTTGTGCTACTCCAATCAAATGTGTTCTTTTTTGGCAGTTGTTTTACTCTGTCCGCTCGATCAAAATGGCGCCTCATTTGATCTTTATAGCGCCTGGGAGGGAGGGGGGGGGGTCTCTGTTACGCCATCCTCCATCGCGCTTGGATTAAAGATCGCATTTGGCATGCAGTCATTCCAATACTCATAACTCACTTGTAATATACTAATTTTGGGATTATTTCCAATTAAATGACAAATGCTTGTTGTTATAACTGAGTGCTTAGAAATAATAATCAAATTCCATTAAAAGAATGTTTAGATTTCAACAGCAGGACCGGTGAAAGAAGTAGGTGTTTATATAGTGGCCCATATGAGTCTGTGTTTTGTCTCGATTTTGAACGAATAAATCTATCTCGAGATTATTTATTAGGAATCACTAAGTGCGCAAACTATTCCTGAAATTCGCAAAGCACTTGGATTTTATCTAGTAATCTTTATCTTCGCACATTTTAAGAATTTTTAATTGAAGTAGAGAGAGAGAGACAGAGAGAGAGAGAGAGAGATAATGTCTATGATTCAGATATTCTGCCCTATGACAAAGTTCGTTGGTTATAGAGAGAAACATTTTAAGCTTCAATGTTTACCGAATTAAAAAAAAATCTTCATAAGTATTCACTATTCAATGTGCAGAGATAAAGAACGATCTGTAGATGACAGCTCATCTTTTTTTTTTTTTATTACGAACATGTAATGCTAATTAAAAAAGATTAACAACGTCATAAACATAGTCAACATTTGATGGAATGATTATTTACGATGGTGGATTATTTACGAGGATGGCTGCCTGGTCGTGCGGTATGCGCGTTGGACTGTCGTTCGCACTTCTCGATGGTCCCAGGTTCAAACCCTGTCCACTCCCGTCGTCCTGCTGGAGGTTTGGACTAGGAAGTAAATTATCCTTGTTATGTAAAGGGAGAGTGATCCTTAAAGGATTACGGGCACGACATGGCCAAAATTGTGCCGATGTGCATAAACTCAAACTCTGAAGGAACATCCGAAATATGTAAAACAAATGTTTTACAATTATTGAGTGACAAAGACATGTTATTACGCAATACTTTGTGTTCGACATGTTTATAAGTTTATATGTCGGCACATCTGGGAAGCGTGGCCGAGGGGCCAAGTACGCTTGAACTTATCTTGGCTACCTATGAAGAAGGCTCGAGGTTCGACACCCGACTTGAGCAGAGATGTGTTTACTGAGCGCCTACAAACATTAAAGTAGCGTAAAAGTAGCGCTATATAAAAGCTAACTTTGTTATTATAATCACTTCACACAGCTTCCATTCCACACGGCCAATATAAATTCAACACTCCTTATTCACCATAGCGAATCACTAAGCAAAATATTGGACCTAGCCCTGGTTGAATCTCTAGCTCACACCTTAAAGGTAGATCTCGTTCCTAGTTGAAAGGGGCAACAAAGGTACAAAACCACAAACAGCCTCTGTGACATGCTGAACAATCGTCTATCGTAGCCAAGGACGCTAAGAGATGACGTAAACACAGTCTTTGACAACAGCACAGAGGCAAAGACACTCGGTTGCTCGGATGTGCCGCGTAGTGCGCAGAGAATAAAACAATACAAAAAAACCCATAGCCGGCCAAGTCCTGATTATGTCGTTGCTAAATATGTTTTGGGGGTTCTATAGGGCCTATAATAATGATAATAATAACAATAATTGTATTTATAAAGCGCTGTTAACAAAGCGCTGGGATAACATTACAAACATAAGCACGAAAGCTAAAATGACAAACTAATTTTAAAAATTTTTAACAGATGGCTCTTAATATTCTTCTTGAATGTAGTGTAGCAGGTTGTCTGTCTGAGATCAATGGGGAGTGAGTTTTGGACCGTGCACAGAAAAAAAGCCGCAGACCGTAGCTTTTGAGGGAGTTATAACATGTGTTGCCTATAGGTAAATCCGGCCCTAGTATAATTACTAAGTTTAATTTGATGTAGGCCCCCAACCCAAAACACAGGTACCGGTAGTCGCGATATTGTACTTTAAAATCATAACTATTTCAATAAAAATGTCTTCAGGGCTACTAACTCTGATCAAACTTCAATTTCGTATTGTTTATACATATTTGTCTCTTTTGGATGAAGAGTTCGCTGACCACTGGTTAGTAGATTGTGTGTATGTGTATTGCGGGGTCACGGGTCAGAGTAATTTAAGCGATCCATTGTTTCATTGCAACTAAACGTCAAAGTGTGTTCAACTAGGCGTAGGTCTATCTAGTCCCGGATGTAACACAAGCAATTTACATGTCTCAGATAAACGGACCAATCTTATCGACTAGATCAAGATCCAATCAGGACCAATCTAGATCGAGTTTTGGCACAGAAGCCTATTGGTCACTGGCGGTGAAAGTGAACAGAGCTCAGTGTGTTACTACCACGCTTCAAATATCTATCTCGCTGTGTCCCTTGCGCGTCATCTAGATCTAGTCATAGTGTCATCTTTTGGCTGCAGCCAGTGCAGGTCTGTTTGCTATTGCATCGTCTTCCAGCTAGATCTAGATCTCACACCATCTTACTATCTAGTCAATATTTAATAATTTATTTGCTTTGGCAACTAACTCTTTACTTTATGGTAATTTAAATTAATTTAATATAAGATCTAGATCTAGATCCTGGATCTAGTCTAACTCTAGACTATAGATTTATCTGACTACATAGGACGTCTCTGCATTAGAATCTTGTTTAGATCTAATCATCTATCTAGATCTATAATTCTATTATATTAATCATCAAGATTTAAGACTAGATGAGAATCAGAATGGCTTAGATTTTTAGATCTAAAAATAGCTGTCTGCACAAATTAACAACTCATCAAAAATGTTATCCTTTGAAGGCTTTGTTACTAATCAGCTTTTGTGCTTAAACCAGCTCAGAGATAATGCAAAACTTGAAATTATTTATTATTCCTTGTTACTGTTAGGCTTGTTGACTTGTAGATTTTTTTTTTATTTCTATTAGATCTAGTCTATCGAGATCTTGAGATCCTATATGGCTTGCAACATCTAGATCTTAATGATAAATGTGTAAACAAAAAAAAAAGATACTGTAAATTATTATAAAGCTTATTTGTGACTATTTGTGAAAAGAAAAATGCTGCATTAATAGCACAACTAGAAAGTTACTTAGTTTAGATTTTAGGTCCTAAGTTGTTCATTTGTGTCGAAATATGCATTACGCAACTTGGTCTACATAGTCTACATAGTCGTGTGAAATACTGTAGGCCTACACATCCATAACATTTGTATAAAAGATGGTGTCACTTATCCATAACCTAGTATTAAAGATGGTGTCAATCACCCATAACCTACGCCTTAAAGATGGTGTCACTCATCCATAACCTAGAATTAAAGATGGTGTCACTCACCCAAAACCTATGTATTAAAGATGGTGTCACTCATCCATAACCCAGTATTAAAGATGGTGTCACTCACCCAAAACATATGTATTAAAGATGGTGTCACTCACCCATAACCTACGCCTTAAAGATGGTGTCACTCACCCATAACATATGTATTAAAGATGGTGTCACTCACCCATAACCTACGCCTTAAAGATGGTGTCACTCACCCATAACATATGTATTAAAGATGGTGTCACTCACCCATAATCTTCATATTAAAGATGGTGTCTCTCACCCATAACCTTCATATTAAAGATGGTGTCACTCATCCATAACCTTCATATTAAAGATGGTGTCACTCAACCCATAACCTAGTATTAAAGATGGTGTCACTCACCCATAATCTTCATATTAAAGATGGTGTCTCTCACCCATAACCTTCATATTAAAGATGGTGTCACTCACCCATAACCTAGTATTAAAGATGGTGTCACTCACCCATAATCTTCATATTAAAGATGGTGTCTCTCACCCATAACCTTCATATTAAAGATGGTGTCACTCATCCATAACCTTCATATTAAAGATGGTGTCACTCATCCATAACCTTCATATTAAAGATGGTGTCACTCATCCAAAACCTTCATATTAAAGATGGTGTCACTCATCCATAACCTTCATATTAAAGATGGTGTCACTCGCCCATAACCCAGTATTAAAGATGGTGTCACTCACCCATAACCTAGTATTAAAGATGGTGTCACTCGCCCATAACCTTCATATTAAAGATGGTGTCACTCATCCATAACCTTCATATTAAAGATGGTGTCACTCATCCATAACCTTCATATTAAAGATGGTGTCACTCATCTATAACCTTCATATTAAAGATGGTGTCACTCACCCATAATCTTCATATTAAAGATGGTGTCACTCATCCATAACCTTCATATTAAAGATGGTGTCACTCATCCATAACCTACATATTAAAGATGGTGTCACTCACCCATAACCTTCATATTAAAGATGGTGTCACTCATCCATAACCTTCATATTAAAGATGGTGTCACTCGCCCATAACCCAGTATTAAAGATGGTGTCACTCACCCATAACCTAGTATTAAAGATGGTGTCACTTGCCCATAACCTTTGTATTAAAGATGGTGTCACCCACCCATAACCTAGTATTAAAGATGGTGTCACTCGCCCATAACCCAGTATTAAAGATGGTGTCACTCACCCATAACCTTCATATTAAAGATGGTGTCACTCACCCATAACCTTCATATTAAAGATGGTGTCACTCGCCCATAACCCAGTATTAAAGATGGTGTCACTCACCCATAACCTGGTATTAAAGATGGTGTCACTCATCCATAACCTTTATATTAAAAATGGTGTCACTCATCCATAACCTTCATATTGAAGATGGTGTCACTCACCCATAACCTAGTATTAAAGATGGTGTCACTCATCCATAACCTTTATATTAAAAATGGTGTCACTCATCCATAACATTCATATTAAAGATGGTGTCACTCATCCATAACCTTTATATTAAAGATGGTGTCACTCGCCCATAACCTTCATATTAAAGATGGTGTCACTCATCCATAACCTTCATATTAAAGATGGTGTCACTCGCCCATAACCTTCATATTAAAGATGGTGTCACTCATCCATAACCTTCATATTAAAGATGGTGTCACTCGCCCATAACCCAGTATTAAAGATGGTGTCACTCACCCATAACCTAGTATTAAAGATGGTGTCACTTGCCCATAACCTAGTATTAAAGATGGTGTCACTCGCCCATAACCCAGTATTAAAGATGGTGTCAATCGCCCATAACCCAGTATTAAAGATGGTGTCACTCACCCATAACCTTCATATTAAAGATGGTGTCACTCACCCATAACCTTCATATTAAAGATGGTGTCACTCGCCCATAACCCAGTATTAAAGATGGTGTCACTCACCCATAACCTAGTATTAAAGATGGTGTCACTCACCCATAACCTTCATATTAAAGATGGTGTCACTCACCCATAACCTAGTATTAAAGATGGTGTCACTCACCCATAACCCAGTATTAAAGATGGTGTCACTCACCCATAACCTACATATTAAAGATGGTGTCACTCACCCATAACCTTTATATTAAAGATGGTGTCACTCATCCATAACATTCATATTAAAGATGGTGTCACTCATCCATAACCTTTATATTAAAGATGGTGTCACTCATCCATAACATTCATATTAAAGATGGTGTCACTCATCCATAACCTTCATATTAAAGATGGTGTCACTCACCCATAACCTAGTATTAAAGATGGTGTCACTCATCCATAATCTTTGTATTAAAAATGGTGTCACTCATCCATAACCTTCATATTAAAGATGGTGTCACTCATCCATAACCTTCATATTAAAGATGGTGTCACTCACCCATAACATTCATATTAAAGATGGTGTCACTCACCCATAACATTCATATTAAAGATGGTGTTACTCATCCATAACCTTCATATTAAAAATGGTGTCACTCATCCATAACCTTCATATTAAAGATGGTGTCACTCACCCATAACATTCATATTAAAGATGGTGTCACTCACCCATAACATTCATATTAAAGATGGTGTCACTCATCCATAACATTCATATTAAAGATGGTGTCACTCATCCATAACCTTCATATTAAAGATGGTGTCACTCATCCATAACATTCATATTAAAGATGGTGTCACTCATCCATAACATTCATATTAAAGATGGTGTCACTCATCCATAACCTTCATATTAAAGATGGTGTCACTCACCCATAACCTAGTATTAAAGATGGTGTCACTCATCCATAATCTTTGTATTAAAGATGGTGCCTACTCATCCATAACCTTTGTATTAAAGACTGTCTACTTATCCATAATCTTCACAGTCCTTTGTATAAAGATGGTGCCTTGTTAAGCTAGAAATATAACTTCAATCTAGTTCTTAAACAAAATTTAACAACCAATTATATTTTAAACAGGAGTGTTTTAATAATTAGTTTTTAACTTGCAGATTTTTTATTTTTTTACAGATCAAAACACAGATCTCTTCTTTGTAATATAAAAAGGGAACATCATACAGATCACTAGAAATTACCTTTGAGAAACAGACAAGAAATAAAATTGGTGTATCAAGGATGCCAGCATTCTTTAAGGCAAGTAGTCATTCATAAATCTAGAATTTAACTATTTTGAATTTAATGTCATTGTGTCTTAACAATTTTCTTAAATAAGTAAGGGCAAGCAATGAAACCACTGATCTAGCTAAGCAAGTATCTTTACAAGTTTCATTCTTTTTTTGTGTTATTGCATGCAAATTAAGCATGTTTTTAATAAAATTATTTAAGAATAATTACTCATTTTGCTTCATAAAGTGTTTATAGGTCTAGTTAAAAAAAATGTTTTAGTATGTGAGTTGAAATTTTATCCTCAAAAGACTTAAACTCAACAACTCTGATGATTTCATAGACAAATGTTTTATGTACTCATTATCATAATTATATTTTGGAACAACATTTTCAGATCGTCTAGTTATCAGATGATTAGAGTCATCACTTGTGATGAGGAACTGGTCAGAAGTTGAAACATGTGTAAAGTGCTATGCCACAAAGTGTTATTTAAGGCAAGTAATCTATTCAATAGGATTTAGGCATTTTAAATTTAATTTTATTGTTTCTTTTGATGTATGCTAATTAAGAACAGCAAAGCTGTGGAACTACTGATCTAGCAAGGCATGTAGTTTTTTTTTTTTTTTAAGATTCAGTTTTTTTGTTTTTTTTTGTGTTTTTTTTTTTGCATGCAATTTGAGAATATATTTTCAATGTTTATATTTATGTGATGGAAAGTAGTCAAGATTAGATGATCATTTTTTTTTTTTCAAAGACAAGTATCACTTCAAATGCTATGATTTTTATAATTTAGACTTAAGTTTCCTTTGATGCTTGTTTAATAAAGAATAGGCAGGCAATTGGTATATATCGATATAGAGCAGCACAGCAAGTAAGCTTTCAATAGTATAGTTTTCTTTTTACTTTGTATTGTAACTGCATGCTAATTAAACCTGTTTTTAATATTAACATAACACTTCGTATATACTTTTCTGTTATCTTCGTTTTTGGAAACTAGTTTTAAATATATGCATATTAAAAAGCCTCATTATGATTGATGTATTATTTATTGAGATAGGTAAACTCAGGTTTAGCCTTATTAATTTAATAATAAAGACAATATTTTCAAAATAAACTCTTTTTTGCAGGGATAACATTCTATCCATATTCTTATATTTTATAACCTTTTCAGTTCCAAATACAGTTTACAGCCGAGTGATCAAGTAATGTAGCATGTATACAGATTATGAGAACTATGACTAAGAGACATCTAAGAAATCAAATGCGCATATAATCAGAACTGTAGCAAGCTTGTACCAAATTTTTCTTAAGGCAAGTGGTCCTTTCTAATGTTACATTTAACTTCTTTAAATTTAATTTGTTTCTTTTCATTTATGTTAAATAAGAACCAGTTTCTTACTACAGATCTATCGAAGCAAGTATATTTTTTTCTATGTATTTGTATATTTTAATTGCTTTTTTTTTATTGCATGCTAATTGAAAATGTTTTAAATATTTTCCTAACAATTTAAGAATACATGTTTTCTGTTATCTCTTAGCCTTATGGTAATTAGTTTCAAATGTATACATAACAATTAAACTTATTTTCTTCACTTTAAAATTTAGAGAACTAGATCCAATTGGGGATTATCCCATTATGAAGTTAGTCAAAACCCACAATCTTCACTAAGACTTGTATTTGATTTATCAGCCTGTACACATTTTATTACAACTTTCAGGTTAAGATGCTGAGTAGAGCTTAGTTCTCCTCAGATGTAGACAATGAAAAGAACGACAAGTTATGAGGAACAGGAAAAAGCAGTGTAGCAAGCTTATCCAAAAGTTTTTTAGTCAAGCCTATTCCATTCCTGTGGTTCTCTAGCCATTAAGAATTCTGGACCAGTTTCAACCTACTTTTCCATTCATCTATCTATTGAGCTTATAAGGCAAGTAGTTCATCTAAATGTTAAAGGCTTTTTTTTTTCTGAGGTCAAGGCAAAGTTTATTCTCAATAAAACATCCTAATTAAAGCACAAATATTTCAAAACTATGAAACAACATATATTGCCTTACAAGTATAGTGGTTACTTTTAAGCAATTTTTTTAGATGCAATTTATTTTTTTAAATGCTCAGCTACTTGATATCTGGTTGAATTCAAATGATAATAATTGCCTCTTAATGTGTAATTATAAAATTATTTATTTAGCTTGTAGTTTTTTGTTTTTTTATCAGTTCAAGATGTAGAGTATTAATTACTAATCAACTACTAGCCTGGAAGATAAAAGCCAAACCTGTAAACAGACAGGCCAGGTAAATATGAATGAAGAAATTGAAACTAGAAGTAAACATCATGGGAAGTCTTATTATAGGGCAAGTATTTTTCCTTCATATCTTGTTTAACATAGTCAAACTATGCAATACTTATAGGCTTAACTATTGTTTTCATAGAAACAATGTTATTTTAAATATCATGAGATGGTGTATTTAAGAGATATTCTTGTTCAAGTTTCCATATTTCATCAGCTTAACAAGTGCACATTCTCTTCTGCCAACAGTATGAATTGTCATCCAAGCAACAAATATTCTTTGGTAATCTTCTATCAGATGATGACAGTTTTCTCTTTGGCATTTTTATGAGTTAAAGCTTTCAAGGCCAAAGTGAGACTTCATTTTTTATTTCTTTAACTGCTAATTCTAAAACAATTTACCATTGCATTTTAAAAATAATAACTTTTCATACTTTTCTCTCTACCATTTTTCTGTGTTTTGGTCTATCTTCAGATTTGCTTAGCATAATTCTGTACTACATATCAAGTTTATTTGATGCATTACTAAGCCTTGGACATCCTCATAACTAATATAATGTTAAAAGGCATTTATTAGTTTAAAATTTAGGTCAATCAAATAAGATTATGTGAAACCAAACTGTTTTCAGGGTATCAGCTATAAGCAGTGAACCCAAGAGCTTCATTGCCAAAAAGTGACCCGCTTTACTGTTCTTCAATGTCAAGAGTCTGGAAATGTCAGCCCAAGGAGATCAAGTTTGTGTCCAAGGTTACTTTGGTAATTCTCTAAGAACAATAGGTGAGTTGAATTCTAGTGTACCAGTCAAATATCTTATAGCAAAGTGAAAAAAAAAGCAAAACAAATCTGTTATAAAAACATAAAATGTTAGTTTTAGAGTACCTGTTTCCATGTCAGATAGTGTCAAGCTCAACTATTTCTATGGCCAAAGGTTAACCATGGGTTGTTTGGCCAGCAATTTTTTTAGATACTGCTCTAGTTTTAGGTTTATAAGATATGTTTTCTTCTAAGGTTAATCAATTAGTACTAAGATGTTAACTTTTTATAAGGTGGTGTACTTAATCACAACAGCTGCTTCACATTTACTGTAAGAAGGTTTGAATAGTGCATACATTTTCATAACTTTCCCTCTGGCTTGTAAGGTTCACATTTTATTGTTACTACTTTGTTTCCTTTTTTTTTTTAGATTATTGACATTTTTCTTTCAATTTGTAAATTTGTTTCAACATTTCTGTTTTTTTTTTGTTACTGATCTGCGGGTTAGCGGCTCAATCATTGAGCACTGATTTTCCACTGGTGCCTTGATACTCCACTGATGGCTTGATACTCCACTGATGGCTTGATACTCCACTGATGGCTTGATACTCCACTGATGCCTTGGTTCTCCACTGACGACTTGATTCTCCACTGACGACTTGATTGCCATAAGTTTATCTACTGATCTACAAATCAAGGTAATAAATATTTTTTCACTCTATAACCCAAGAGCTTCTGCTTTAGGATACATTGTTTTTACACTAGGTGCCTAATTCTATTGTATGCTTCAGGACCCTAGTAATAGTTTCTTAAACTTTCAGACAATAAGAGCTAGTTTAGAATGAAAACACAAAACTGAAGCCAGATCTGTAGTCTCTTCTTTTTCTCTCTAAAACTTTTTGTAAACATAAGTCCAGATAGGTAGCTTATAAAGTCTATTTGGGAAATTAGGAAATTTAAACTTGTACTTATGTTTTTCTATTTAACTTTTTTAAAAAATCTATTTGTTTGTGTTAGATTTACATTTTTTTAAATTGGTTATTATTTTTTTTTTAAATTAGTTAATCTCCTTTTCTTTAATAGGATAGCATTTCAAAACCTAAAAGTTGGAGCTGTTGGGTTGAAAACAAATAAATGAACTCACATTAGGCTGCATTACTTCCTAGAAAATTAAAGTAAGTAAGCAATTTTCTCCATTCTTCATGGTACATTTTTATATATAGCCAAATGAAAAGTTGAAAGTGATTCTTATTTAAAAAAATGCTCTTCATGTAAAGGTCATCTGTTTTTGTGGCCTACAGTTAACAAGGGTGTCCTGTGGCCAGCACAATGACCAACTGCCTTTACTTTCCCCAACTAATGTCAGGTACCCATTAGAGCTGGTTGGACTAAGAGGAGTCTAAAGGTCCCAAAATTTAAAATACCATGATTTGAACCTGGGACTTCCACACCGGAAGCTAAATGCTTTACCGCTCAGCCACTATACCTCCTAGCAAAGACAAAGAGAGATAATGAAAGAGAGATAATGGGAAAAAAATGACTTTAAAATACCATGGAGTCTCATAAATCTTTCTATTTTTCCATCACACAGTGAGATATTATCAGGGTGTCGGCGGCCTCCTGAAATTCCAGGATGTCCTGGAATCTCCTGGAATTTCATTAAAAAAAAAACTCAAAAAGTCCTGGAAATCTCCTGGAATTTTAAAATATTTCCTTATATGTCCTGGAATTTCGACGATCGAAAAAAAAAATAAAAATTCGGCACCAGCGGATGGGCCGTGGGGCGGAAATAAATTCAAAATTAGCGCAGAATATGTTAACTGCTCCTTGACAATAGATAAATCTAATCTACTTAATGATTAGTATTGTTATCGGATCCATTTTTCCCTGAACACGTTGATTTTCATCCAAATAGGAACTACATTACGTATCTTTTTAGACCTAATTTTTATTGTTTCATTTTGTGTTCTTATACAGTGATGGGAATTCCGAAAATTTCTTCTGATCCGATTTTCTAACAAAAAATTCTGAAATTTGCCCGACATTTTTTTTTCATTTTTTTTTTTATGAAAAAAAATCGGAATTTTTCATTTTCCCATTTTTGGAAGAATGTGAAATAAGATTTGACTTGTTTTGGGCATGCCCACATCCGGTCTTTTGACACAAGTTAAAGTTCTATTTTTAAAAATTCTCGTGTTATTGTATTGTCTTAGATCTAGATCAATTATTTAGGTCTAGAGTGGTTTGAATCAGTCTAGATAGATGTATTCTAGATTAGTTTCTTTAATTTGAATACTTTTGAGCTAGATTATCTAAATCTAGAGCATCTAAACTTCAATGGGCTCAATGGCTGCTTGCCAGCTTTTGGAAAGTATCAAGAGTTGAGAGCATCATTATTGATCATAATGCCCGGCCGCCTTTTGCGCTGTTGTTACGATGGCCCCTAGATTTTTTAAAATTTGAACCCTGCCTGCCGGCTTCCATGAGTTCAAATGGAATTAGATTTAGACATCTAGATCTATTATAAGATCTAGATCTAGTATTATAGTTATAGACATAAGTCATAAGGCCTTATATGATAAGCCATAAGGTGATATGGATGTATTATGTATACATAGGTAACATAATGAGTTACTGAGTCTAAGTCTGATAGAATATAATACATGTTGATAAAAAATAGATAATAATAGTAATATATTGGATCTAGAGTGTCTAGAGATTTAGATCCAGGTTATTAGATTTAAGTAGATCTAGATTATAATACTATAAATAGATCTAGATTTCTAGATCTATAGTGAGAAATATATATTAAAGTTTTTTCTATTAAACTAATAACCAATCATTATTAATGCTTTAAAAGCATACTTTTTGTAAACAATTTGTATCAGCATGAAAATGAGTCACATTAGGAAGTCTCAATATGAAGTTTTAAACATTCTCTTCCTCTAAGCATTGCTCATCTGGTTGTTCTTGCTTGTCTTGCTTAAGAACTCAGCAGAGATTCATCAGAAGTGTAGCTCCTACTTTTTAGTATTTCCAAAACTGAAGCATGTTTTGATTTTCAAACACGTTAATTCTTTATACACTAGTTGTTTGAGAGAGAAGTTTTTACAATACCAGTAAAGCATTTATCTATTATAGCAGAATGCTCAGACTGCCTGGACCAAGATATAATAGGCATCTGCTAATAGCTTTCTCCTCTCATCAATATGAACAAACAATAGTGCCTTGCATGCATTTTTGTGTGCAGTAAAGCCAATGCAGTGTAATTATTATGTAATACATTATTTAAAGAAAATATTAATTGATTTTACACGATTAAAAAAATTCAGCAACATCTTTTTTAAGTCGCCGCGACAGACCAGTTCAAAAAATTTTTTCAAAGACTGTTCCCATCACTGCTTATATTTTCATCAGGCTACATTATTAGATCATATTACTTCTGTGCACTGGCAATTTAATAAATAGGTCTTGTCCTGGCAATTTAATAAATAGGTTTTGTCCAGTGACCTAGATCTGTGTGACCTGTGTCCTAGATTTAGATCTAGATCTAGTCAATGTAGTCTAGATATAATCGTAGTTTCTTATTGTGTGTGGCACTGTGTTCAATCTAAGTATAATTTTAAGCTAGATCTAGATCTAGTATCTAGTCTTATACAAGAATTGTATATCTAATCTAGGGTATTAGTTCAAATTTCTTATATTTTTAAGAATATGCAGAAGAAAAAACGTATTAGATCTACCAATCTATTCACTATTGATCACTATTCTATAGCCTAGTTTGTATTAAAATGCCATCTATTCACTATTGATCACTATTCTATAGCCTAGTTTGTATTAAAATGCCATCTATTCACTATTGATCACTATTCTATCTATAGCCTAGTTTGTATTAAAATGCCATCTATTCACTATTGATCACTATTCTATCTATAGCCTAGTTTGTATTAAAATGCCATCTATTCACTATTGATCACTATTCTATAGCCTAGTTTGTATTAAAATGCTTAAATGCGAAACATCGTTTAATGCACAGTGGGTCACTGTGCCAGACTGTGGCTTGAAAAAGATGTAGATCTAGATCTATCTAGATTTCTAGATCTACAAATCTTGGCTTCAGAAATCGTCCGTCAGTGACACTAAAGCTTTTTTGTTGACATTATAAAAACAAACAAAATTATCATTTCAATCATTGGTTAAGCAGCACTTAAATCGCATCTGAAATCCGATAAACACAAGCGAGTCTGGTAACTCAGTTGGCTGCCTTATTTGTCATAAGGACTGTCAGTCTCAGTGACTGTCCCTTGTCCTACACCGACAGCTAATCCATTCATAGTTTTATATTACTGCTAAGAAGGCAATCAACACAAAGTCTTTTGAGCACTTCAAAGGCTGTTTGCCAAAATTGAAAGCTTCATCTCAATTACAAATGTTTTGCAACCTTTTCTAAAAAAATATCAATCAGATGCACTATTGTTGGTTGCCCTTTAAGGCTTTATGGCCCAAGACCTCTTGAGCATGCTTCAGTCATTTTAGCAAAGACTTAAAAACACCAGCTGTTTTCAAAGAATGTACTTCTGTTGCAACACTGTTTATTGTAGATTTTACATGCACCAACAATCTTCTAAATTAAAAAAAAACAAAAACTCGTGATGTTTTAAATTTCTAGATGGAAAGCAGAAAGTTTCTGCTGACAACAGCTCTCAAGCTTGTTGAAAAATCTCCATTGAAGAATGCTATTTGCCCAAATACCCATTGCAAGATTTTGGTAGCTCCTTAAATGATTTATATGCCACTTTGAGCATCTTGGTTCTGCTTGGCCGTATCAGTGCAGATGACCGTGATAGTATTAAATCTGAATTTACGCAATTGCACATTTCCATTTTAAACACAAGTTCTGCTGCCTCCCAGTTCTTCAGTGTCACCTCTGATAGACTGAATACTTTCTTTAGCCAGATTGTGAACACTGAATTTTCTAAACTCTGGTCAGTGATGGCATGTATGGTAATTTAATTTAATTATGAAACCTACATTAATCAACTTAATATTTTGGCGCAAATTTTATGTCCTGGAATTTAAAAATTTCTCCTGGAAAAGTCCTAGAAAACTCCTGGATTTCATATTGACTTTGGTGCAGAAACCCTTTATTATTCGAAAAAAAAATGACCATCACAAAAAACACATTCTCATTAAACATTAAGTCTTGAGACAGAAAAAGCTTTTCTTGAATGAAAAATGTAGAAACTGCCACATATTAAAATGCACTAATTTTATCAATACTGCATTATATGTAATGCATTTAAATGTGATATATTTGTTTAACAGTGCATTTTTCTCAACTCACTTGTAGATGAAATGGTCAATTAAACATTGATGTCAAGGAAAAAGGAGGAACATTTCAAGGCTACAGGAGGAACATTAAACGTCTCTCTCTCTGTAAAAAGATTCTATCGATCTACAACTGGTCAACATGTTTTATCTGAAGTTCATCTGCCGTTTCTTCAAATGGAGCCTTAGTCAGAATAAGGTAAGAAATATTCTTACTCTTCACAGCATTTATTTTTTGTAAAGCTATGATCCTGCATTAGTTGTATGTGGTATATGCATGGTTCCTGTATTTGTTTAGTATATTATGATGTCAGTAATTACTTCACAAACACATAACAACTTCATACACAACTTTGTAAGTTCACCTGTCTAGTTAAAGAAATTTGTATTGTATTTGTTTTAATAGTTTCTAGTTATGATAGTAAACTAAATTTTCATTTGTTAAACTAAGTGATATACTATTTTCATTTCAGTTAATATATGCGGATGCTACTATTAATTTTTGCAGAAAAACTGAATAGCTCTGAAATATTCTAACTTTACAATTGTAAATATATTTCAACAAATAATAGAATTGAATTCTTTGTCATTTGGAATTCAATAGTAATGTCTTATAAATATGGAATTTAAACACAAAAATGAAAAAGTTAATCAACTTTCTCTTTGCCACTTGGAGATTGGGATGATTCAAGTTACTATTGTAGCTAAACATTATTTAGAAATGCAAGTATGTGATAATATATATGGTCTTGTCATCCCAATACTTAATTGGACCAAAAAAAAAAAAAGGATCTACAATTCGCATTGATATGATGTACTATTACATAAACAAGTTGACTTGAATTCATATATTAAGATCTTCAACTACATAAACTGTTTCAATTCTTCAGTGTGTGATAGTGTGACAAAAAAGTAATTATTTCTTGTGATTATGTGCAATATAATTGCATATTAAATTGACTTGAATACTCTATAAACTGTTTCATTTCTAAGGTGTGTTAAAATGCGCATTATATTTTCATGTTGGGGAGTTAATGTGAGCCAAAAAAATCTATTTCAAGTGTTTGGATATACAATTACATGCAAAAAGGTCCTAACCCTAACACACTCAATGAACAATCATAAACAATTCCACCAAAGGTGCATCTATTTATTCATCATCACTTCTTTGAGTTCCTCATGGAACATAGGGCCTCTACAAAAACACGCCACTCTCCACGGTCTCTTGCTAGTTTTTTTATGGTTTCCCAGCTCTTCCCGGTCTCTCTGCTTCTTCAAGTACACTGCGCAAGTACACTGCGTCGCCATGTTCTTTTTGGTCTTCCTCTGCATCTTGTTCCCTGGGGGTTCCAGTCTAAGGCCTGCCTAGCTCTGTTGCTGAGTGGTATCTTTTCTAAGTGTGTGACCAATCCATCTCCACTTCCACTCTAAGTTCTACACTTCTATATTTTTCTGTCCACTCATCTCTCACAGTTTGGTGTTTTCTACTTTGTCATACCAGTGTATTTTTAGGATATTTCTCAGGCATCTGTTGATGAAGGTCAGTATTTTTTTATGTTGTGGCTTCAGTTGTTCTCCATGTTTCAGAACCATACAGCCTTGACATTTGAGTTAAAGATTCTAAGTTTAGTCTTGTTTGAGATGTGAGGAGATTTCCAGGTTGGTTTTAGCTGTGTAAATGTCTGATGCGCTAGATTTATACGTAGATTTATCGGCGTTTAATGTCTTCATCTGTTCCACCTGATATACTGACTACACTCCCAAGGTATATAAAATTTTCTACTTGGTCTATTGTCTGAGAATCCAGTACTGTCTCCAATTTGTTTGTTTACTTTAAGTACTTTAGTTTTTTTGTGGTTTATTTTAACGCCTACTCTTTTTCCTACTTTGCTTAAAGCTGTGACCTTTTCTTGCATATCCTGTAGCCTGTGTGATAATGGGGCTATGTCATCAGCGAATTCCAGATCTTCCAGTTTTTGTGTGAGAGTCTATAGGATTTCTTTTTCTGCGTTAGAGAAGGCTTCTTTTGTGACCCAATCCAATGCTAGAAGGAACAGGAGTGGTGAAAGAAGACATCCCTGTTTGACTCCTGTTGTGACTGGAAATTCCTTTGACAGCTTGCCACAGTGGGTTACTTGGCAGGTGAAACCATCATAAAGGTTCTTGATTATGGATATTATTTTATTGGGGATCCCATAATGTCTCATTACAGTCCAGATATATTCTCTGTCGACACTGTCAAAAGCTTTTTCAAAGTCAACAAAAGTTGCATAGAGAGGAGATCGCCATTCGACACATTGTTCAACAATTATCCTGAGTGTTGCTATTTGGTCAGCACAAGATCTCCCTTTTCTGTATCCGGCCTGTTCTTCGCTTAGGTGTTCATTGCATGCTCCCTTTTTTCTGTTTAGTAGGATTCTGCTGAAAATCTTGCTTGGTACTGACAGCAAAGTGATGCCTCGCCATTTCTCACATTGTGATAGATCTCCACTCTTTGGTATTTTTATTTGCAAGCCCTTTTTCCACTCACCCGGAGGTGTTTCTGTTTAGTAGGATTCTGCTGAAAATCTTGCTTGGTACTGACAACAAAGTGATGCCTCACCATTTCTCACATTGTGATAGATCTCCACTCTTTGGTATTTTTATTAGCAAGCCCTTTTTCCACTCACCTGGAGGTGTTTCTGTTAACCAAATTTTGTTGAATAGTTTGTGCATTTGGTCAACTATTTCACTTCCTCCTTCTTTAAGAACTTTGGATGATAAGTTGTCAATTCCAGCCGCTTTACCTGTCTTCATTTGTTTGAGTGCATTCCTTATTTCTTCTATTTATTGGGCTCCAGATATTCAACTGATGCACATTTGCCCCCAAAAAATAAGATTTAATCCATGTGCAAGTACAGTTGGGATTGTCATTTGTATCACATCTCATTCATTGCGACTCTGCACTTAGTTTGGTGATCAAAATGTATTTGCAATTCCCAGTGAAATCATTCTTTTAGTGCTTAAAAAAGAAATTCGTACAGATGTATAACTGTGTTAGACGTCTTTATTTATATTCCGATTGAACGTTTGTAACAATAATTAAGTCACACTCAATGAACATATGAACGTGTCCATCAAAGGAAATATCGCCGCTCGTGATGCAACTCACACTACTCAACATTTGCACTTGCAGACCAACCAAATAGTTGCGGAGAAAACACATTTAATTGATGACTTTACTAAGTATAGCTTAGGACTTTCCAAAAGCGAAGACCGGACTCTTTAGCCATCTTCGTGTTTATAGGAATGATTAAAGGAGGACTTTTAAAAGCGAAGACTGGGCTCCTTAGCCATCTTCGTGTTTATAGGAATGATTAAAGGAGGACTTTTAAAAGCGAAGACTGGGCTCCTTAGCCATCTTCGTGTTTATAGGAATGATTAAAGGAGGACTTTTAAAAGCGAAGACTGGGCTCCTTAGCCATCTTCGTGTTTATAGGAATGATTAATGGAGGAATTTTAAAAGCGAAGACTGGGCTCCTTAGCCATCTTCGTGTTTATAGGAATGATTAACGGAGGAATTTTAAAAGTGAAGACTGGGCTCCTTAGCCATCTTCATGTTTAAAGGATGTAGTTGAGGACTTTTTTTCAAAGAAGATCGGTCTCCATGACCATCTTCATTATTATAGGAAAGGATATTGTATTAATTTTTGAAAAATTGAGGATTTTTAGCTGAGGACTAGATGTAGTAATATAGTCATCAATTGAATTGTTGATCCAAGACGAAATAGTTGGTTATGGCTGTGCATTTGTAGACAACCCAGCAGTGCACATCCTTTTTCTTGTTTTGCTTTTTTTCACGTGCTACAATGCCTTGGACAAAGCATCATCATAACTTGGAATGTTAAAAGGCATTAAAAAAAAACTCATAGAAGAATGAGTTTGTAAAATAACCGGTTCTTTTGGTTCAGTTGAATAATAGTTGGGACATAATTAGTTGAGTGCAAGCTTTGATGCTGTCAACCTCTCAACATTAGTTGAGGCCGAAGTTTTTGAGGCTGATTTAGCCCTCAAATATTTCACTTGTAGACCACCTTCAAATACAGTAAAGCGCGACGTATTCGTTGAAAGCACGCTACGCTCAGTTCACAGCTTGATGAACGAGTGGTCAACAAGTGGCCAAACAGGAGTCAGTCGGCAGCTGATTCAGCCTCCAACATTAGTTGGAGCCGAAGTTTGTGAGGCTGATAAAGCCCTCAAACGGGCTACTTGTTAGACCACCTTCAAATACTAGTTTGAACCTGATGCCTTCGTGTGGTCCCGTTATGCTCCGTGTAGCTTGATGATTGGTCGGTCAACAAGTGCGATGGTTGTCAGTGAAAAAGGCGAGCATGAAACTTTTTTTGGGCTCCAGCTATTCAACTGATGCACGTTTGCAAAACAAAAGTTAAAAAAAAGGATGAAAATATAAGCTATCAGATATATGATGATTGTGCAGGAACAGTTGGGATTGTCGTTTGTATCACGCTTATCTCTTATCCATTGAGACACTGTGAAGTGATGTAACTAGTGAGGTTTTGTAACAACTTTATTGAATTGTAATCTACAAACATTTGTGTACAAATGTGTGATAATCAGCAGGTCTTTGACCTCTGCACTTAATGTGGTGATCAAAATGTATTTGCAATTTCCAGTGAAATCATTCTTTGAGTGCTTAAAAAAGAAATTCGTACAGATGTATAACTGTGTTAGACGTCTTTATTTATATTCCGATTGAACGTTTGTAACAATAATTAAGTCACACTCAATGAACATATGAACGTGTCCATCAAAGGAAATATCGCCGCTCGTGATGCAACTCACACTACTCAACATTTGCACTTGCAGACCAACCAAATAGTTGCGGAGAAAACACATTTAATTGATGACTTTACTAAGTATAGCTTAGGACTTTCCAAAAGCGAAGACCGGACTCTTTAGCCATCTTCGTGTTTATAGGAATGATTAAAGGAGGACTTTTAAAAGCGAAGACTGGGCTCCTTAGCCATCTTCGTGTTTATAGGAATGATTAAAGGAGGACTTTTAAAAGCGAAGACTGGGCTCCTTAGCCATCTTCGTGTTTATAGGAATGATTAAAGGAGGACTTTTAAAAGCGAAGACTGGGCTCCTTAGCCATCTTCGTGTTTATAGGAATGATTAATGGAGGAATTTTAAAAGCGAAGACTGGGCTCCTTAGCCATCTTCGTGTTTATAGGAATGATTAATGGAGGAATTTTAAAAGTGAAGACTGGGCTCCTTAGCCATCTTCATGTTTAAAGGATGTAGTTGAGGACTTTTTTTCAAAGAAGATCGGTCTCCATGACCATCTTCATTATTATAGGAAAGGATATTGTATTAATTTTTGAAAAATTGAGGATTTTTAGCTGAGGACTAGATGTAGTAATATAGTCATCAATTGAATTGTTGATCCAAGACGAAATAGTTGGTTATGGCTGTGCATTTGTAGACAACCCAGCAGTGCACATCCTTTTTCTTGTTTTGCTTTTTTTCACGTGCTACAATGCCTTGGACAAAGCATCATCATAACTTGGAATGTTAAAAGGCATTAAAAAAAAACTCATAGAAGAATGAGTTTGTAAAATAACCGGTTCTTTTGGTTCAGTTGAATAATAGTTGGGACATAATTAGTTGAGTGCAAGCTTTGATGCTGTCAACCTCTCAACATTAGTTGAGGCCGAAGTTTTTGAGGCTGATTTAGCCCTCAAATATTTCACTTGTAGACCACCTTCAAATACAGTAAAGCGCGACGTATTCGTTGAAAGCACGCTACGCTCAGTTCACAGCTTGATGAACGAGTGGTCAACAAGTGGCCAAACAGGAGTCAGTCGGCAGCTGATTCAGCCTCCAACATTAGTTGGAGCCGAAGTTTGTGAGGCTGATAAAGCCCTCAAACGGGCTACTTGTTAGACCACCTTCAAATACTAGTTTGAACCTGATGCCTTCGTGTGGTCCCGTTATGCTCCGTGTAGCTTGATGATTGGTCGGTCAACAAGTGCGATGGTTGTCAGTGAAAAAGGCGAGCATGAAACTTTTTTTGGGCTCCAGCTATTCAACTGATGCACGTTTGCAAAACAAAAGTTAAAAAAAAGGATGAAAATATAAGCTATCAGATATATGATGATTGTGCAGGAACAGTTGGGATTGTCGTTTGTATCACGCTTATCTCTTATCCATTGAGACACTGTGAAGTGATGTAACTAGTGAGGTTTTGTAACAACTTTATTGAATTGTAATCTACAAACATTTGTGTACAAATGTGTGATAATCAGCAGGTCTTTGACCTCTGCACTTAATGTGGTGATCAAAATGTATTTGCAATTTCCAGTGAAATCATTCTTTGAGTGCTTAAAAAAGAAATTCGTACAGATGTATAACTGTGTTAGACGTCTTTATTTATATTCCGATTGAACGTTTGTAACAATAATTAAGTCACACTCAATGAACATATGAACGTGTCCATCAAAGGAAATATCGCCGCTCGTGATGCAACTCACACTACTCAACATTTGCACTTGCAGACCAACCAAATAGTTGCGGAGAAAACACATTTAATTGATGACTTTACTAAGTATAGCTTAGGACTTTCCAAAAGCGAAGACCGGACTCTTTAGCCATCTTCGTGTTTATAGGAATGATTAAAGGAGGACTTTTAAAAGCGAAGACTGGGCTCCTTAGCCATCTTCGTGTTTATAGGAATGATTAAAGGAGGACTTTTAAAAGCGAAGACTGGGCTCCTTAGCCATCTTCGTGTTTATAGGAATGATTAAAGGAGGACTTTTAAAAGCGAAGACTGGGCTCCTTAGCCATCTTCGTGTTTATAGGAATGATTAATGGAGGAATTTTAAAAGTGAAGACTGGGCTCCTTAGCCATCTTCATGTTTAAAGGATGTAGTTGAGGACTTTTTTTCAAAGAAGATCGGTCTCCATGACCATCTTCATTATTATAGGAAAGGATATTGTATTAATTTTTGAAAAATTGAGGATTTTTAGCTGAGGACTAGATGTAGTAATATAGTCATCAATTGAATTGTTGATCCAAGACGAAATAGTTGGTTATGGCTGTGCATTTGTAGACAACCCAGCAGTGCACATCCTTTTTCTTGTTTTGCTTTTTTTCACGTGCTACAATGCCTTGGACAAAGCATCATCATAACTTGGAATGTTAAAAGGCATTAAAAAAAAACTCATAGAAGAATGAGTTTGTAAAATAACCGGTTCTTTTGGTTCAGTTGAATAATAGTTGGGACATAATTAGTTGAGTGCAAGCTTTGATGCTGTCAACCTCTCAACATTAGTTGAGGCCGAAGTTTTTGAGGCTGATTTAGCCCTCAAATATTTCACTTGTAGACCACCTTCAAATACAGTAAAGCGCGACGTATTCGTTGAAAGCACGCTACGCTCAGTTCACAGCTTGATGAACGAGTGGTCAACAAGTGGCCAAACAGGAGTCAGTCGGCAGCTGATTCAGCCTCCAACATTAGTTGGAGCCGAAGTTTGTGAGGCTGATAAAGCCCTCAAACGGGCTACTTGTTAGACCACCTTCAAATACTAGTTTGAACCTGATGCCTTCGTGTGGTCCCGTTATGCTCCGTATACCTTGATGATTGGTCGGTCAACAAGTGCGATGGTTGTCAGTGAAAAAGGCGAGCATGAAACTTTTTTTGGGCTCCAGCTATTCAACTGATGCACGTTTGCAAAACAAAAGTTAAAAAAAAGGATGAAAATATAAGCTATCAGATATATGATGATTGTGCAGGAACAGTTGGGATTGTCGTTTGTATCACGCTTATCTCTTATCCATTGAGACACTGTGAAGTGATGTAACTAGTGAGGTTTTGTAACAACTTTATTGAATTGTAATCTACAAACATTTGTGTACAAATGTGTGATAATCAGCAGGTCTTTGACCTCTGCACTTAATGTGGTGATCAAAATGTATTTGCAATTTCCAGTGAAATCATTCTTTGAGTGCTTAAAAAAGAAATTCGTACAGATGTATAACTGTGTTAGACGTCTTTATTTATATTCCGATTGAACGTTTGTAACAATAATTAAGTCACACTCAATGAACATATGAACGTGTCCATCAAAGGAAATATCGCCGCTCGTGATGCAACTCACACTACTCAACATTTGCACTTGCAGACCAACCAAATAGTTGCGGAGAAAACACATTTAATTGATGACTTTACTAAGTATAGCTTAGGACTTTCCAAAAGCGAAGACCGGACTCTTTAGCCATCTTCGTGTTTATAGGAATGATTAAAGGAGGACTTTTAAAAGCGAAGACTGGGCTCCTTAGCCATCTTCGTGTTTATAGGAATGATTAATGGAGGAATTTTAAAAGCGAAGACTGGGCTCCTTAGCCATCTTCGTGTTTATAGGAATGATTAACGGAGGAATTTTAAAAGTGAAGACTGGGCTCCTTAGCCATCTTCATGTTTAAAGGATGTAGTTGAGGACTTTTTTTCAAAGAAGATCGGTCTCCATGACCATCTTCATTATTATAGGAAAGGATATTGTATTAATTTTTGAAAAATTGAGGATTTTTAGCTGAGGACTAGATGTAGTAATATAGTCATCAATTGAATTGTTGATCCAAGACGAAATAGTTGGTTATGGCTGTGCATTTGTAGACAAACCAGCAGTGCACATCCTTTTTCTTGTTTTGCTTTTTTTCACGTGCTACAATGCCTTGGACAAAGCATCATCATAACTTGGAATGTTAAAAGGCATTAAAAAAACTCATAGAAGAAAGAGTTTGTAAAATAACCGGTTCTTTCAGTTTAGTTAAATAATAGTTGTGACATAATTAGTTTTACCTGTCATATTTTCATAGTTTTACCTGTCATAATTTCTTAGTTTTACCTGTCATATTTTCATAGTTTTACCTGTCATAATTTCTTAGTTTTACCTGTCATATTTTCATAGTATTACATTACATATTTTCTTAGTTTTACATTATTATATTAGTTAAGCCTGTCATATTTCTTTTAGTTTTATCTGTCATATTTTCATAGTTTTACCTGTCATAATTTCTTAGTTTTACCTGTCATAATTTCTTAGTTTTACCTGTCATATTTTCATAGTTTTACCTGTCATAATTTCTTAGTTTTACCTGTCATATTTTCATAGTATTACATTACATATTTTCTTAGTTTTACATGTTATATTATATTAGTTAAGCCTGTCATATTTTTTTTAGTTTAGTATCTTGTGTAACATGTTTATCATTTGTAATGACTGTGGTCTATTTCACTAATACACCATTAACATATGCTGGAAAAAATTCCAGTTCTACTTCACTATTATATACTGTAGCTTGAACTTCATTTGTATTAACATTATTACTTTGTTACCTATTCTGATTTCCGATTCCTTATCTATTTCTTGGTACATTATATTTTTGGAGAATAAGATTCTTGTCTTTGATGTTGATAATAAATTTCTCTTTGGTGATCTAGATTCCAATAATATTGCTTTTCTTTCTTTGTTCTTCTATTAATGAGTTTATAACACTCAAAGTCTTGACACTCAGTTTACAGATGAATATATTAGAACAAGTATCTTTATTGTAATTGCAAGTTTTACAGATAGTCTGAAAATAACTATGTATGTCATCAGTTTCTTTAAAGTCCCTATAGATAGTCTCTTTGTGTTCACGCTTGGTAGTTTCTGTTTTGTCTCCCTTGTTTTGACTTGCAGCTTTTATTTTTCAGTTTCTTTTTTTTTTAACTTCTGATTCTTTGTCTGGTTTTGCTTCCTTTTAATTTCTTTCAGCATCTAGTTGCATTTCTCTCTTCTCTTTGTGGTCTCGCCAACTCCTTTCAATATCAGCTTTCTTTTCTTTCCATTTATTTCAAAACATCGTTTTCTTCATCTTTAAGACCAAACAAGTCAGTTACTTTCTTTAGTTCAATATATCCAGCCATGTATCTATTAATACTTATCAAATGTCCCAATGCATTCTGTACTCTTTTATAGATAATTATGATATCTATCATCTTTTATAGTTTACAATCACTGACAATATTATCAAGCCAATACTATCGTGATTAACATAACACACTCCATTGTCAACAATCTAATAATCAATGTCACAATCAATTATGTTTTTACAATATATTATTTTTTCATATAATTGTCCTAACAAGGAGAAAACAAAATTAATAAAATATTATAATTTAAAAAAATGTAACAAAATGTATACCAAAATGTTACAATTACATAAATGATGATATGATGATGACTCAGTGTCCTTGCACTGAAAACTTTGATTAAATTGAGGAGGATTCAAGCAACACATTGACCTCACTCTCTTACCCTAAAGTACATCCTGTTCCAATTGCAAGATTTGGTCTACATATAAAAACAAACCAGCACAGCAGGAAAAAGACAGAGAAAATTTTCAAGAAATACTACATATACTTACAAATATCAATAACAATGACTTAAAGACCCCAAGAAATTGTGCACAATGTTAATACAATGTAAACATTAAACAAAGCAATAGTCTAAACACAAAAATCTACTAGTGTTAAGTCTGTGACCTCTAAAACCTTAATTTCTGATCATTTATATATAACACATTGAAAAAAAAAAAATTTAACAAGGACACAATATCAGTGATACCAAATTTTGACAAGAACACTACTGTCACCAGCTTTCTTAATATAGAACATATACAAATTAAAAATGAAAATAAAAATTATCAGTAATATATTTCAATACTGATGATCTTCCTGTAATGTCATTGAATACTAGCACTGATATAGCTCATTACTTTGAAGAGTGCTTCTTAATCTTTTCACTGTCCAACTTCAATAGAATGTATATATAAATATATATACTTTTACTGCACAAAATTACTGACTGTTACTTGAGAAATATAATATACATCAGCACAAAATTACTGCCTGTGTCAAAATTTTTAATAACTGTCCAACTTTAATACAATATATATACTTGTACTGCACAAAATTACTATTATTTGATGAGATATATAATATACACAATTTTACTGTCTGCCTGTGTCAAAATTTACAATTACAGTTCAACTGCACAAAATTACTGACTTTACATTATGAGAGATATAATATATATTGACACAAATTTACTATTATCCTGTCTGAAAATGTACAATTACAGTTCTTATTGTTACAGAATAATATGGCTAAATTGAAAACTTGGGCTCCAAAACATTTTAATGAGTGTAATCAATGATGAGAAATAAACAATTAAAAACGTAACAATTAGCAGCAGTCAATATCTGAATATCACAGCTTTACACAACTTGTACTTCAATCTGGTTCTCACCTTAACTCTGCTGGCCTCTACTGTGTCGGCCTGGCTTGACCCAACTTTGTTAAAAAACAGTCCAAAGTCAGCTAACCATATCACCATTGACCTACTTGGGGATTGTTTACATGTCTTTTTTAAGAATACAGGCCTGTGTCACATGAGTTGGTTGATTACACAAACTACAATGACCAGCCTCACAGTTAAAACATTACTTTCATAGCTTGAGTATGCCTATATTCTTGAGCACATACAAGTTCATATATTGTTTGTACTGTTCACACCAACAGTATTCTCAAAACCCAAGACCCAACATTATTCTTACCATTAACTCGTGTTACCTACTTAGAATCTTTTTCAAATATAAATTATTACAATTAGATAAAATACATATAATAAGTCAATAATTTATAATAATTTGACAATAATATCTTTCTGTTATAGTCATATTAATTGTTGCTGCACTTTCAACTGTCTATGAGTGTTTGATTTATGATAGGGCAAAGCAATTGTGAAAATATAATATTTAAAATGGATTTTTATTAATTTATGTACATTTTTACTATTTGCACCATCTGAGCTGTGAATGAATCTTGTCTTTAATGACCCAACTTTATAAAATTTAGCTCTTGAGCTTTGAAGGGGGAATAACCCTTGAGGGATTTAGGGCACAACATGGTCTTAATTGTGCTGATGTGCCAAAAATCCAAAATATCAATACCTTCCAACTGTTGGGCATCTATATGGTGATCAATTGTTGGAATACTTCATTCCTCATACCAACTGTTGGGCACCTCAAGTGTGTCCTGTCAGCTATTGGGGCACCACAAGTGTCCTAACGATTGTTTGGGCACCTCAAATATCCTTTTAACTGTTGAGGCACCTTAGGTATCGTATCTATTGTTGAAGCACTTCAAATGTCCTATCATTTGTTGGGGCATCTCATTTATCCTAACAACTGTTGGGTACCTCAATAATCTTATTTTTGGGGCACTCCAAGTGTTCTGACAATTGTTAGGCACATAGAGAGAGAGAGAGATTTATATATATTATATATACACACACACACATGTATATAATATTATATACACACACACATGTATATAATATTATATATATACACACACACACATGTATATAATATTATATAACACACATGTATATAATATTATATATACATACACATGTATATATTATATACACACACATGTATATAATATTATATACACACACATGTATATAATATTATATACACACGTCCATGTATATAATATTATATACACACACACACATGTATATTATATTATATATATACATACACATGTATATAATATTATATATATATACACACACATATATGTAATATTATATATACACACACATATATCTATCTATATGTATATATATACACACATATATATATATATATAATATATATACACATATATATATATATAATAAAATATATATATATATATATATATATATATATATATATATATATATATATATATAATATTATATATATACACACACACACATATATATATATATAATATTATATATATACACACACACACACACACACACACATATATATATATATAATATATATATACACACACACACACATATATATATATATATATATATATATATATATATATATATATATATACACACACATACACATGTGTATATATATATATATATATATATATATATTTATGGTGATTGCAAAATCTAACATAGGGACAAGTAGGATGCTTGGTGTTTGATTCAGTGAAAGAATGTTGGACAAGCAGAAGTGTTATGGAGTGTGTGTGTTTCTTTGGTGACTGTGGAAAAAGGTTAGCGATTGGATGTGAATGATGCAAAAGTGGCATTGTCGTCACCTGGTCTTAGTTAGGGGAGACAACTCCAGAATGTCAGACTGAAAGGTTGTGTTATTGTAGTGAGTTAGATTGTAAGAAATTGTATGACTTAAGTCTACTACAGTTATTTCCTGTGATCACAAGTATTATAAATGTTCTATTTAGTTTTGTTCACAAGGAAGTAGTTCAAGTTATTGTGAAGTTTTATTAGCTCAGATCTATTATGCCTTCAACAGTTTGTCTACCAGCAGTTTGGTGCTACAAGTCAACGACAGTCAACAACATGACTAAATTAAATAAAGCCATGTCAATTTCTACATCATTTTGTTGCTACTAACCTGTTGTTACTAACAACTAACTTGAAATGGGAGAGGTGAGTTATTATCTAAATCATGCTAAACTCCTCAAATTCTATAGAATTGCAGAGAACTGACATAAAACTTTAACAAAATGTGTATTCTAATTGTAACTTTTCCTGAAATTTGCATTTTTTTCTCCTAGATTTTCATCATTTTTTCCTGAAGTCATTTCAGTTCTCAATTATTTTGTGCAACAAGTTACAAGAACAAATTCAAGTGAGAGAGGTCACTACACTAAGACTTTGTCTTCTCATAAGAATGGATGGCTGCCTGGTCATGTGGTATGTGCGCTGGACTGTGTGTGGTCATCTTGATGCTCATATCTTGCCTGATGCCATTTACTCTGCTGGACGTTTGGTCAAGGAAGTAGCTTCTCTTCAACTCTCAAGGAACATTCAAAACATGTCAAACATTGGACAAGAATATCAAGCAAGTGCAGTGTACATGTAAGTAATGTTGAAACATTATCTGATCTCATTTATGCATTCTTGAAGACAATCTGCAGCCACTAAATCAGTTACATCAAATCTGGACAAAGTGATCGCCTCCCTCTTCATTAAGGCTAGAACAGAAAGAGTTTATAACTCTTTTACTCCACTTTCTGTCAGTGTGTTTTATGGTCATTTGTCACATCACTAAGAAGCTTAGTTTATTAACCAGTGGTTGTGTATGACTGTGTGTTGTGTGTGTGACTGTTGTTCCTGTTTACTTCTATATTATCATTGCTATAGCAGTAATCCTGAGGAGAATGGTAATCAAACTGAATTTCCATATTTTTTAATCTTATCTAGTGGGCATTTTAAACTTGGTAATCTGATCATTGCTTACATTTTCATTTTTTTAAAGTACATTCTTAAAGAAATACAATACATAAGAATAGAAAAAGAAGAGCAAACAATATGGAGACTGGCTGGAGCCATATAAAGAAACTGAAATCAAATTTTTAAAAAAGTATCAAGAAGAACATAAAAAAGCCTTTATGAAAAGACAATAACTCCATTATGCAGCTTATTGACCAATTAATTTTTTCGCTTAATATTAATAAATGCTGGATTGAAAAATTAATGGAATATTTTCTGAACCTGCCTCTCCCTCCTTCTCCCAGAGAAAGAATCCTGGTCAAGTGAATGTTTAGATCTAATACATTTTATAGTATGTTCCATGGAGCTTCAATTTTAGAGTAATCTTCAATTAAAAACATTAATTTATTCAACTCTTGAATCAATAATGCCTTACATTAGAAATTCCTGTACACCATTATTTCAAAATCAATGTTATATCTAGAATCCTAGATATAGATCTCCTGCTAAATTCAAATTTACAGTTTTTCCCCATGTGGCCAACGAGCTAATAATTCTTTTCTCAAGTGTTAAATTTATAGGAAAATCGTTAGTCGTTCCATGAACGAGTGAACTGAATAAAGGTGTTGTAAAAAGAATATGTGTAGAGAGATTTTGAAACAATCTCAAAAGTCTCTGCAGCTCTTTGGAAAGATTGCTGTTGCCAACTCAAAACCAATGAGTTTGGACTACAAGCTGAAGAGCTTAGAAAGTTGGGATTCAATTTTTCTAGAAATACACAAACTTTAGAGCAGAATTTTCACTCTAAATATTCAAGCTTTCTGTATTCTGTACACCAGATCCACTAACTAGCTAGTTATTTCTAGTTTTCTGGCATAATTGAAAATCTCCAATAAGTTCCTTAGACTTTAATGGCTTAATAAACCTTGCAATTTTTTTTTCACTTAATTTGGGTAGTTATTATTTGCTGCTGAATTAGATGTCTTGGGTACATTTTTTTTTCTTTAAAGTTTATTCATAACATACTAAGTTAAAACATAGTCAAAGCTGCATCATCATAATAGTTGTATTTAACATGAAAAGAAAAGCAACAGAAGATTTTTTTTTTCCTTTTTAGACCAACATGATGAAAAGGTAGACATGAAGATCTAGACCAGCATGAAGATGTAGACAGACATGATGAAGATGAAGACCTGCATGATGTAGATTTAGACAAGCACAATGAAGATGTAGACCAGCATGATGAAGATGTAGACCAGCATGATGAAGATGTAGACCAGCATGATGAAAATATAGACCAGCATGATGAAGATGTAGACCAGCATGATGAAGATGTAGACCAACATGATGAAGATGAAGACCTACATGATGATGAAATGTAAACCAAAATATTGATCAAAAGAGATGTAGAGAATAAAACGGTAAGCAATGCTGTGTATATCAATTTATATTTTCTTTATACTAAACCCCTAAGTAAAGCTTTGCCAAGTTTTGTGTTTCACTGACTATGAAAATGTTTTGATATTGATTTTTGTTCTCTTTACAGTGAACATCTTGAGAGGGAAAACAATTCCTAGAGGCGAAGGCACAGACACAGTAGATACATTAGAGAGTGTTTCCTTTTCTACCATCATTTAGAGCCTTCTTTGTGCTCTAAGGGAACCTGCCATTATCTTTTGATTGCTAATTGGCGTTGATGTTTATACATTCCTACTGCATGTGAAAGAAATTAACATTTCCCTAATGCTACTTTGAAACTAGAACTTCTCAAGATAATCTTAGTGACCAAGCTGCAATACAGGACCCAGTAGGAAACAATGAAGAATCCTCCCAGCCTCATGTCGAGTACCCCTGCTCACCTACTAGAGTGGCGACACATATTTCTCCTACACCCACAGTTAGACATCCTGAACCCTGTAACCCAACCTCACAACATGGTTACATTACGAGAAGTGGTTGCGAAGTCAGAAAGCCTAACAGATACAATGAATAGAACAATCATTTCTAATACAGGTACAAGTACTCAAGTGATGTACTTTGTAAGAACTAATTTGGTGGAATCACCATAATTGACTTGTATCTTGTTCTATATTTAGGTATATCTTGACAATCAGTCCAGTCATTTGTTCATTTATTTTTTTAATATTCCTTTTTTTCCCCCTCAATCTTCTTGTTGTTTCAGTGAAATGTTTTTATCTTTTTTGTTTTTGGAGGAAGGAGTGGCTGTGGTATAAAATTATTATTATTATTGGAGTCACAACACCAAAGCCTTGCTACATTATGCTTTTAATTCAATTTATTATCTCCCCTGCTTTGGTGTGCTATCATATTAATGTTCATTAGTGTCACATCCATGAACAATTTGTTCTATGCTTTTTATAGTGTAAATAGTGACTTGACATTATTTAGATCAATTATAGTATGTTATATTATGTCATTGTAGTTAAAATAAAACTGTTAACATTTTCTGCACTGTTATTAATATGAATGTTTTCCTGTGTTGCTATGAATGTGTTTTTTGAGTTTTAGTCCGAAATCATAGATGAGAAATTGTTCCATAAATAAAGAGTAGATTAATATTTACTATTTGGTATTGTCAGACTTCACTAAAGCATTGAGTTCATCTCCTTAGTCTATTTAAAACTTTCAAATACTAATTCACTTTGTCTTATCTAATAGTGATCATGGGGTATTCACTTTGGGCTGTCATCTCCATAGTGTCTAGTATGAACACTCACTGTCCTGGTGGAGGTTAGGGCTAGGATGTAATCTCTATTTCTGATGGAACACATGTAAAACCAACAAAACAAACAGTAGACCTAGACTTTATTAACAGGTCCTACAAACATTTTTTTATAATTGAACTGGCTCTCCCAGAGCTATTTTTATGTATGCTTATTTTTACTATTTTTGTAGACTAATGCTAAGCTGTATACTAATACTTAGCATATTATTATATGGGTTAGGGCGAAGCTGTTTCCTGTACTGTTGACCAGTGGTCTGTGTGTCAGTTTTAATTATTCTCTACTTAGAGCTGCCTGTATGTTTCAGAATTTAAAAAAATAATTTTTCTACATGTAAACCTACCTTCAATTTTAGTTATATATTGTTTTTCTAATTGTCAAAATAATTGGCGGTTAGTTTTTTAAAGTTTGTTTTAAAATGATGGCCACTTCTAATGTTTATGTACTAGATCTTGTCCTTATGTTTTTGTATTTTTATCTGCAGTGTTTTTTAACTGCTGCTTTAGTCATTGAAATTAAAGTCTCATTTTTTGTATTTCTTCTCTGTTTCTTGATTTCTTTTATCCAGCCCCTTGGTCACAGACTAAGGTCCACAGATACAGCCTAACCCAGTAGGATTACCATCTGGCAACTGTAACTTCTTATTAGCCCAGGCTAGACATGACCTTGGGCCCTGCCATGCTAACATTATACTAATATTCTCTTGAATCATTCCAGACAGTATAGAGACCACCCCTCTCCCTAACAATACATAATTACCTTGCTTTAGTTGTAGAAAGAAAGTTGAGCAAACAGTTAAAAGCTTCTATAGAAATCACTTGGAGGTGTGGTGGCTGAGCGGTAAAGTAGTTAGCTTCCAAACAAGGGTCCAGGGTTGAAGACTGGGATTTTTAATTTTAGAACTATTAGGCACCTTTACATATTTTAAGTTTTGAAAGGGCTGCTGTGGTATTTGGTCTTGGAAAGACAAGGGCTTAGCCCTCGACACCAAAATCAAACTGATGCACTCCCTGGTCATGGCCACATTTTTATATGCTTGCGAGTCTTGGACACTGACTGCAGAGCTAGAGAAGAGGATCCTAGCAATGGAACTGAGAAGCTACAAAAGGATCCTAGGCATCACATTCAAAGATCGCATCACTAACCAGGAGAGTAGAGACATGGTTACTGCAGTGATCGGACCCCATGATGACCTGCTAACTATTGTAAAAAAAAATGCAAGCTTAAAATCTATTGCCATATTACAAGATCTACGGGGCTTGCAAAGACTTTCCTCCAGGGAACAGTACCAGGAAAAAGAAGAGGCAAAGGAGGACATCATAAAAGAATGGACAGGCCTACCCTTGAAAGAGGTTTTAAACAAGGCAAAAGACAGGGAGGAATGGAGAAAGAAAGCTGAAAAGTCTTGCTTGGTGCCCCAATGGTTCAACAGACTAAGGGATAGGTAAAGGTAGGCACCTTTGAGTCCTCTGAACTCTAATGGGATCCTGATATTTGTTTGGGAAAAGTAAAGATTGTTGGTCATTGTGCTGGCCACCTGACACACTCATTGACCATGGGACATAGAAACAGATGAGCTTTATATCATCTGCCCTACAGATTGCGAAGTCTGAAAAGGGAAATTTTTTTATTTTTTTTTACTTTAAACAATCCCCTTGAATATATTTTTTAACATCAAAAAGCTTCTCCCATTTTTTGATTTATCATTCACTTTGTCTTTAAATGTTTTCTTTTTGATAATGATTGAATATTGAGGTCAAATTAGACTAGCTGACTAAGAGTTTGTAGAGGGTAATCACTGACTCAATCTTAATAGCCATACCTATCATATCTTTTTTGGTAATTTTCTATTTCATCGCTGATTAAAATTCATTATGTTGGTTGAAGTAATTACTGTACATTTCAAGGTGTAGTGAGGCCAGCACAATGACCTGCTGCAGTTACTTCCCTTTACCATTCACTTTCAAATGCATTAATAGTTGTCTCAAAATATGAATTCAGTAACATATATATGCAGACCAAACCTTGATGATAGTAGTTTTTGCAGTTTTTCATTCAAATATTAATTTTATAAGCAGCTTATTATTGTATTAGGACAAAGTTAAGATTTAAGTTTTCTTTGTGAAGCTGCAGTCATGTAGTACTACAATATAGTCAATTCATCAAATTTCAATATGTGTTTTATCTAATTAGACTTGTTCCATAAAGTTGCAATATACAATATTGCAACCACAGCAAATGTCAGGAAAATGAGATAATTCATAGCTAAAGCCTGGGAAATGAGATGATCTATAGCAGCTCTGTGCCTGAAGAAGGCCATAGAATTAGATCAAAGTTTTAGATTTGCTGATAGTTTTAGACAGAAACTTGCTCAAAAACAAATATTGTTATGAAGCAATTATCGAAACGAACCTGTTTGTAAGAACTTTTTACTGACATATGGAAAAGGATGATTGAAACTACTAGAATTTTAGAAAAACTAGATCTAAGGGTTGCTGAAGGGGGTGGGGGAGTGTAAAGTGGCAATTTTTTTAGTACCAGTACCAGTTAATTGTGTCAATCCACCCATTGGACTATGATAAGTTATATAGCTTAAAGACATCCATGCAACTTTTTAAGAACAAAATCACATCGACTTCATTTGAGTGGGGGAGACTGAAATCCTCTCTAGCCAATGCAGTCGACTGAAACCCAGCTGTAGTGCTACTTAGATCGGTTGAGATAGAGAGAAGCAAGTCTGGAGCAGCAAACATTAATGAGGCAAGGTTTCCTCTTTCTACATGCACTGGGGCACTGTGAGTTTCAAATTTGGCCTGCAAAATGCATGAAATGCTGGATATCTGACATAAACCACTGTCAAGGGAGCTTGAGTTCAAATCCTGACTGATTTGTTTTTGCTGAGCAAAGAAAGGCCAGAAATACCATTTCCCCATAGAGGCAATACCAAAGTAATTTGAAAAAAAAAATTAGCACAGACCAGTTACAATAGAGGCGCTGTGGCTGAGCGGTAAAGCGCTTGGCTTCCGAACCTGGGACTGGGGTTCGAATCCTTGTGAAGACTGGGATTTTTTATTTTGGGATCTTCGGACGCCTCTGAGTCCACCCAGCTCTAATGGGTATCTGACATTAGTTAGGGAAAAGTAAAGGCGGTTGGTCGTTGTGCTGGCCACATGACACTCTTGTTAACCGTAGGCCACAGAAACAGATGACCTTTACATCATTTGCCCTATAGACCTCTAGGTCTGAAAGGGGAACTTTACTTTACTTTACAGTTACGATAAAAAAAAAATGATATTGTAAAATGAATGCCACTTTTATTACAATGTATACATAAATATCAAAATGAGTTAATCACAATTCAATGTATAAGAGGCACTGCTTATTGAAAGTTAACAACGTTTTGGAATGTCACAATAAAACTGAAACTCTGCTGCATAAATAAATGTTTAGTTCCAAACAAAGGTGCATTGGTAGTCCTGATAGTACTTTTAGATAGAATCACAAAAACTTGTTTCATTCAGACATTTGATTTTAAAATGGAGACAATTCGATTAGAAGTTACACTTCATAGAAATTTAACAAATTAATATAACAATGCCTCTAATGTAGAAATATACAGAGGAATTAAACATAATATCAGTTGTTATTCTTAAAATTAAAAAAGATGTACATTTAACACATTAGCATATTCTGTCCCAAAAATATAAACTTGATCAGAATATTTTATTTTTAACGATATTGCTAGAGTTGTGTACCCTAAACCTCTTACAACAGATGTTCATTCCGTCAAAACTATATTTTAAAAGCTAATCGACATACTGATCTACTGGTTCACGTGGCATAAAACTCTGCCGGATCTTTACAACATGAACAATGTGGGTAACACCCAGGACTATTCTTAAATACTTTGATGTAAACTTAATAACATTGACACTACCAACAAGGTTAAATGTAAATGAATCTACACTCAACTCTAAAAATGACTATAAAAACTACAATAAAAGAAAATACATTCTTTTAATATGATAAATGTATTCTATATATATACAAACAAAACAAACTTAATATAAATAATCCAAAATTTTTAAAACATTTTAAAAAATTATTCAGTGCAGAAACTACATTAAATTTAAGATGTTATTATCATATATCTATAAAGAACTTAATTATGTAATTCAAAGAATATGCCATTTCATTTACAAAGCATAGTTGAATAAAGTCTAGTAATACAGAAGTATTCAGTGGTAACATTTTCATAAAGAACTCTTAAAAAGAAAACTACAGTTGATAATGCAAATATTAAAAAGTAAATTAAGTTATTAGTAACAAGTAAAATACATGCCAGTGGTTTCAAATAAAAACATATCCAGTTATCATTGCTTCTTAGGTCTCAACACCTGTACTGGTATCCGTTCTCATGGATTATATTTTATTCTTTTAAAATTTCTTTAACATTTTACATTTTTGATGGAATCCTGTGATTCATTTTACATGTGATTATTCAACCACAGAATTCCATCAAAACCTCTTAATTTCTTGACATATCTTGTTAAAAAGTACAATTAGCTGTGTCAACTTTCTTTAATGCCTATGGTCATGGACAAATATAGCTTAAAGAAATCTTTGTTTAATTTCTAACTTAAAGTCAACAGTCAAAGTAAATGAATACCTGGTAAATAAAAAACAACAACAATGTAAGACTTACTTATTAACTTGTTTGTCCTACATTTGTAAAACAAATAAAATGGGTAATGTCTTTAAACTCTTACAAAAACACAAGGAAAATTTAACAGCATCACAGCATTAAAAAAAACAACAACTCTAATTAACCATTGACCTTAACCTTATCTTTCTTGGACACTCTCAGCATAAAAAAAACTAAACCATTCATGAACAGTATTGTCTTGAGCATAAAAATATGTTATGTGGTGTATAAAATTAATCTAAATCTTTTACCACTCTTCTAGACAAGTAAGCAATGGCTTTCAGATCTCCCTCACAGCTTATATGGTTGAATATTTCCCAGTAAAATAAAGTTGCTTAGAATAATATCTGTTGTGCTTGACCATGACTTAGGGCCATAGGGACTATATACAAAAAAAGAAAGAATAAAACCTAAACAGAATTGACTGGCAAAAAAAACAAACATTTTCTAACTTAAGAATCTACAAATATTACAGATATTAGAAAAACAACACTTGATTTATTACCAAAACAGCTGCCAACTTTTTCATTCCATTCTACTTCTCTTATAATCATGAATATCTTTAATTATCTTACAGTCATTGATGCTTGTACAGGACATACTTAGATAACTATCATTAACATAATATAAGGCTATATTAATATCCAGTCTAAGAAAGCCTTGATCTAGCAGGCATATCCAAACACAAGTGAGTACCCTTCTTCTGTAAGGTACTTGTGTAGTCAAGGAAGATCTTATATTTGTAAACAGGCCAACATTTTAGGATTCTTAGCTGACCAATCTTTTGGACATTCTAGAAGAAAATAAATGCAAGAAGGGTTTAATATAAATATCATCATCTCTTGAAATTCTATTTGCAAAAGCTAAGAGATATCTCAAATAAGATAAAATCATCTCATAAAAAGAAAAGATGGAAAAAAAAAAGCATAGCAGAGGAAAGCAGAATTTCAAGATAGATAACGAACAGTATTAATCAATTAGCCTATATTCTGGTTAATAAATTTGATCTTTGATTCCCAAACAAAGTAAAATGAGTCTTTAAAAAAATTCTGTTAAAATTTATTATTTTTTTAACAAAAGAAAAAAAATAATTAAAAAACCAAACAAAATGAATGTAAAGGCTCTAGAATAGAACAACTTTCCTTAAACACTCCATCTCCTCAACACTCCATCTCCTCAACACTCCATCTCAACCCACTATCTCAACACTCCATCTCCTCAACACTCCATCTCAACCCACTATCTCAACACTCCATCTCCTCAACACTCCATCTCCTCAACACTTCATCTCCTCAACCCACTATCTCAACACTCCATCTCCTCAACACTTCATCTCCTCAACCCACTATCTCAACACTCCATCTCCTCAACACACTATCTTTGTGCCTAAGTATTTTTTAAACTTTTGTTTTTGTATTTGGAGTTTATAGTTTAATGTTTTATGTATAATTGCTACTCTACTTTAAAGTCTTCTATCCTGAAGGATCTCTAAATTTAATAATTTTACTAAAGGTCTAACTATAATCAAATGTGAATATTTGTTAGTGAATGTTAATGAATCTCACTGCTCTATTTTGTGTATTCTACATTCTTAGTGTTTTCTTGAGTTGAGGGTTCCCAAATCGAGGACATGTAATCTATTATTCAGTTGCATCACTGCATCATCTCTACTCCTTTTCTCTTGACTCCCCTTTTGTCTTGTTCACAATTCTTTCTCCGCTCATCAAAATACTGAGAACATCTTCGATGAACCTTTCCAGCATGATAAAACTTTTTTTTTGGTCCAATAATAAAGTCATTAAGTTTTGAGAATCCTCAAAAACTGTCTATGACTATTCTCACAGTCCAGTGCCCTCTCTGCCAAGTTGCAATTTTCTAGTTCTTAATAGAAAATCATCTATCCACAATGGCTTGGCAATGTGTCCAAGTGAAAAAAAAATCAATGGCTTACCAATTCTCCAAATATTCAATTTTTTGTCAGAGAGTTGTTTATATAAAAATAAAGTTCCCAGTCTATCTTTTTACTTTTGAAAAGGATGAAAGAGCCATGCTTAGCTTAGATGACAAACCTGGTTGTTGACATCACAACCATGTAGGCTATTTGGTGTAGTCGATACAGAGCAGTGGTCTTAGAGTCTTAGCACATCCACATTTATTCCATTTTTTTAATAATTTTTTTTAGGGTGCCCATTTGTGTTGGATAAAAAATACAATGAATGGCTCCTTGGTCCATCCTAACAAGGTCTCTTATTACAGATGTTGCTTCAAAAAAAAAAGATAATAATTTTCTATGCATTTCATGTGTCAATCTAGTCATGCATGTTAATCAGTGAATTAAACTCCACTAAGTCATTGGTTTTCCTGGCTGATTCAGGCAGCCCATTCCATTCTATATTTAAACTAGGGAACAAGGAGGACTTTGGCCTAGCATATGTAATAAGAATATTATATTGCCTGGTATGTGGTGTGAACAGATGAAATGAATGGTTCTTTGCTCCATCCAAATAAGGCATACACTATTGCTATGATAGATCAATTCAGATCGACTTCTCTGCATTTTCTTCAACTTTGTCAGTTCTTTGAAGTAGAGTTTTCTGTTTGTCATTACAGTCCCAACAGCAAATATTCCATAATCATTGGATAAAGTGTCAAACAGTGGGACACAATATTATTTTTGTTTATCAAGTGGCTAACAGCCTTAGAACAAAGCTAAGAATGACATATCAATTCTGGAATCACATTCTTTGTTTTGCCTGTGTTGAATTTCTATGCTGATATAGCAATGACATTGCCTTTATTATTATTTGCTTCATAAGCCATAGTTTTGATTACCACTTTGATAGGTTTGGATTTTTATATATTGCTTTGTAACAAATAAGCCTTGTTAAGGAATTATTCCTTCATCCAAGCTGGGATGTAGAAATAGTAGATAGAAGTAGTGCTGAGATGTTGAAATAGTTAGAGGTAGTGCTGAGATGTTGAGATGTTGAGAAGTAGTGCTGAAATGTTGAGATAGTTAGGCGGTGGTATTTTATGTCTCAAGAAACAATCTTTTCCCTATGCAGCTTCTCATGTGACTTAAGAAGTCAATCCTTGATAAACAGCTATGGTCACAGCTATGGTCATCTCCATTTGGGTCTATTCAGTACCTTTTTCCCCAACTGTTTGTGCCGATTTTGAAGAGCTTCACTGTGGCTTTTGCATTCATCAGTATACATAACAGTGAGTGACCAGCGGCTCTTCTGGCTTCTAATAGACCACCATACAAAATGTCTTGAGGAAGCCACCCTTTGCCATTCTATAAACATGTTCAAGCTAGCCAAGATTTCTACCGAAGGTTCAGAGATCAATTTTTTTTTTCTTAAAAAAAATCTTTAACTATTTAATTTGAAAATAGAAAAGGATTATAAAGATTGGCTTCACTTTTCCTTCACAAATGCACTTAACAATTCCAAAGGAACTAGATAGATGATAGGGGGCATGGTGGTCAAATGGTTAAGCTCTTGCCTTCTGAAGCTGAGGTCCTGGGTTTGAATCCTGGTGAAGACTGGTATTTTTGAATTTCTGGATTCTTAGGGCAGCCCAGAGTCCACCCAACACTAATGGGTACCTGATTTTAGTTGGGGAAAGTAAAGGCTGTTGGTTGTTGTGCTGGCCACATAACACCCTGCTCATTAACCGTTGGCCAAAGAAACAGATGACCTTAACATCATCTGCCCCACAAGGTCTGAAAGGGGAAACTTTATTTTTATTAGATAGATGATGTTCTGTTTAATCACCCGAGACTTTTACCCCACAACTTTGGATTATCTATCCATGTAGCATTCACTCTATACTGTCGTAATGTTATGTTCAAACCCTGCCCCCTGTCACCCTGTAAAACAAATTAACAAAAGGTCCTCTCAGATGAATTGATAGCTAAAGAATATTTGAAAATTCCTGACTTTAACTTAATGATTAACATAACATGAAACAAACCTGAATGTCTTCAAATTCATCATAGCAATGAACATGTTGATCAAGACCACGACAGCATCAAGAAAGATAATCCATACAAAATGTAGCCAACCACCTCAATGACTTTCAGCAGCACACTGTTATCTCTGAGTCACCATTATCCTAACAGCTATTTGTTTCTTCTTTAATAGCTGGTGCCTGAGAGTTCCCGATACCAAAGGCAGCCCAGAACAATGTCCCAGTGGTCTCTAAGAGGCTGAATAAAAAGTCTTTGGTTAGCAAATAAAATTTTCTTTAAAACATTTGGGAATAAATTAATTCCTGTCAAATCTAGTCAATTTAATATCATCTAGCAAATTTAATATATCATCTACTAAACTTAAACATCTTCACTAGTGATCAGCATTAACTTTAAACACTAGCTATAGCAATTTTTAAATTTTCAAAAAAAAATCTTATAATTGATTTCAGAAATTGCTAACTCTTGTTGTTATTCATCAAATGGGAGTGTGAAAAAATAATAAGTGTATTTTAATACAGTATAAATATGAACTAAAAGACATTATACACAGTTAGCTAGCATATTTTCAAAGTTCGAAACTAAATACATAAATATATTTATATGTGGCCCACCATTCCCAAATTTTTCTTAATGTGGCACTCAATTCAAAAAGGTTGCCCACTCCTGGTGTATACAATAGAAAAGTTTGTGTAAAAATTTAATAGAAGTAACCTTTAAAATTAAGAAATTAAATTTTAATTTTTCTTTTGAGTATGTCTATACAGCCTGAAATTATTTTGCCTTGCAAAAAAACATCCATGGATTAAATATAAAATACCTTCACCATGTAAGGTAAGTGAAAATAAAATGACTCTACCTGCAAAATTCTCATTCTTGGAAATACTGTAGAAGCTTATTATTCCACATCTAAAGGCAATCACGACTGTGAAATAGATGAAGATAAACTTGCCAACATCCTGTGGAATAATAACTAGGTTAAGATACTTATCGCATTATCTCATAAAGTTGGCTAGAGTAAGATTTACTTACACTAAAGTTGTTATTATAATAATGACTTGAGTTTAAATCCTTCATATCACCATGATTACAATATTGCGCCTTGGCAAAGAATCCTCAACCCTTCATGCAATATAAAGAAATTTGGTGGACTACTTCTGTTTCTAACCAGGTGCAAGTAAGTTGATTTGTATAGTAGCTTATAGTGTATGTAATGATAGGCTACATTGTGTACATCTCCAACTTCAATGGTTGAATCTAGTGGATTTTTTTCCTAAATAGACCTACCCAATAATGAATAATCTACAGATGATGATTAACAAAGTGAAATTTACAAAATTTAATGAAATAATTCAACAAGTCTAATTATATCTTTGAATCAGCAAGTTTTCAGTTCCAATAAAAAAATGTTTAATGCCAAACTAATAATATGAGAGGTACAGTGGGAGTGGTAAAGCACTTGGCTTTTGAACCCAAGTCCCAGGTTTGAATCCTAGAAGACTGGGATTTTACTTTAAGGCACCTCTTAGTCTACCCAGCTCTAATGGGTACCTGACATGAGTTGGGGAAAAGTGCGTCACATGACTTTAGCTAACCATAGGCCACAGAAATGTAAGGCCAAAATGAACCTTTGCTCTAATATTGTAATTCTTATTATAATTTCCTTGAGCCTCAAGTTTCAAGAGATTCTAGACAATTATGAAGATGTCCTAAAATTTTCGCAGCCATTTATATGTACTAGAAAATAGAGGAACACCATTGTAAAAATCTATATTTCATTTCGTTATATTTTATTTTCAGCATTGTAATCATTTATGTCTAATGCACTACTATTTGTCAAACAAATTTCCTTTAAGGATATTTAAAAAAATATTATTATAAAAAATGAGATCATAATCATTCCATGGCAGCTGCCAGCATCCAAATTTGAGAAAGGAAAATTCAAAAGCAGTGTTCCTTAATAGTGTGCACTAAGAAATGTGTATGATAAAGCAGGTCTGCAGTAGTAGTAGACAGTGCTACTAGTCTAGTACTAGACTCTGACATGTAACAAGATTCTTCCTTTCTTTCCCTCCACTTTTTGGTTAATATCACAGAAGTGAATATTGTTCATTTATTAGAAGTTTTAGTAAAGTAAAAAATTATGACCAATATAATAGCCAATAGGGCTTTAAAAGGGGCATCAGTATTGAGGATGAAAAGCTGACTAGTGTCAGTAGTTTCAAATACCTACTAACCTACTTGGACTGAGTGGAGCTGCTTAGAGGCGGTAACGAAACCTGAACTGCTGGCCCGAATCGCACGCCCGCACTATCCACTCAAATCCACTGACCACAGCATGATCATCCGTTTCAAAACTTTAAAATATTATGAAAAGACAAGGCATAGCGCTTGGCACCAAAATCAGACTGATGCGCTCCCTGGTGTTAATATCATTAAACGATTAAGCAAATAATTCTTAAGCTAGGTTCTAACTGACAAACTAAAATGTTGAAAATTAAACATAAATTTAATTTAATGAGGTCAAATTAACAGCTGTTTAAGTTTACGCCATCCTGGTTGATAACAACAGTCAACAAGGGACATTACTCTTATATACTTAATAGCATAACCTATATATAACATACTAAAACTTGGTAATGGCCACATTTTTATATGCTTGTGAGTCTAGGATGCTGATTGCAGAGTTAGAGAAGAGTATCCTAGCAATGGAATTGGGATGCTACTGAAGGATCCTAGGCATCAGTGGCGTCACTATTATAGGGTGGGTGTCACCCGGTGCGGTCAGCTCATGGTGTCACCCCCCCCTTCTTTAAAAAAAAGTTTTTTTTGTTTGTTTGTTGCGACGTAATACATAGGCCTATAGTTTATAACTACCTACGTTATTTGATTGTTCAACAACTAAAAAATGAGTGTCTATTAAATTTTAAAATTCAGTTGTCGATTACAATTTATCTATAGTTTATTGGATTTGTGTAGTCATGTTAAATTCTGAATCTTTGGAATCAAAGACATTGCCATTAGTCTATAGTTCAGTTTTTACAACAACGCAACCATAAGTAAATTACACTGGGTTTCTTTCTGGATTTCAAACTTGAAAACGTATCATTAAGTTGATCAAAGTTAATGTCTTTGGCGTTCTCATTTTTAATAAAATTCCCCTTTGCGAAAGTGTTTGTTTGTTCATTTGTCTCAAAACGTTCTTAATTTTAATTTTAAAAATCTTTTTTTTCACCTGACGCCATAGATATGCAGATGGTAAGAAACGGTTGAGGGCTTTGTTAAATGATTTAGAGATAGTTTTTAAGGTCTTAGTGGCATATGAATCATGCACTGTCAACTTTTTTTTCTTCAAGGATAACAACTTTTGTTGCCTTTAGACCCTTCTCAGACGTGGTATTTCTGTTTGGATGTCACTTTCTGAATAATCAACATATACGCCAATATTTTGAAACTGACATCTACAATACTTCGTTGGTTGTTCAACTAAAGAATTTTTCGGTTGGATTGCTCCAAATATATCTGCTACATCAATGATTGCTTCCAGTAGGAAGTAGCTCAGAGTTAAAAAAACGATCAATGAACCTCTTTTTCTCTTCTTAAATAGTGAGTCCGGCATCTTGTGATCTCTCGCCTGAATTTTCTTCTTGTTTAATTTTTTGTTTTCTGAATCACAGCGTTTTTTTTTTTTTTAGAAGAGCCTTTTTTTAATAACACTTTGCACTAAAGAGTTAGGTATTTGTCAAAGAAAAGGTTTAATTAGTCACCATTTTAACAATATTCTGTGTATTTTTGGCCTTCTAGTACATCTCCCCCCCCCCCCAAAAAAAAAAAAAGTAAAGATAGGTAAAATAAAAGACCTTAAGCTGCGACTCTTACTTACTTACTTACTTACTTAATCCTGTGCACTCCCAGGGGAGCATAGGGCCGCAACCACACCTCTTCACCGAACTCGGTTCTGAACAGCTTTCTTCATCTGCTCCCATGTCATTCCAGTACCCTCAGCTTCACTGATGACTGACTTCTTCCAAGTTTGCTTGGGTCTGCCCACTTTCCTCTTTCCTTGTGGGTTCCAGTCAAGTGCTTGCCTTGCAACATTGGTAGATGGTTTTCGCAGGGTGTGTCCTATCCAGCTCCATTTTCGTTTTGTGATGTTTTGGGCTATGGGCTTTTGTCTAGTTCTCTCCCACAAATCGATAGTAGTTATCTTTTCTGGCCACCTAATTCCTAATATCCGGCGCAGGCATCTGTTAACAAAGGTCTGGAGCTTTTCCATATTTGTTTTAGTGACTCTCCAAGTTTCTGAACCGTATAGAAGGACAGACTTAACGTTTGTATTATAGATTCGTATCTTGTTGTGTAGAGATAATGCCTTAGAGCGCCAGATAGTTTGAAGAGTTGAAAAGGCAAACCTAGCTTTATTGATCCGAATTAGTATATAATCATCAGCTCCGCCGTCTTTACCAACTCTACTTCCCAGATAAGTGACGTGGCCCGAATCAAGGATGTTCTCTCCCTGTAGCATGATTGGGTTCTCTTGTCTGTTGTTGATCCTCATAACTTGTGTTTTCTTTTTGTTGATTAGAAGTCCAGTCTTTTTCGCTAATTGTGAGAGTCTGGTCAGCAATAATTTCAGAACGAAAAAAAAAGAATTTCAATCTTATTCAAAAATGCTAGGCAAAAGGCTAATTTCTTTAAAAAGAATGAGGCAAAAGGCTAATTTCTTTAAAAAGAATGAGGCAAAAGGCTAATTTCTTTAAAAAGAATGAGGCAAAAGGCTAATTTCTTTAAAAAGAATGTTAACCACATAGATTGAGTGAAAGTTATACACATCTAGTAAATAGCTCTTCTATATGGATGTTAATCAATTTCCTGTACTCCTACAAGGTTCCAGACAATGAAGCTGCATTTTCATATCTTTAAGCTCCACGTATACATTCTAGCGCAACCTTTTCTAGACATTTTAAGAGATAACGTTGATCTCAACTTTTTTTTCAAATCTAGATGAATTCTTCATTATGTCTTTTAATATTCCAATATCAAACTTTATTTCAATGCAATAAGTTGAAAATAGTCTACAAAAAAAAAAAAGAAAACAGCCTTTTGCTATTAAGTGACTAAATCGTCCCTATTAGTAAGCAATGGAAACATCAGAATCATTCTTGGCACTAGCCAAGAAGAAAAATCCTCTAATATAGTGATTCCCAAAGTACGGCCCGCGGGCCAGATCCGGCCCGCGACGTGAGTCCATCCGGCCCGCTGAAATGTCGGCACAAAGTGTAGGAAATTCCCCACCTTTTCCAAAAAAAAAATGTGAAAATGTATCTTTACTTACGTTAGGGTCTTAGGGCCCTCAATTTTTCTCCTGATGATAAGTTCCATGACATTTAACACACATTTGTGCGTTTATGAAATAGATATCTGAGTGTAGAATGTATGTTTTCTACCAGGAAAAGTGACACGGTTCTTAAATTTTTTGTGGAAGATGATAATAAGCCAAAATATTTGTTTTATAAGGAAAGTGTAGATATTTTTAAAAAAACAACATCATATAAACGACATTATGAAACAAATATGACGGCATTCTTGGTTTGAGGCGCAAATAAAAAATTGTTAAACTAAGCCTAGAAATTGGAGGATTGATGGGAATATTTACCATAAAGAGACAGGAAAATGTCTCGGTTGTAAAGCTAGCTACAATGTTGCTCATAGGCTATTCTAAGCACAGAAATGAAGCCCAATCTTACTGATATTTTAAGTAGAGAAATGAAGCCATCTTCTGACGCGGGGATAGATACATTTCAAATATCCCATTAATTAATGAAGCACTGGTTTCAGGTCAATATCGTTTTTTGTAGTCCTAACCTTTGCTCATGTGGCCCGCGACACGAGTGTCGGAAATAAAAATGGCCCGCAGGTCGAAATAGGTTGGGCATCACTGTGTTAGACCATGGTTAGACTACATATGTTAAAAGTTGTTTTTTTTCTTTTTGTGAAATGTCGAAACTTTGTTTCTAGTCTGGTGATCACGAATCATCCATGAAGCACATTTGTGCTATCGGCGCTAGGCCTATATGTCTAACTCAGTGATGCCCAATCTAATTCGACCTGCGGGCCATTTTAATTTCTGACACCAGTGCACAAGGTGCACACACACACACACACACAAACGAAATGAAATTTACCTGAATTTGAGACGATTTGATTAGATCTAGTACTTACATTAAGAAATTGGATATCTGAAGTGATTTTTTCACGCGTCAGAAAATTATGGTTTTTATATAGCGCTACTTTCATGCTTATAGCATGCTCAGAGCGCATTGGTCCAATCTCATTTGTTGACCAGTGGGGGAGGGGGTATCTGGGAGTAGGTTTTCCGTGCTGCCAGTAAACACAACTCTGCTCGAGGTCGGTGTCGAACCTCGAGCCCCCTTCATTGGTACTTATCCTCTCGACCACGCCTCCCCCTACTTAAAATCAAAGCAACATTGTAGCTAGCTTCACCACCAACTAATTGTCTTGTCGCCTATTTGGCTAAATATTTGCATCGATCCTCCACTCTGTAGGCGACGTAGTTTAACAATCTTTTTATTCGCGGCTCAAACCAAGAATGCCGTCACATATTTGTTACATAATGGTGTTTAAAAATTTAAACAGCCACACGTTGTTCACAAGTGAGGCCCAACCTTATTTGACCTTTTTTTTTTGGAGGGGATGTCTATACCTTATGCCGACATCTCAGCGGGCCGGATAAAAACACGTCGCGGGCCGGATCTGGCCCGCGGGCCGTATTTTGGGCATCGCTGGTCTAACAGGTAGGCTATAGGTCTAAACATTCGCGAATAAACCTTTAATTATAGTAGAGAATTAGATCTTGACTATTAGACAGAGCCATAGAGCTCTGCTATGTTTGAGATTTGATCCATGTTGTTTTTTTTTTCAACAACAACGAGGCCTCCACCGAGCTGCTGCCTAGTTTGCATTTGGTATCAGAAACAAGGGAGATCAATCTTCTTTATTTGTAACTTTTGTCAACAATATGTCCGTCGGTTCTTGTAGATCTCATCTGTGAATTTCTGTGCTGAGTATGTAGAAGTATGTCAAATTTCGATGAATACTTTTTTTTTGTTTTCTATTCTAGTTAGACCTAGACAGATCACATACCTTCAACTATACCGAACCGTTAGGACACCACATAGATAATTTTAATCTCAAATCTGTCGACCGTCTTTCTCCATTCCTCACACACTTCACACAGACAGTCACATTCACATAGTGAAGTGAGTGACATACGACTCACATGACATAGAAGTCTAGTCATAATTATATACTAATATAGTGATATATAGTCTATACTATTAACTATTACTATAGTATACTATAGTCTAGTCTAGTTCTAGTGACATCATTGATCATAGATCATACTACTGTAAACTGTAACTACAACTACATAGGCCTACTTTACATTATACGATTATAGTCATAGTCTATTACTCTCTAATCTCTATATTTTTAAATTATTATTATTTTATATAAATCTAGACTCTAGATCTATATTTTTAATATTAAAGTATATTATTAAATATATTATTTGTTATTATAAATAATAAAGTATTGACTGAGACTCAGTGACACTCAGAGTAAGTCTCAGTCACTCTGAGTCACTTTTGGACAGTCTTTTAAATTTAAGTCTATATCATAAGTATATTCACAGTACAGTTATTAAGTTAGTAGGAGGAGTTCTTTTAGCAATAAAAAACACTCTTATAGCAGAAGAAATTACCTTACCTAACTCAAAAAATATAGAATCAACATTTTGTAAAATTAATACCACCTCAACATCCCTAATAATAGGCAGCATTTACAGACCACCAAATTCTAGTTTAGAATACATGCAGGAACTATGTAATCAGATTACTACACTTAAAGAGACAAATAAAAATGCAGTTTTTTGGATTATGGGTGATTTCAACCTACCTGATATAAATTGGAAAACACTAACCATAGATAAACACCAAAACCTTAAGGACATAAATGAGCTTTTCATAGAAACTTTACACAACCTAAGTTTAGATCAAATCATTAAAAAGCCAACTAGATTAAACAACACATTAGATCTCATCTTAACCAACAGACCTGGATTAGTAGTTGATTATGACATTATCCCTGGTCTATCAGACCATGAGATCATTAAAATACACAGTCAGATAAAAGCAGTAGCCAATACAAAACCCAAAAGAAAAATCTTACTCTGGAATAAATGTAACCTAACACAACTACACCAAGCTGCATTAAACTTTCAACAAACATTCTTATTAGAAAAAGACATTAACCAACCAGTCGATGACCTCTGGAATTTCATTAAAAACCATCTTAAAAGCATTATAGAAAATCATATACCAACTAAATACACATCAAACAAAATAAATAAATGCTGGTTTAATAATAGACTAAAGAAGCTTTGTAAACAGAAGGAAAATCTATATAGAAAATTTAAAGAAACTAATGCAGAAAGAGTTTACAAAAAGTATATAAAAATTAAACACTTAACCCAAAAAGTAAGCAGACAGCTGCAGAATAAATACATTAACAATGTAATATCTAAAGATAACAACAAAAACCTATGGTCATACATTAAGTCTAAGAAAATGGAAACAACAGGCATAGCGCCATTAAAAGATGAACATAACATAATACATAATGATAATGAAACTAAAGCAAACATCCTAAACAAATACTTTGCATCAGCATTCTCAGCACCAGGAGACAAAGACATATTACTGATTTTGAACCAAGTAAACATCATAGAAGATATAGTAGTACAAGAAAATGGAATTCAAAAACTATTAGTCAACACCAAACCAAATAAAGCTTCTGGACCTGATGGTATTCCAGCTAGATTACTCAAAGAACTAAGCAATGAGCTACTGTTCAAAATACTCTTTCAGGCTTCACTTAACCAGGGCAGAGTACCAAAGGACTGGAAAGAAGCTAATGTCACCCCCCTATTTAAAAAAGGAAAAAAAAAATCTGACCCAGGAAACTACAGACCAGTATCACTTACCAGCATCATATGTAAAATCCTAGAACACATAATATGTAGCAACATCATAAACCACTTGGACAAACATAATGTCCTCACGCCATACCAACATGGCTTTAGGAAATATCATGTGAAACACAACTAATAGGACTAATTGATGATTTTTCAAAAGGTTTAGATAATAGTGAACAAATAGATGCTATCTTACTAGATTTTTCTAAGGCTTTTGACAAAGTTCACTACCATAGTTTGCTTAAAAAATTAAAATATTTCGGCATTAATGGTCCACTGCATCAGTGGATTAAAGATTTTCTGATAGAGAGAGAACAAACTGTAATAATAAATGGCTCTAAATCAACACCGATAACTGTAAACTCAGGTGTACCTCAAGGAACAGTCTTGGGTCCACTACTATTTTTAATTTACATAAATAATTTACCAAATTGCATTACTTCAGGAACAAAAGTCAGATTATTTGCAGACGATTGCATAATATATAGAACAATAAAAACAACACAAGAAAAAGATATTTTACAAAGAGAATTAGATGAATTACAGAAATGGGAATCAAATTGGAGCATGTCTTTCCACCCAGAAAAATGTCAGTTGTTAAGAGTAACAAAAAAACTAAAACAAATTAATTCCACTTATCTTATTCATGGCAAACCAGTAACACAGACTAAAAACGCAAAATACCTAGGTGTTATAATAAATGAAAAACTGTCATGGAATCCACATACTGATGAAACTACAAAAAAATCAAACAAAGCATTAAAAGAAATTTCTATAAATCAAATAAGAACATAAAACTAAAATGTTATTTAACCTTGGTTAGGCCAATAATAGAATAGAATATGCATCCTCCGTTTGGGACCCCTCAACTCAAGAAAACATTAAAAAACTGGAACAGACACAAAATAGAGCAGTGAGATTCATAACAAACGAATATTCACATTTGACTAGAGTAACACCTTTAGTAAAATCACTAAATTTAGAAAGCCTTCAGGACAGAAGGCTCAAAAGTAAAGTAGCAATCATACATAAAACACTGAATCATAATCTTCAAATACAAAATTTAATAAAATACTCTGAAAGACACAAAGATAAAGGCACATTCCTTGTCCCATATGCTAGGACAAATTTGTACAAATACTCCTTCTTCCCTAGTGCTATTAGAGCATGGAATGGGTTGCCTGAGCTAGCCAGGAAAACCAGTGACTTGGCAGAATTTAAGTCATTGGTTAATATGCATGACTAAATGCATGACGCGTAGGACGTAATCATCTTCTTTTTTGAAGTAACTTCTGTATTATATAAGATAAGATAAGATAGTAGATCTAATTCTAAGTAGATCTACTCTCAAAAGTAAAAGTATCATCTAGATCTAGAATAATGTAGATATCTAGATCTATTATCTATCTTAGTATCTATTTTCAATGAATGAATTTGTAATATTTTCATTTAGCCTTAATAAATCTGTTCCAATGATTGACATTGACAGGCCCATCCATTAATTGTTTTCTGATGTCTTCTATCTAGAATCTAGATAGAATTCACACATCTTTAAGTTTAAGACAAATAATTTGTCAAAGTTTAGATCTAGATTAAGTAGATTCTACTAGATCTAGATTAGATGTACAACCAGACGTTACTAAAGAATAGTGTAATAGTAATCGAGTGTATAAGTAAAGTTCCCCTTTCAGACCTATAAGGCTAATGATGTTAAGGTTATCTGTTTCTTTGATGTTGAGGTCATTTGTTTCGTTAACAAGCAAGGTGTCTTGTGGCCAGAATCAGAACAATGTCCAATCACTTTACTTTCCCCAACTCAAGTCAGGTACCTTTTAGAGTCCCCAACTCAAGTCAGGTACCTTTTAGAGTTGGGTGGACTCTGACACACTCTAAAAATCCTGAAATTCAAAATTCCAGTCTTCTAGTCATAGTAGATGTAGATGTTTTTTTTTTTTTTGTAAACATGTATACATATATGTTAATGATGCTATGCCACTGCCTATTACTACTACCAATTTAATTCATTGGTAAACATGCTTAACTACATTGACCTAGGAACATGCATAAGATGTAATAATCTTTTTTGAAGGAAGGTCTGTATTTTATAAGATATGATATTTTGTGTATTTAGTTTACTGCTCAAAAACAAAACAAAAAATAATAACACTAGTTGTTTCTAATAGTGTCTCTATGACTGGGAATCATTGTTATCTGTCCTTTGACATTTGTCATAGGGTGCTTTGACAGTTTATACACCACTGTGTCTTTAAGGATGACTTTGACAGTGAGTCATGTCTTACAAAATGACCAAACCAGCTCAGCTTTCATCTCTTCAATGGGGGTGCTACTGACAAAGAATGGCATCATTCTGACTAATTCCAGAAAAATCTATGACACTCTAAATTTGTATATGCTATACATATGTTTTGAAAACAGTTTACAGAATGTCTTATAACTTTATGCTGTGTTCATTTTCTGGATTGCTGCATTTCATGTATGTTACATGCTTGAATGATTTTATGGATTTCAGTCTATTGGGAGTACATTTAGGAAAATGCACATTAGCCCATCAAAATACACATTTCCAGATCTGGGAATACACATTTCCAATGGAATATTGGCATCTCGGATGTTCTAATGTTCATTGCACAATTATATATAGATCTAGAATCTAGCAGATTTCATAATTTTACTATTAATTGGGATTTTTTAATTAATTAATTAACTTTTTTGCAAGAAAAAAAATTGTGTATATTAATTTTTTTTTATAATCTAGTTCTCTTTTTTTTTTTAACAGAAATAGTTTATAAATTCACTAACATTTACACCTATTCATTATGGCTGATGCTGATTTGGAGCATGACTATACTCTTGAGCTGAGTAAACATGTGAAGCAGGAAATGGAGGAAACAAATGGGTTAACACCACCATGTAAAGAAGTTCCCTGGGTAAAAATTGAGAAGATTGAAGAAGATAAATCAGACCTGTATATGCATCAATCAGAAAACTATGCTCAATCTTCTAGTATCCACATTGGACATCAGGTATTCCGTTATTCACAAAACATTATATTATCATATTCTGTAGAAAATCCACTAATTTTAACATCACTTTGTATGAATTTCTTTTCAAAGCTATTATGGTTTTGTTGATGCTTTACATCTATAGTGTTTAAAATACAGTTAATTGAACTAGCTGTGTATTTGGACCAAATCCTAAAGTATAGAAACAAATCCTATTATACAGTTAAATCTGTTCAACCGGACTCGGTTATTAGGACCAATATTATTTTTTCCAGATGTTCTGAGATTAACCTGAGTTGACCGTAAGTTAGATCAGAGGCACCTCTTTCAGACCTTTCAACTTATAGGGCAGATGGTTTAAAGCATGGTGCCTCAGGGGAAGGGGATGGGCTAAGAAAGAGAACTAACATCACCTCCAGTGGGCTACCACAGTATGATCATTGAATGTACATGCATGTGTTGAGGATGGAAGAAAGGCTTTCTGAACCAGACTAGCCATATGCGTGGTGATGGTCCTCCCACAGTTTGCTTCAGTACATTATAGGAACAAGGAGAGTTCCCCTCTTTGGGCTTTGCCTCTGGCCTCCACATAGGAGGAGGAACCTATGACACTAAAGGATTGTCTAATGAATGATAAATGATACATGATAAAATCCCTTCCTGAGTCCAAGATTCATAAAAGGGATTTATCTCAAACCTTTTTGGACACTTTGACGAGGACTGCTGATTACCATTTGAAGAGCTCTGTGTTTTAATATTTTAAAAAAGCACTTAAATTTTTTTTAAATCTGTTAAGTTATGTGTTTTAGCCAATATCAGATAAAATTATTTATTGCTCAATAGACATATTTGTATAAATTGATTAGATTGTATTAATTAAATATAGTCAGTTGATTGACATGTATATTTTTTTTTCTTTAAATATTATTTCATTTCTTTGTCCTGCAGGAGTGTACTATTAGGCAAGAGAAAGAATTGATTGATTTTACAGATAGTAATAAACCATGGTCTTTAGTTTCAAAGAAGGCAAACAACAGTCTTTGTCACACACCAACCATTATGGCTGGACACATTCCTGAAACAGAAGTGTCTTTGAATAAGGTAAACAGTTATGATTTATCTAAGTGAAAGAATATACCTGGAAATCATCCATCATTCACACCAGACACAACAACAAGCATACACAGTGTATTATAAACTGCAGTTACACATCAGTCAGGATAGTTCACTTGACACTAACCTAAAATTTTAAATAGTGTTTTAAAATATAGATTTAAAGTTAATTACTAACCTAACACGTTCATGGAATAACCTACCATATAATACAATAGGTTACAGAGAGTAATGTATGAAATGGCAAGGTGTGCAGATCTAAGTATTGTAACGAATCTCACTGTCCAGGCTCTATGCAAACTGCACAACACGACACTACCAACTTAAAGAACTTGTCAATTCAGGGCTCCAAAATAATGTAATGGTTTAATGTCCAATAAATCACAGCCAATACTGTACAATTGGCCACATGTAACACAGTCTGTACAAATATTTCTTCGTGAACAACCGTATCAACTCTTGCACTGACCTCTCTGTCTCGTTCCGGGCTTGCACCAGGTTCAACTGTTTAGGACTGACTTCACACACCGGTTCTTGACTCCGACTTTGATTCATGCTTGTGAAATTGCGAGGTAAAGCGACTTGACTGACACATTTGCTCTTTAACTGGCCTTCTAGAACCGGACAAAACATTGCTCAACCCTTCTGGTTAAACACATGACCACATCACTCGTGACGCTCCTGAGCACTATTCACACAACAGATCCTTCCCGAACCGTTATGGCTGACCGTCGCAACTTGTCACGGTTGACCGCTCATCTAGCAGTGGCCTGGGGCAATTTGTGTCAGCTGTAAACACACACCACTACCCCCATCTGTGCCACCACCAGGTTTATTACAATATTATTAATGAATTGCATTGTACTATGACATATAAATGTTTCGGCCATTGATGTAAGTGTTCAATTTCGATGCGTTATCAAACTTTACATATGTGGACCGATACAAATGAATGCTCATCATAAGACCTACAATTTACATATGTGGAAAGGTACAAATGAATGCTTATCGTAAGACCTACAATTTATTGCCCACATTAAATGTTAATACCAGGGCCAAATTTGGCACCCAGTCAGCCCCTGATTGTTAATCAATGAATCAGGAACAGTTATATCTCCAAATCTATTGATAAACAAAGCTTGTATACATGCAGCATGATAATATAACGCTTTTGATAGGGTTGAACAATGAAGTTCCAGTGAATGTGAACAAATCATACATCAGGTTTATTTTTTTTCTTAGCAGGTGCAGTTCATTAAAGAAGAAAAAGAAAGGACTTCGGAAAAATATGAACTAGATGATAGCATTCAAAAAAATGAAACACTTTTAAGAAAAGAAACTGACTTGGTATCTAGTTCTCAAACTAAAAGAAACCAGTGTCAAATATGTCAAAAAGCATTTACAAGTCCTTCACGCTTAAAATATCACCAGTTGATTCATACGAGTGAAAAACCATTTCAGTGTCAAACATGTCAAAAAGAATTCTCCCGCTCTTCCTATTTAAAAAGACACCAGATTGCTCATTCTGAAGAAAGACCATTTAAATGTGAAATATGCCAAAAAGAATTTATTCAGTCTACACATTTAAAAAATCACCAGCTGACTCATACTGGTGAAAAACCATTTAGATGTCAAATTTGTCATAAAGAATTTTTCCAATCTGGACATTTAAAAAAACATCAGCTGATTCATACTGGTGAAAAATCATTCAAATGCCAAATATGTCTAAAAGAATTTTCTCATTCTTCGTGTTTAAAAACTCATCAGCTGATTCATACTGTTAAAGTACCATTCAAATGTCAAATATGTCTTAAAGAATTTTCCCGCTCTTCATATTTAAAAACTCACCAGCTGATTCATACTGGTGAAAAAAAATTCAAATGTGAAATATGTCTAAAGGAATTTTACAAATCTTCACAATTGAAAGTTCACCTGCGGGTTCATACTGGTGAAAAACCATTCAGATGTCAAATATGTTTCAAAGAGTTTTCTCAATCTGCTCTTTTAAAAAATCACCAGCTAATTCATACTGATGAAAAAAAAATCTAATGTTAAAAATGCTTTTGGAGAAATTTGGAATGAAAACGTCACAAGATAGTTCATACTAGTGATAACCCATTTAAATATCACAATCACATTTGTAAAAGAAGCTTCACTCATTCTTCAAATTTGAAAAGACATGATTCATTTCATCCTAGTAAAAACATGAAAAACCATTCAAATGTCATAGAGGTCGGAGGATCTGAAAATTCACCAGATAATTTAAATGTTAAACTTGTCAAAAAGGTTTTAGCCATACTTAGTATATGATGGGGAAAAAAACTTCTGACGACAAAACATTCAAATGTCAAATATGTCTGGAAATATTTTCTTAACTACATTAAAGAAAAAATGACTGATTCATAAAGGTTTTAAAAAACAACAACATTAAAGTGCTAATATGTCAATGTGGATTTGGATCTGTAGCATTAAAAATACTCTAAATGGCTCATATTCAGAATATTGCCAAAAAGATAACCAGGCCCATAGGGCATCCAGCATTTACTTACAGAGATGTCTGAAAGAAGGCCCTCAACACCAAAGAGGTCACTGAATTTAGAGAACATATCCACCCCGTAAATGTGCTGCTTGGAGAGAGATTGTGTGTGCCAATATGACCTTAGCAGAGTGTCTAAGAGTTGAGACAGCAAGAGAAAGAAAGCTTCCCCATTGGATAGTTTTAAAATAAATATTTTCATGCTAAATTCAAGAGTATGAAAATTCAATATGCATGTAAATTCAATATGTATGTAAATTCAATATGTATGTAAATTGAATACAGACACAGTGGCTTAGTGGTAAAGCGCTTGGCTTCCAACCCGGAGGTCCCAGATTCAAAATTTAGGAATCCTTAGGGTAGTCCACCCAGCTCTAATGGATACCTGACATTAGTTGGGGAAAAGTAAAGGCAGTTGGTCATTGTGCTGGCCACATGACATCCTCAATAACCATGGGCCACAGAAACAGATGACCTTTACATCATCTGCCCTATAGACCACATGGTCTGAAAGGAGAACTTTACTTTATTTTTAAATTCAACTGTATTAGAACTAGTCTGTTAAGTTTAACAATAAATTCTCCCCTTTCTCAGCTGAAGAAATCAACTGTAGTAGATTATTAGGGAGCATTCATTGTTTCTTGAGATCAAGGAGCCATGTGTTACATACTTATTTATTTCATTGAAATTAATTAATTGGCTTAATAAATTTGAAAAGTGTAGAATAAAGGCAAGATAGACATCTGAGCCTTATAATAATTATCTTTATGCTTAATGCAGAGAGAGAGAGAGTACTTAGTATGTTGGTTATTGTTCTTGGAGTACCGGTATATCAGTTATTTTTATTTTTATACAATCACTTTGTATGTTTACTTTGATTAATTGTATATCGTACCAAACTTAAACATAAAAAAATGTCTTTATTCATATATATACAATTTTCTACTACTAAAAATGTGAAATAAGATTGTGTTATACCTTATTAGATGAATCTGGAAGGTCCTAATCATATATTTTTGATAGATTGTTGAATGCCAGCTTATATCTTATATAATACAGACGTTACTTCAAAAAAAGTAGATGATTAAATCCTACCTGTCGTGCATCTAGTCATGCATATTAACCAATGACCTAAATTCTGCTAAGTCACTGGTTTTCCTGGCTAGCCCAGGCAACCCATTCCATGCTCCGAGCACTAGGGAAGAAGGAGCTTTTGTACAACTTTGTCCTAGCTTTTTTATTAAACCACGAGCATAGATTATGTCCATGAGATTGGATGTGTCTCATTACTGACAGGTGGTAGAGTTTGCCAGTTAGGATACTAAAGTGATATTGATTTTTAATAAAAAAAAGAATCACTTTGTTGAACAAATAAGTATCCTGCTTCAAAGAAACTGCTTTAGTTTTTATTTTATTTTTTTGACTACTTTGTCCTGGTCCAATACTTCCTTCCATGGTGGCTGAGTGGTAAAGCGCTTGGCTTCTGAACTGGGGCTCCCAGGTTTTAATCCTGGTTGATTTTTAATTTGGGATCTTTAGGGTACCTGACATTTGTTGGGGGGAAAGTAATGGCGGTTGATTGTTGTGCTGGGCCACAGAATCAGATGACCTTTACATTATCTGCCGTATAGATTGCAAGGTCGGAATGGGGAACTTTACTTTGTTACAAATATCCTGCATGATTGGGGGTGGCAGCAGGGATCTGCGAGGGCTATGGTCGCCTGATTGCAAAAATAAAAACTGCCACCCTTTTTTTCCTTTTCTTATGCCTACCTTATCCTTTGGAGCTTATTGTAGTGTGTAAACAATTGAACACAGAGAGCCAGCCATTCAAATAGTCTAAATAGTAAATATTTCTTTAAAAAAAACGCTCCATCATGGAAATACGGTGGCAAGACCGCATTACAAACTGCGATGTCCTAAGTGTCACGTGTTTATTATGTTTATTTAACTGGCAGATCTTGATGCTATAAACTTGTGACATATGCGGGTTCGGAGGTGCCTTGATTATAGTAAATATTTCTTTAAAAAAAACGCTCCATCATGGAAATACGGTGGCAAGACCGCATTACAAACTGCGATGTCCTAAGTGTCACGTGTTTATTATGTTTATTTAACTGGCAGATCTTGATGCTATAAACTTGTGACATATGCGGGTTCGGAGGTGCCTTGATTATAGTTCAAACACTTTAACAAGTAATGAAGTAACAAAGTGCTGATATGTTTTCTTTAGTTTTAATTATTTAAAACTTGAACTTGAAACAATAAATGTATGTACAAAGATATATATAACAGATACAGGATTCAGTGAAAATAATCAATGAGTAAATATTTACTTTAAAAACTAGCGACTACTCAGTCTAACTTTCTAGCGCTCTCTCCCGTCTCAAGCTAACAGTCCGCCTTTTATATCTTTCTTTAGGATAAAGAACAGTGACAATTCAATACCCATCCTTGACTCCTTGACCCGTTTACATTTAATTTTCCTTTTAATTGTTTTTGTAATTACGTTAATTATGTTTCCCTGCTGTAGCCTTGAACTAAGCTTTAATCGGCGTCTTTCTGGCATTAAAGCGTGAGTGCGCTGACCTGATTTGAAATAGGTACAATGTCCTCATTTTGTGAACAATGAGGTGTCACTAGGAACTGTGTTTGTAACTTAAGCTATGCTAATTTTGTTTCCCTGCTGTAGTCTTGAGCTAAGTTTTAATATTTCTGGCATTTAAGCGTGGGTACGCTGACCTGATTTGAGATAGGTACAATGTCCTCATTTGTAAACAATGAGGTGTCACTAGGGACGTGACACTAAGGAACGCCGGTATGGACAGCATAGAGGGACTTCTTATGGTCCGACAATTACGCTGGGCAGGGCACGTATCTCGTATTGGACACGAAAGTAGGGCCAATGACAAAGGCAGTCTTTTTTTTTTTTTTGTGAACTAAAAGTGGTCGACGTAACAGAGGTGTCACACGGAAACGCTTTAAAGACCAGCTTAGGCGCTAACATTCCTTAGCCGACCTAGAAGAGAGAACCTGGTTGCATGAGGCCTCAGAAAGAGACAGCTGGATGTCATTCACAAAATACACATGTGAGACCAAAAGAAAATCATATCCTACAAGTGTAACACTATTTTCGAGTGTACTTTGCCAGAAAAAAAAAGTATATCACACTGGGTCACATTTTCTATTGCATCCAGCGTGCTGAATTTTTCGTTGATGTGCGAAAACACTTTAAAAAAAAAAAAAGCTTCACATATCCCGAAATGCTCAGAGTAAAAACAAAATATCATATGAACAGCCTCAAATAAACAAACTCCACTCTTCACGAAGGTGTTTGTCGAAAAAAAAAAAAACTGTCATCTTTCTTGCAAATGTTACATAGCCTAAACCAACTTTAGGCCGAAGCATGTCGGACGTTACCTCCAAAAAGCAGAACATGTCCTTTTCTTGTTGAACGTCTAATAATCGTTCAACATGCAGAAATACAATAAGTTACTGTCGAAATTGTTTTGGAGACATTGTATTGTTATAAAGATCTTGTGACATATACGGGGATTTGGAAGTGCCTATAGTCTAAATCTATTCAAGAAACTACGAGAGTGGGCTACAATGAAGGAACACAACACTTTATTAATCGATAATCATATTTGTTATAAGTAAAAAAAAAAATTAATTGAAAACGCAATTATAATTGTAGATGCCTATTGACAAATTGTAATAAAAACAGCGTATTGTATCCAACACGGTGAATACATCAGATTTAACCCGAGTTGAATTCTCTTGTAGAATTAAACTAAACATAACGATAATTTATAAGTAATTAGTTCTATGTGAACATTTTTGTTATTTAAAATAATTTTTTAAAGAATTAAAATTACCAGAAAATCAGATTTGATTTTAAAAGTTTTTTGCGCTCCTCTTAGACTGGCACCACCCACTACGTCTATGATTAGGTCCTACAAGTAGTAACGATTGCTAACAAGTACAAGATATAAATTTGATACATTTAAAATGTTACAGTCAACATTTTTTTTTTAGGAATCACGTGGGCGCATAACTGCCCAAATGGTCATGATCTCGAGTCCAAGTGTATAGAACCCCTTTCCGCAATGGTTGCTACGATCCTGATGTCTGGACAATTTTGACTCCCAATCCGCCCTAGTAGACCTACCTACGCGACGTTTTGGCGCCGCCGTTTTGTCGATGCCAGAAAACATTCAACATTTTTTAATAACAGATTTATTTTAGGGGACCTATATACGAAAAAAAAAGACGAATGTTTCAAAAGTACAAAAATATTTTCACTTGAACAAATAAGAAAAAGTTTTAATATTTAATGATACAATATAGAGAAACTTATAGCCTACCCATGGAACTATACTAATGGAACACCAGCTTCGAGTTTTTTACAAAGCCAAAGAGAGTCGAAGTGCCGTCGCGCATCATTTTTGCGCATGGTGCAATCTTTTTACCTAAAGACTTTAACAGAGTTACACATACACAACAAAAAATATTTTTTTGAAAGACTATTTAAATCAATGTACAATCTATGTCTACAATATTTAGCACAAAAACGCCCTGTCGCAAAAACGGCGTTGCCAAAGCGACCTGCATCTAAATCTAAACGGTAAAACCTTGTCCACAATCTCAAAATAGATCTGAGCATATAAAGATATAGATATACATAGGTCTGTGGTTTGAATTAATTCAAAACCGGAAACAGATTCTATGACAACATTTGTTACTATTTTATGAACAGTGATACCGACTAGCCTGGCTCCTGCCTATAGATCTAGACTCTACTAGGCTAACTAGGCTATACTCCTATTGAGTCCTATAGAATCTAGTTCTAGAACCGAATAGGGTAATTTACCTAATACTAAATAACTAATTTAATAGATCTAGCTAAGTCTAATAATAGTAAGTTTAGTGATGACTCTTGAATCTCTTGACTTGATTGACTCTTTGTTGAGTCTTCTCACTGCAGATTCTCAAGATGAAGTGCTTACTTAGAGTAGTTATTAGAGTCTTCTGTTAGACTATAATTTATTAGACAAGTACCTCAAGTAGATCTACTAGGATCTAGACCTATCTAGTGACTACTCAGACTAGTCTTTGAGTCTACTTCTAACAGTGACACTAACACTCATCAACAGTCAGTTTTTTTCCCTGAGCCTTTTTACTAAAACAAGTAAGTTTTAGTAAAAGTAAAAGGCTTTACTTTAGTGACAGACACTTTAGTCTTAGAAATAGATAGAATAATTATCTAGATCTAAATTAATATTGTCTTTATCAGTGTTGACTACTGTAGAGATTGGAGTGTTGACAGTTACAATAGTTACTTCAGTGTCTGCTCATTGAAAGACACACTTTCAGTCAACTCATCAGTAGGTTGGTAATACTAGATAGACTCTGTTCTAGATTTAGATGATCATATGATGAAGATGATTATTGTCAGTATTGTTTTTTGTTTTTTTTTGGAGGACACACTTTTCAGTCAACCCAGTCTAGTTGATCAAGAGTCTTCTAATCTAGTTCTAGAATATTCTAGAGATCTATCTAAATCTTGTGACACAGTCAATCTAGATGATCTAGAATAATGATAATCTAGAAATCTTAGATCTAAATGATTATTGTCAGTATTAACACTACTTACTAAGGCTACTGTTTGTTATTTTTTTAAGTATTAGTTTACATTGAAATTGAAGATACCTTAAATTATATTTTCATTCTAATGTAAGAATTATTATTTTAATAAATGCAGATTACAATTCGTATGTCATTTCTTATCATTGACAATAGGTTGTTTTTTTTTACTGAGACTTTAGTTGGTATTGTCAGTATTGTAAAAAAAAAAAAAAGGGTAAGAGTCTAACGTTTTTACTTGAAAAGGCAAAATAAACATAAAAACACATAAGCTGGCATCATATGAATTTTGAATTTTCTCTCTAAAAAATAGTAAATAACAGGACAATTAGACAAGGGAGACAAATCCGCTGTTGTTACTTTGTCAAGAGCAAGTTCATTTCATATATATATATATATATATATATATATATATATATATATATATATATATATATATATATAAATAAATGGCTTAGATTTAGATAAATGGTTCTTGATTCTAGATTTGTAGAAATATAGATCTGAGCTGTTTGATTATGACTACCTCACATAAACAGTGGGTAATATAAATATATAGATCTATAAGCAATGTCCCCCTTTGAAAAATCATATTGTCCAATTCCAAAGCCTAGACAAACCAAAAATCTGTCCAGGTGATTAATGCTAAAAAATTGTTAGTTATACTTTGAAATCTCAATGGCAGGTCAAGGCTTAGCACAATTCTAGGAATTTCTTTTCAAGTTTTAAATTTACGTGGTTTTTGACTTTTTAAACTAATGCCACAGCACTTTCACCAATTGTACAAACTGTTGACACCAGATTCCAGAATTTTACACACATTTTTCTTTTAAATGTTTTGTGCCATATTTTGGTGAAATTAAAAAGGCTTTTTTTTTTTTTTACAACAGGTATAATTTATAAGGTACCGGTAGCAAAAATTTGGATATATTAACTGTCCATGATGGCTGATACAAAGCATGACTTTACTTTTGATCTGAACCATGTCTTAAAGTATGTTGTGAAAAAGGAAATGGAAGAAACAGATTCATTAACACAACCATGTGAAGAACAAGACTTCAAAGTGTCAATGATAAAAACTGAGAAGGCAGATGGAGATAATTCAGAATTGCATTCACAGCAATCAGAAAACTTTGCTGAAAATTTTGGAGATCAGGTATTTTAGAGCATATACTGTAAACCCTTGGCCTTAAATTAACATAACCAGTGCAAAACAGAATTCACCTAATTTACATGCATAAAATATTTTGACTTAATTGAAGATGGATACAAAATGATAATTACTGACTATTCATAGTAAATTATCAGGGTGGTGAAGTAAAATTGTTTGTCTAAGCTTCATAATGAATGAGTTCCAAACCCTCCAACCAAAGAAGGCCATTATAGATTTTTAATTTAAAAGAGAAATAACTAAAGAAATGAGTTTGTGAAGCACAGTTATCTCTGCAGAAAATAATATCAAATCTATTCTGTGCATTCCATCATTGTTGAAGCACTGACAATAGTCTTGTCACCTTACATTCAGTGCTTGCCGTCATATATGACCAGTGAAGTGATAGAACATAATATCAAATAAATTCTGTGCCCTTTCAGAAAACCAAAGTGTAGGGAGATGAGGTGGGCAGAACATTTCTGAATTTACTCTACTTAATAATTTTGTCCTTTGGTGTCCTTTGTAGTGAAGGTTTGAGAGTTTACAAATTACTGTGTGTGTTACATATGTGAATGTTGTTCATGTTTGCATCTATATTGTTATGTTATGCTGAGGTGGACAAATGTAGTCAAAATGAATTTCCATTACCTTGGACCAATAAAATCATATCTCATCTTATCTTATCTTAGATGTGTATGTGCATCTAAAGATAATTTAAAATTTTTAAAAATATTACTTTTGCGCTGCACATGTTTCCTGCTATAGTATGCTCATGGGCTATGGTCCAATCTCTTTTGTGGACCGGTTGGGAGGGGGGGTGTTCTAGAGAAGGTTTCTGTCTTGCCTTTAGGTGCTTTGTAAACACAGCTCTGCTTGAGTCAGGATTTGAATTCAAGCCCCCCTTGATAAGTATCCAAGTGGTTTATACCACTCATCTACACATCCCACTGTCACCCTGTATGGATAATAAGACCTGGCAGTTGTGGTCATGAACCATTAAAACCCAAATAGATTCTGCTGGATGTGATATCAAGTCAAAAACATATTTAAATATAAGTGTAACAAACATGGAGGCGCCGTAACTGAGTGGTAAAGTGCTTGGCTTCTGAACCTGGGGTCCCGGGTTTGAATCCTGGTGAAGACAGGGATTTTTAGAGCAAATTTGAGTCTATCCAGCTCTAATGAGTACTCGACATTAGTTGGGGAATAGTAAAGGCAGTTGGTCATTGTGCTGGCCATATGACACCCTTGTTAACCATGGGCCACAGAAAAATATGACCTTTACATCACCTGTCCCATAGACTGCATGGTCTAAAAGGGCAACTTTTTAAAAACTTTTAACAAGACTTTTTAAATGATCATGAGCTTGGATAGATCTGTTTTTGAGAAACTAGTAAGTGCGCATAACAACAAACATAAGTATAACAAACATGGAGGCACAGTGGCTGAGTGTTAAAGTGCTTGGCTTCCCAACCGGGGTCCCTGGTTTGAATCCTGGTGAAGACTGGGAGTTTAAATTTTGGGATCTTTAGTGCAGCCAGCTGCAATGGGTACCTGACTTTTTTTTTTATATAATTTATAGGGGGATAGGGAAAAAGAAGGAGTTTGGGAGGAAACAATTCTATAAAAAAAAAAAGTAATGTATGAGTTATGGGCTCTGCTAATGTCAGATGCACTAGATCAAGTTTAGTTGGGAGGGGGGCTTATTGTTGTTGTTTTTTTACTAAAACGTTATTAAGAAAAAGATGAATTGTTGCTTAAAATGATATATTCACATTCATATCCAGAGAGAATGAAAAAGAAGAAATCCATAGAGAGAAATTAGAAGTATTGACACTTTATTTATCTGTCCCTTTTGTTCTTTGAGTATTTTGTTCATATTATAAGTGAAGTTAATTTATTTTTCTCTTACAGAAAAGTACTTTAAAACAAGAGGTAGAAATGACTCATGGTACAGATTTGAATAAATCCCTGTCCTTAGCTTCAAGACTTCTGGCTATGTCAGAGAAGGCTAACAACAGTCATTGTGTACCTATCATTATGCCAAAATATGAATCCCTTAGACAGACCCCAGTTCCAGAAGTGTCTTTAAGTCAGGTAAGAATACATTTGACTAGATCTTTGATTTCAGAAAATGTGTACTGGCTAATATCATACATGTTCAATTAGAACCATATAGACCTAATGAAACAGTTATAAGTACAGAAACTTGTCATCAAATTAAACAAAACCAGTGTCAGATATGTCTAAGACTGCTTTATTGATCATTATCATTTAAGACGTCGCCTGCTGACTCATACTGGTGAAAAACTATTTAAATGTCAAATATGTCTAAAAGGTTTCTCTGATTCTCATAATTTGAAATGTCACTAGATGATTCATGTGTGAAATATATCTCGAAGCAGGACATTTTGGCGCAGCCATTTTGGAACGAAGGTCGTTTTGACGTGAACTGTTTTGGTCACATTATTTACGTTTATTGTATTATTTTTTTTAAAAGATTGATTCATATCTATGTTTCCTATGAGTGTTTGTGTTAAGGCATATTTTTCATGTACAGAACAAGAAATATTTGTGTCCGTTATTTTTGGTATTTGTTTGTTATTTAATTATTGTTAAATCACTAACATTACACAAGACCAGGCAGCAATGCATACTTCACAGTAAGGATGCATGAAATAGTCAAAGTTATTAAAACATTTTGGGGGGGGGGGGTATAATGCAGTAGAGCATTTAGGACAGGCAGCATAAAACCACCTCTTTCTGCATTTACCATAATAACGTTGATCTGTTAAAATATAGAAGGGGAGATTTTGAATGTCCCATCCATGTAAAGCTTTTTCATTTGACTGCTCCAACTGCCATTTGATTCTCTATTGTCCTTTTCGTTCAGCTCAGGTGAAACTATATAGTTCTGGTATTCTAATGGAATAGTCAAAATTGACCTATGTTCAGGCTGTTGAGGAGCTCCTTCCATTTCATTTCTTCTCCGCTAAATTGCTTTATGCAAAGCGTCTTTCTTTGGCAATTTCGCATGCATGCTGCTAAACTAAACAAAATTTGTGTCAGAAATGTTGTACAATTATCAACACCTTATCGTTTCGTCACCTGCTGACTCATACTGGTGAAAAACCATTTCAATGTCAAAAAGGTTTTTTAATTCTCATAATTTGAAATGTAACCAGATGATTCATACTGGTGAAAAACCATTCATATGTGAAATAAATCTTAAAAGATTTGACATAGAGTTTAATGTTTTTTGTTGTTTTTTTCTTAGCAGTTGCAGTTTATTGAGGAAGACAAAGCAATGACTTCTGAAAACTATGAACTGGCTGAAAACATGCAAGATCAATTAGAAGAATACCATCATAGTGAAAAAGAAATTGATTTTCAAAAATCATTTCAATGTCAGATCTGTCTGAAAGAGTTTTCTCAAGCTTCACATTTGAAAAATCACCAGCTGACTCATACTGGTTTACAAAACATTAAAATGTTAATATGCCAACGTGGATTCTCAACATCTTCAGAATTAAAAAGACACAAGTTGGGTGATATTGGTGAAGAAAATGATAATCTTACGAAGGTAACCAGACCCATTGAGTTTTTTTTAAACCAGTAAACATCACTTGATACTCTTTCTTTGGTAACCAGACTCAAAGGGCATCCAACATTTATTAACAAGCAGGACTCTAGCATCACAAATACTTTTAAAAATTCATTTCTTGATTCGTATCGTATTGTTTTTTACACTTATGATAAAGAAGAATCACAAATCACTCTTTTCTCCTGAGACAGTGACATAAAGGAAAGAAAAATGTCATGCAACAACAACAAAAAATGTTTGTTAAAAAAAAAACTTTTTCAGTGATGCCTAAAAAAAGTTAACATGTGACTGTCCAGATATGATCTGCAGCCCACAGGCCTTAGTTTGTGTATCACTCATCTAGTGCATTACATTTAGATCTATGTCAAACATGACAAGATGTTCCCTTAAAGCTTTAATAATGTATTGATATAAAAAAAAACTTTTGTTATTAAGAAAGAAAAAAACAGCTAGTGTGAATTTCTAAGTCCAAGTTAAAATGCTAAATAGTTAGTTGCAAATTTTAAATGGATTTTTTGGAGTGGTGTCAGAGCTACATTTGGATGTTCTTTTGACTCTTACCACCATTTTCAAATATTTTGAAAAAAAACAACATATCAACAAATTTACTTTAAAATTTGTGAAACATCATCTACCTTAATTACAGTAACATCTTACTGAATCCTTTTTAAATTGATTGATCTTTATTTAATTTAAATAATAATTTTATTTATATAGCGGTATTACATAATGTAGGCTTAAACGCTTATAGCAAAGAGAAACACATAAATGCACAAAATTAAGAGACAAAAAATGTCTGCTGGCACAGGACACTAATCATCAGAGTAAGAATAATTTGACTTTTGAGTTCATGTTTCCTTTTTTGTTTTTATCTCAGGTGCAGTTCAGTGAGGAAGAAAAAGAAATGACTTTGGTTAAGAATGTACAGACTGATAACATGCAAGATCAAGAACAATACAGACCTAATGAAACAGTTTTAAGTAAAGAAGTAAATTTAGTTTCTTCTCATGAAACTAATAGAAACCAGCATCAAATAGGTCTAACAGAGTTAACTAGACCTTTACATTTAAAAAGTCATCAGCCAATTCATACTGGGGAAAAACCATTTAAATGTCACATATGTCGACGAGAATTTTCTTATTCTAGAAGTTTTAAAAATCACCTGCTGAGACATAATCGTAAAAAAATCAAAAAAACATTCAAATGTCAAATTTGTCTCAAAGAATATTCTGCATCTTCAAGTTTGAAATCTCACCAGATGATTCATACTGATGAAAAAAAATTTAAATGTCAAAAATGTCAAAAAAGTTTTTGGAGAAAATCAGAATTAAAAAGTCACCAGATGATTCATAGTAATGAAAAAACATTTAAATGTCACATATGTCAAAGAGAATTTTCTTATTCTAGAAATTTAAAAGCTCACCTGAGGAGACATACAGCTACTTGTGAAAAAGCATTTAAATGTCAAATATGTCTTAGTGAATTTTCTTATTCAAGAAATTTAAAAACTCACCTGAGGAGACATACCGGAACTTGTGAAAAAACATTCAAATGTCTAATATGTCGAAGTGAATTTTCTCGATTTTCAAGTTTGAAAACTCACCAGATGATTCATACTGATGAAAAAAAATTCAAATGTCAAACATGTCAAAAACGTTTTTGGAGAAAAGCAGATTTAAAACGTCACCAGATGATTCATACTGGTGAAAAACCATTCAAGTGTAAGATATGTCCAAAAAAATTTTCTAGCTCTACAAGTTTGAAAACCCATCAGTTTTCACATACTGATTAAAAATAATAATAGTCATATTTGTCAATTAATGAAACCTTCTGATTCTTCCAAGGAGCTATTTAGGATCACCACTGAAATGTAAGGGGGAGCAAATAACGAACATTTGTCATAATCTATCCCAGTATCTGAACTCCCTGATTCCTTCAATAGATTCTTCATTGGCAAGATAAGAAATGACATGCTATCCCTCTCATCATAGCTTGACCACTCTCCAATCTTTCAAAATTCTCCTTTTGACGAGTTTCATCGTGTCTCTGAAGAATTTGTAAAGAGTATTATTTTAAAGATGCCAAATAAGTCATGTGACCTTGATCCTATTCCAACTTCCTTGCTTCTTGAATGTTTAGATGAGCTTGTACCTACAATTACTAACATTGTGAACTCTTCACAGGCACAGGCATTGTACCACAGCATGCACTTGTATTAAAGAAATCATGTCTTGACCCAGAATGTCTAAAAAACTAAAAAAAACTATCGCCCGGTGTCTAATCTTCCCTTCCTGTCAAAGATTCTGGAGCGCATCATGTCAGCCCAAATTCTTTCTCATCTTGAACAGTACTGTCTCTTGGAAGAATTTCAATCTACATATAAGAAGTGCTGTAGCACAGAAACAGAGTAGTCAGGGTACTAAATGACTTACTTCACAATTCCGACACAGGCTACATATACTTTCCATACTGGACTTGTCCACAGCCTTTGATATGCTAAAATTAAAAATTAAGATGGCCAGATTCTCTACCACTTTAGCTGGAATCATGCTAAAGTGGCTTGAATCCTACCTGACTGAACGCGCCCAAAGTGTCATTATTTACTGGACAGAATCAACAATCTTACTCTTGAAGTACGGAGTACACCACGGATCAGTTCTAGGCCCAGTACTGTTCACTATGTATACATACCCACTCAGCGGTGTCATACAGCCAACTAGCATCTTATACCACTCAGATGACTCACAGTTATATACGATTCCTCGTTACCCTCAGAGGTGTTGCATCTTGCAGAGAAAATCAGTAGTACCGTTGCAAGGGTGAGCAATTGGATGGTTGAGAATAAGCTCAAGATGAACGAAGACAAGACAGAAATAATTAAGATCAGCACTCTGAACAATGTCTCAAAAATTGAGAGCACATATTCTCTTTTTATCACGAATTGCCAGGTTCCTTATGTCCATGTTGTGCGCAGATTAGGCCAGATCCAACCATATTTAACAACGTAGTCAACGAAAAGCTAGCTTTGGCATTCATACTCTCCTGCCTCGACTACTGCAACGCCGTGCTAGTAAGTATACCTAATGACAAAATAGCCAAGCTGCAACGTTTTCAGAACAACGCCGTACGTATAACAAAATGAGATTCTGCTATTACGCTCCTGCACATGCTCCATTGGCTTCCTGTGAATGCGAGAATTGACTACAAGGTGGCGACACTTTGTCATCAGTGTATCTACAACAAAGAAATGCCCTTGTACCTTAGAGATTTGATCACTCCATATGTCCCTCAGAGAGCCCTGCGCTCAATGGACTCAACGCTTTTAGTGGTACCACGTTTCTCCCTCAAAAGCTACGGTCTGCGTGCTTTTTCAGTGTACAGATAGAGGTTTAGAACTCACTCTCCACTGATCTCAGACAGACAACATGCTACACCTTTTTCAAGAAAAACATCAAGACCTACCTGTTTAAAACTTTTTTGGATTAGCTTGTCATTTTAGCTGTCGTGTTTTTGTTTGTAATGCTATTACAGCACCTTGAGCCTACATTTGTTTGTTAACAGCGCTTTATAAATAAAATTATTATATTATTATTAATTCCACTACGGTGATAAGTTAATTCCAGACTATAAAAGAAGTTGCGGAGAAATTGAGTGCAGTGAAAAGAATGATTTTTTGCAAATGAGAAAGTGGTAAAAAGTATTTAAAGGATGGATATATTCAGTTGGGGGCTCGAATAATGACAGTAAATTTGTTTCATGAAATTGTATTGTACAGTGTGTATATTATTAAAGTGATTCCTAGTTCCAAAATTAAAGCTTTGTATTTATTGTTGAAGGAATCTCAGTTGTTTTGAATTGATAGTTTTCATTTGAATCTCCAGCATCACCATGTTGTTTGAGTGTTGAGTAATTGTTTAAAAGAAATCTATCATAAATTAAAGCATGAAAAATGCATTGTCTGATCAACACAATCTCATCGGAACACCAAGACAGCATCCCATCTAGCACTCAAATATTAATATCGATACAAACCATTCAAATGTCAATTATGTGAAAAAGGTTTTATTGATTGGGGAAGTTATAAACACTTTGAAGAGAAAATTCAAGATGTTGGGAAAATAATCTATTTGGTTCCAAAACTACCGAAATCGATGTTTCTCAGTCACGTAGGCGATTTCATTAACATACGAAATTATCATGTTCCACTAAAAATCTTAGGCTTTCATGTTAGTGAGACAACTAAAGGAAGCAGGCCTACCGGTATCATATTTCTAGAATAAAGCGACTTTTTTTTTTTTTTTTTTTTTTGCAGCATATTATACACATTTCCTATTGCATTCTCTGTGCAGAAATATTTTTTTTGATCTGCGAAAACGCATTTAAAAAAAAAAAAGTTCACATAGTCTATCCCGAGATGCTCTGAGTAAAAAAAAATGTCCTATGAACAGCCTCAAATAAACAAATTCCACTCTCCACGAAGAGTCGAAAATAAAAAAAAAACAACTGTCATCTTTCTTGCAAATGTATAGGCAGAAGCATGTTGGACGCAGCCTCAAAAGAGCAGACTATGTCCTCTTGTCTGACGTCTGGTAATCATTTATCATATAGAAATACAATACGTTAGTTCACGATTGTGTTTTGGAGAAATTGTATTGTTACAAAGATCTCTTATGACATACGCGGATTCGGAAGTGCCGGTGAATCTATTCAACAAACTACGAGAGTAGGCTTCTTATCTTATATAATACAGACGTTACTTCAAAAAAGAAGATGATTACGTCCTACGCGTCATGCATTTTTTAGTCATGCATATTAACCAATGACTTAAATTCTGCCAAGTCACTGGTTTTCCTGGCTAGCTCAGGCAACCCCTTCCATGCTCTAATAGCGCTAGGGAAGAAGGAGTATTTGTACAAATTTGTCCTAGCATATGGTACGAGAAATGTGCCTTTATCTTTGTGTCTTTCAGAATATTTTATTAAATTTTGTTTTTGTATTTGAAGATTATGGTTCAGTGTTTTATGTATGATTGCTACTTTACTTTTGAGCCTTCTGTCCTGAAGGCTTTCTAAATTTAGTGATTTTACTAAAGGTGTTACTCTAGTCAAATGTGAATAATCGTTTGTTATGAATCTCACTGCTCTATTTTGTGTCTGTTCCAGTTTCTTAATGTTTTCTTGAGTTGAGGGGAGTTGCTACAATGAAGGACGCCGCACTGAATACATTTTCCTTAACTTTAATGCTTTCAAACTCATCGCAACAAACTGTATCATTTAAAGTATAAATCCATTTGCAAAGAGAACTTAAATAGAGTTTATAGTTGAAATAAAACACAGGTACAGATCATTAATAGTCTATCACAGAATATCAATAATAATCCCATTCAGAATACTTGTGACAATGGCTATTAGAATTAGTAAACAACGACTGCGAACAATGACCAACAACAGTTGGCCTATAGCGGCTCTAATAGTTAGCTGTCCGCTACTTAAATATAACTGTACAAAGATTTCTCTCGAATACGGATAGTAGCTTCTACAATTTTCTACCTTGGCCCTACATCATGTTTGTGCCAATCAAAGTTATCTGAAAGAGTCTGCTATGTTGCTTGGTTTTCAGTGCATTTTTAATAAGGCTTGTCTTCGAGTTCGAAGATTAGTGAGGAATGCAGTATTTCCCCTGGCTGCGCAGCCCCAGCTGTGACCTACATATTTTGCCACATTTGGGGCAAGCATAACCATTGTCCGCAGGTGGTCGATTAAGATTTTCTTATTAGGTCTACATTGTGCATAAATTATGAGTATCAAAGAGCATGGGTTCAAGAATAGGCCTATTAATTGGACTCCATTCCTTTAGGTTGAGTGGAATAAAAAACCAAATCGGCTCATCACATGCCGTCCGGTAAATCAGTAAGCTCCTATATAGGCTACATATAGGCCTATAAAGTATTTTCTAATTCAGGCATTGCTATTACGTCTTACAAGTAATAATATCATTATAGGTCTATATAGCGATTGCTTACAAGTAATACAAGAAATAAATTCGATATATTTAAACTTTTTCAGTCAACATTTTTTTCAAGGAATCGTGTGGCCCTAATGTTCATGGGTCCAAGTGTAAAGAACCCCTGTGCGTAATGTTTGCTACGATACTGAAGCCAGAACGATTTTTTGACTCCCAGTCCGCCCCAGATCTAAGTGGTACGCGATGTTTTGGCACCGCCGTTTTGTCGACGGCCGTTTAGGCATCGGCAAAATGACCACGTCGTCAAAACGGCGTCGCCAAAACGTCTTTCTAGCGAGCATATATTATAATATATATAGGTCTGTGGTGTGGATCTAATTTAAAACCGGAAATAGATTCTAATGACAATATTTGTAAACAAATTCTGATACAAATTCCGAAATAAAAGCTAGATCTAGATCTACGTCTAGATCTTAGAGACACTAGATTCTAGAGTCTCTTGTTCACATCCGTCTTAGGGCGAAATATGTAGATCTAGGTCTAGATCGCAGCTATAACTGGACTCGAGCCGTATTATTATTTTTAATAATAGAGTCAGTGACTTGTCTTGAGTGAGGACTTGAGTCGGTCTGAGTCAACTGAGTCACACTGAGTCAGTGAGTGAGAGTGAGATTCTTAACTAACGATTATCAATAAATATCAATATGAATATCATCATTGGGACATCATTCATCATGATCATATCATCAATAATGTCAATATCATTTTCATAATGATTATTAAATTTACATTTGAATTTGAACTAGACTTCAACTTTAAGTCACTTTGTGACTTTACTAGACTTAGGACTTAGACTAAGTTAGAGCTATTAGAGACTAAACACTAAAAAAAAAAGTTCACTAAGACTAAGACAGTCACAGTACTGAGTAGAGTAGAGTAACACCTTCACCTTGCCTTTACTTTAATAAAATCATTAAATTTAGAAAGCCTTCAGGAGAGAAGACTCAAAAGTAAAGTCTAGCAATTATACATAAAACACTGAACAGTAATCATAATCTTCAAATACAAAACCAAACCTAGATTAATAAAATACTTAGAAAGACACACAAAAAAAAAAACAAAGATAAAACCACATTCCTTGTTCCACATGACAATATGGCCTGATATGCTTATTTAATGCTGGGGTACAAATGCTCTTTCTTCCCTAGTCACGCCTAGTGCTATTAGAATCAGAGCATGGAATTGGTTGCCTGAGCCAACCAGGAAAACCAATGACTTGGTAGAATTTAAGTCGTACATGCATGACGCGTAGGACATAATCATCTTCTTTTTTGAAGTAACGTCTGTTATATACTATATGTAAATAAAGTATAAGACAAAATATTAATATACACAGAGTGTTACAGATCCAAATCTTAGTCTAGAATTAATATTAATAAAATATACTTAGATCTAGATCTATTTAGTCAATAGAGTCATAAGATTCAAAATTCAATAGTAGGAGATCTCTATTGTCAATGTTGACTCAATCCTCAATATCCTGACCTAGATCTATGTAATATGTATATCTATCATCTTGTCTTGATCTACTAGTGATACTGACTAGCCTAGAGAGAGTCGTCTGACGTTATATATATAATTTAATAAGTTAGTAACTAGTTAGATTGCCTACCTAACTAACTAATAAGTAAATCTGGATGTGAGGCTAGATTTAATCTGATGATCTGCAATATTCTAAATCTATATATTTTATCTAGAATCTAGAATAATCTAGATCTACAATTATATGAGATCTATAATATAAATATAGAGATTCTAGATTACTAATTCTATTTTTTTATCTGTTTAAATAGACTCAATACTGACAATAGAGTAAAAAGAAGTCAGTACTTGCCTTTTCCAAACATACATATATGCATGTACGTATTACTATGTATAAGGCTTAGGCTTAGATTTATATCTAAAAGGAATATTATTCTTTAGTTTAGATTTGTAGAAATATCTCTATCCAATTATGACATAAACAATTGGCAGTGGGTAATATAACTTTATAGATCTATCAGCAATGTCCCCCTTTGAAAATCCCTTTTGTCCAGATCCAAAGCCTAGATGAAAAAAAAATCTGTCCAGGTGATTAATGCTAACAATTTTTTAGTTATACTTTAAATCTCAATGGCTAGATCAAGGCTTAGCACAGTTCTAGGAATCTCTTTTCAAGTTTTAAATTTACTACGTTTTGACTTTTTAAACTAATGCCGCAGGACTTTCACCAATTGTACAAACTGTTGAGGCCAGATTCCAGAATTTTACACACATTTTCTTTTAAATGTTTGTGCCATTTTTTTTAAATAAAAAAAAATCAATTAAAAAAGCTTTTTTTTTTTTTTACAACAGGTATAATTTGTAAGGTAGCAAAAATTAAAAAAGTCTATGATGTCTGATACAAAGCATGACTTTACTTTTGACCTGAACCATGTCTTAAAGTATATGAAGGAGGAAGTGGAAGAAACAGATTCATTAACACAACCATGTGAAGAACAAGACTTCAATGTGTCTATGATAAAAATTGAGAAGGCAGATGAAGATAATTCAGAATTGCATTCACAACAATCCGAAAACTTTGCTGAAAATTTTGGAGATCAGGTATTTTAGAGCACATACCGTGAACCCTTGGCCTTAAATTAACATAACCAGTGCAAAACAGAATTCACCTAATTTACATGCATAAAATATTTTGACTTAATAGAATATAAATTGTTGTGGCTCTTCTGCGGTGTTGAATGTAATCAATGAAATGATCAGGAGGTAACTTTCAAACTAATTCAGTAACACCGGCGAAAGGCCAAAACAATCAAGATATGTAGTCGACGCTGATGTTGGTCAACAAATATGTTTAATGATCAAGAAGGGAATCGTCCGATGTCAACTATGTCCGTAAACTACTTCTTATTCTTGCCGTGATAGGAAAAGTATCTTGTCTCTATCAAATCCTAGAGCATTTTTATTTTTAAAGATCTGTCACGTCACTTGTCCCTAAGTAAAACTTTCCCCTTATTCCAGAAACAAATACTAAATCCTAATCATGTCATAACAAAATACAAAATAATAATTACTGACTATTCATAATAAATTATCACGATGGGAAGTAATTTTGTTTGTCTGAGCCTCATAATGAGTCAGTTCCGAACGCTTCAACCTAAGAAGGCCATAGATTTATAATATGAAACAGAGAAATAACAGAAGAAATGAGTTTGTGGTGTAAATGTATCTCTGCAGAACATAGTATCAAATCAATTGTGTGCATTCCATCATTGTTGAAGCATTGAGAACAAAGTCTTGTCACCTTATATTCAGTGCTTGCCCTCTCAAGAGAACCAGTGAAGTGTTAGAACATAATATCAAATCAATTCTGTGCCCTTTCAGAAAACCAAAGTTTAGGGAGGTGAGCTGGGTAGAACTTTTCTGAATTTACTCTATTTTAATAATTTTGTCCTTTGGTGTCCTTTGTAGTGAAGGTTTGAGAGTTTACAAATTAGTGTGTGTGTGTATGTAAGGTATGTGAATGTTGTTCATGTTTGCATCTATATTGTTATATATTTATCTGTCCTTTTTTGTATTTGAATATTAGTTTCATATTATAAGTAATTAATGAAAGTAACTTTTTTTCTCTTACAGAAAAGTACTTTTAAACAAGAGGTGGAAATTACTCATTTTACTGATACAAATAAATCACTGTCCTTAGCTTCAAGACTTCTGGTGATGTCAGAGAAGGCTAACAACAGTCATTGTGTACCTATCATTATGCCAAAATATGAATCCCTTAGACAGACCCCAGTTCCAGAAGTGCCTTTGAATCAGGTAAATATACATTTGACTAGATCTTTTAAATAAAACAAAGTCACTGTAGCACACTTTTGAAAATGTTTAAGTGTTACCAGACTCTTTTTAAAAAAGTTGTCGACTTTCCTACTTTAAACTCCCCCCCCCCTTTTTTTTTTCCCACCTATTGATTAACTCTTTTTCTCCATAATTATTTTCGTTTCGATAGTTTTATTCATTTTGATCATTTGTATTTCACCATCCTGTTATACTCAACTTTTTTGTTTGTTATCAGAAAATGTTATATTTGGTATTAAATTGTAGGAGAAAGCATGCTCTTTTTACACAACACAAATTAAAGTTTATAAGCCCAAAAACTCCTTTTAGTTTAATGGAGGTTAAATCAACATTGGCATTGTCAGGAGAGAAAGAGTTAATTATGTTAAAGAAACTTGATTAACACCAAGACTAGCAACTGATACAAGCAGGAATGTAGGGAACATTCTATATCTTATAATTTACAGACGTTCCCCCAAAAGAGAAAATAATGACATCTTATTCATAATCATGATTATAATGCTAGAGACCTATATTCATAATCATGATTATAATGCTAGAGACCTATATTCATAATCATGATTATAATGCTGAGACCTATATTCATAATCATGATTATAATGCTAGAGGCCTAAACTCTGCTGTTTAATGTGTTGTAAAGGACCTTCAGATATCAAAGAGCGTTTCTGGGGTAGATAGGGTTGTTTCATTGAAGAATAAAGTAATCATTTGTCTTTAGTGCAGAGAGAGCATTACAATGTGGGCTCTTTGAGAGTGCAAATTTTTTTCCTTCAGAACTACATCTAACGGGTCAAAGAAGTGTGCATGCAGAGTCCTAATTAGTGGGTTAAAGGTCTTTCAATTGAAGAAGGAAAAAAATGTTTTAGTTGAAAAGATTCTCCCCAACTTATGGTGAACTTATGGTGAAGCATGTGACACCAGTAACTCATTCATTTGCATCCATTGTCTATCAAGGCAGAGGGAGATAACTTTATTACATAATAAAATGTGGTGATAATCAGAACAGCATAATTCAGAATACAGAAAGAAATATAGATATGACCTAGTATTGAACATGCATTAGTATCTTTTTAGTACCGCTTAACAAAACTTCACTTGCTTCTTTCTATACTTAGGCCTAAATCCTACTTTGAATATTTAATAGAGACTAACTTCAAATATATACATTTGCCACTTTCCAGTAATGTGATCTGATAATGACACAATCACTTCTTTTTTCACTCATCATAATAATTGATAAATTATCACAGTGAAAAATCTTTCTATAATCTTGCTGTTTATAAACTTTTAATTTCTAATATCACAGGAACAGCTAGGGATATTTTCTTGCAAAACAAAAATGTTTAAGACAAAAAGTAATCTCTCTCCTATACATTCTCATAGTGGCTGTTATCTCTTTACTATACATTCTCAGAGTGGTTGTTATCTCTTTACTATACATTCTCAGAGTGGCTGTTATCTCTTTACTATACATTCTCAGAGTGGCTGTTATCTCTCTACTATACATTCTCATAGCGGCTGTTACCTCTTTACTATACATTCTCATAGTGGCTGTTATCTCTTTACTATACTTTCTCAGGGTGGCTGTTATCTCTTTACTATACATTCTCATAGTGGCTGTTATCTCTTTACTATACATTCTCATAGTCGCTGTTATCTCTCTACTATACATTCTCAGAGTGGCTGTTATCTCTCTACTATACATTCTCATAGCGGCTGTTACCTCTTTACTATACATTCTCATAGTGGCTGTTATCTCTTTACTATACATTCTCATAGTCGCTGTTATCTCTCTACTATACATTCTCAGAGTGGCTGTTATCTCTCTACTATACATTCTCATAGCGGCTGTTACCTCTTTACTATACATTCTCATAGTGGCTGTTATCTCTTTACTATACTTTCTCAGGGTGGCTGTTATCTCTTTACTATACATTCTCATAGTGGCTGTTATCTCTTTACTATATGTTCTCAGAGTGGCTGTTACCTCTCTACTATACATTCTCAGAATGACTGTTATCTCTCTAATATACATTCTTAGAATGGCTGTTATCATCTACTATATGTTCTCCAAGTAGCCATTCAAACTAAGAAACATAATAATAATAATAATAATAATTTTATTTATAAAGCGCTGTTAACAAACAAAATGTAGGCTCAAGGCGCTGTAATAACATTACAAACACAAACACGGCAGCAACATTCAAGAACTAATCTAAAAAATTTTTAACAAGTAGGTCTTAATGTTCTTCTTAAAAGTGGTGTAGCATGTTGTCTGTCTGAAATCAATGGGGAGTGAGTTCCAAACCTTTGGTCCGTGCACTGAAAAAGCCTGCAAACTGTAGCTTTTGAGGGAGAAACGTTGCTCCACTAAAAGTGTTGAGTCCATTGAGCACAGGGCTCTCTGGGGGACATATGGAGTAATCAGTTTGCTAAGGTACAAGAGCATCTCATTATATATACACTGATAACAAAGTGTGGCGGCCTTGTAATCGATTCTCGCTTCCACAGGAAGCCAATGGAGCGTGCGCAAGAGCGTAGTAGCAGAATCTTGTTTTGTTTTTCTAAGTACTATTCGTGCGTCATTGTCCTGTATACGTTGCAGCTTAGCTATTTTGTCAACATATAGAAATGGGGGAAAAAATCTAATGCTATTTTCTAAGTTATATTCTGTATGCCTCGGTGCAAATTTTAAAAGATTAAGAATGTCTCCAGAGCTGCAGGTTGATGTTATTTTTGTCTCTTACAAACCTTATTAGAATGTCTTGAAAAAATATCTGTAAAGACGTATAGTTTTTATTTTTGAAACACAGACTCCCATAATTGATCTTCCGAAATTTTTGTTTTTTACAATGCTTCTATCAACTCACTCTGTGTGGTACAAATCTCTAACACATTATTTTTCCTACTTCCCATTCTCAGATAAAGTTGAAACTTTGCACAATCATTCATTGTAGACTAAAATCACACAAATCAATAAAAAATAAACCAATTCATTAATCAATCATTTGAAATTAAACAATTGTGTTTTATATAGAAAAAGCGTAATAAAATTCCAATATATATATATATATCCTTCGTTGTCGAAGATGAGCACATTTCTCATTTCCTATGGACTCGAAGATGACTAAAGTCCAATCCTCGCTTTAAAAAGCCGGCCGCATACGTGGCATGGGTAGGTTTGGTCAGTTGCAGATGTTGAAACATATGGCAGTATTTGTGCAGGTCTTTTTCTTATATAAACTTTATTTTGAAAAAAAATAATTTTTTTTTGCTCGTTTAAGAATTTGCTTAATTGATCTTTATTTAATTAAATAAAAATACTAAGAATCAAAGTAAGAAAAACTTAAGATTGAGTTCAATTTTTTTTTTCTCAGCAGGAGAAGCTAATTGAGGAAGACCAAGATATGACTTCAGAAAAATGTTTTCTGGCTAATAACATACGAGATCAATTAGAACCATGTAGACCTAATGAAACAGTTATAAGTACAGAAACTTGTCATCAAACTAAACAAAATCTGTGTCAGATATGTCTTAAACAATTATCAACACCTTTTCATTTAAGACGTCACCTGCTGACTCATACTGGAGAGAAGCCCTTTAAATGTCGTACATGTCAAAAAGGTTTTTCTAATCCTCATAATTTGAAATGTCACCAGATGACTCATACTGGTGAAAAGCCATTCATATGTGAAATTTGCCTTAAAGGATTTGCTACATCTTCACAATTGAGAAAACACCAATTCAGAAAACACAGGCAAATCCATACCACTGAAAAAACATTTAAATGTCAGATTTGTCTAAAAGAATTTTCTCAATCTTCACACTTGAGAAATCATCAGCAGATTCATACAGGTTTAAAAAACATTAAAATGTTAATTTGTCAACGTGGATTTTCAGATTCCTCAGATTTAGAAAGACACCAGACTGTTCTTAATGTTGAAAACCACGAGAATCTTAGCGAGGTAACCAGACCGAACGGTCTTCCAACATTGAGTGAGTGGTTAAGGGCTTGCCTTCCAAACCTGGGGTCTTGGGTTCAAATCTTGGTAAAGACTGGTACTTTGGGATTGTTTGGGCACCCCTGAGTTTACTCCACTCAATTTGAGTAGCTGGAGGAAAGTAAAAGCAGTTGGTCGTTGTGCTGGCCACATGACATCCTGCACGTTACTTGTTAGTCAAAGAAACTGATGACCTTAACATCATCTGCCCTATAGATTGCAAGTTCTGAAAGGGGAACTTTACTTTTTTTTTTTAGTAATAAAAAAACTTCCATTCATTAGATGAGGTTGTCAATTGTAGTCAAACTGAATTTCCATTTGATTGGATCAATAAAATTATCTTATCTTATCTTACAATAAAGGAAAACAGCTAATACTATTTCTAAGTTAAAATGCTGTATGCCTTGGTGCAAATGTTGAAAAGAGTTTATGGAATACTTCTAGAGCTACAGGTAGATACTCTTTTTGTCTCTTACAAGCCTTCCAAAAATATGTTGACACAAATGTAAATGACAGTAACATCTTACAGAATACTTTTACTTTTTTTTTTCTTGTAAAAATTTACTTTTATTTTAACCCAATAGCTCCTATTTCCGGTTCAAAAAACCCCTTCCAAAGTCCTAAGCAAGGAGGGATAACTCAGTATTTAAAAAATCCTAAAAAATATGTATTTTGAAAAAAATAATCAAATTGAATATCTAATACATATAAACAAACAAACAGCTTTAAAAATAGAACTATATGTCTAGTTTTTAAAAATATATACATTTAATATCACTAAAATATAAAAAACTTCAAAAATACCCATTTTCCCATGTGGGGGCTTATACGCTGGGGCAATGGGCCTGTTCGTTTGAAAAATTATTTAAAAAATAAAAACCTTACCGATTTTATAAAAAATAGAATCAGTAATCTCCAAAATGATTTGTAATCACGCTTGCAACGAGACTAGAAGAAATCTTCTATTTAAAAAGTTTAAATCAAGTATATTGAATAGGGGGTTTTAGAAAAGGTTTAGGCAAAAACGGGAAAACATTTCCAACTGCAGAAGGAGCTAATGGGTTAATGATAATCTCGGTTTTAGTGCTTAAAAAATTCTAAGAATTGAAGAATGGTTGATATTTGAGTTGTTTTCATTGTTTATCTTTTCAACAGGTGCAGTTTATTGAAAAAGACGAGGTAATGACTTCTGAAAACTATGAACTGGCTGAAAACATGCAAGATCAATTAGAAGAATACCATCATAGGGAACAAGTTTTAAGAAAAGAAATTAATTTTCAAAAATCATTTCAATGTCAGATCTGCCTGAAAGAATTTTCTCAATCTTCACATTTGAAAAATCACCAGCTTAGTCATACTGTTTTAAAAAACATTAAAATGTTAATATGTCAACGTGGATTTTCAACATCTTCAGAAATGAAAAGACACAAGTTGGCTTATACTGGTGAAGAAAATGATAATCTTTCTAAGGTAACCAGACCCAAGGGGTGTTTTAAAACCAGTACGTCACTTGGAATACTTTCTAGGTAACCAGACCCAAGGGTCACACCCAACATTATTAGCAAGAAGGATTCCAGCACTACAAATACTTCCAAAAATTCATTTCTTTAATTATATCTGATTATTTTTTTACACTAATGATAAATAATCACAATACAGAGTAATTCATTCCCCCTGAGACAGTAACATCTAGGAAAGAAAGATGTCATGCAGTGTTGCCTAAAAAAAAATAATTTAATGTACGTAATGAAATAAAAACTTTCATTATTAAGAAAGGAAAACAGCTAGCATAAATTTCTAAGTTAAAAATATATAACTAGGTGCAAATTTTAAATTGATTTTATGGTGTCAAAGTTGCATTTTGATGTTTTTTTTACTCTTACCACCATCTTCAAATATTTTGAAAAAAAAAATGTCAACAAATATAGTTTAAAATTAATGAAACATCATCTACCTTAATTACAGTAACATCTTACTGAATCCTTTTTTTACTTGTTTGATCTCTATTTAATTTAAATAACAGTTTAATTTATATACGCTGCTAACAAACATACTTTTGGCTCTTTAAGCAAATAGAAACACAAAAATACCCTGGTGCATGACACTAATCATCAAAGTAAGAATAATTTGACTTTTGAGTTCATGTTTCCTTTTTTGTTTTGATCTCAGGTGCAGTTCAGTGAGGAAGAAAAAGAAATGACTTTGGGAAAGTGTGTACAGACTGATAACATGCAAGATCAACAAGAACAATACAGACCTAATGAAACAGTTTTAAGTAAAGAAGTGGATTTTGTTTCTTCTCATGAAACTAATAGAAACCAGCATCAAATAGGTCTAAAAGAGTTCACTAGACCTTTTCATTTAAAAACTCACCAGCCAATTCTTACTGGTGAAAAACCATTTAAATGCCACATATGTCAACATGAATTTTCTTATTCTAAAAGTTTCAAAAATCACCTGCTGAGACATACTTGTGAAAAAACAATCAAATGTCAAATTTGTCTAAAAGAATTTTCCTCATCATCAAGTTTGAAAACTCACCAGATGATTCATACTGATAAACAAAAAAATTTCAAATGTCAAACATGTCAAAAATGTTTTTTGAGAAAATCAGAATTAAAACGCCACAAGATGATTCATACTGTGGAAAAACCATTCAAATGTAAAATATGTCTAAAACAATTTTCTGGGTCTTCAAGTTTGAAAACCCATGATTTTTTACATATTGATAAAAAAAAACCATACCAGTGTCAAATATGTCTAAAAGAATTTTCTTATTCATCAAGTTTGAAAACTCACCAGTTGTTGCATACTGATAATAAAAAGCCATTCAAATGTCAAGTATGCCTTCAAAAATTTTCGATCTTCATATTTGAAAATTCATCAGCTGATTCATAGATTCATACTGGCGAAAAAACATTCAAATGTCAAATATGTGAAAAAGGTTTTGTTGATTCCTTGTATATGAAAAAGCACCAGCTGTTGCATACTCATAAGGAAGCATCACAATATCAAACATGCTTTAAACTGTTTTCATATACCTCTTCTTTGAAAAAATACCAGATAATACATACTGGTGAAAAACCGTTCAAATGTCAAATGAAAGAATTTTGTTATTCCTCAAATTTGATAACTCACCAGTTGTTACATGGTAATAAAAAACCATTCAAATGTCAAATGTGCCACAAAAAATTTTCTACATCTGCATATTTGAAAATTCACCATCTTATTCATACTGGTGAAAAAACATTCAAATGTCAAATATGTCAAAAAGGTTTTATTAATCCTTCATATATGAAAAAACACCTGTTGTTACATACTAATAAAGAAGCATTCAAATGTCAGGTATGTTTTAAAATATTTTCACATTCTTCAGATTTGAGAAAACACCAGCTTTCATATTTGAAAAAGCATGACGTGGTTCAAACTGGTGAAAAAACATTTAAATGTATGTCAAAAAGAATTTTCCTAATCTTCAAGTTTGAAAACTCACCAGTTGTTACATACTCGTGAAAAACAATACAAATGTCAGTTATGTCTGAAAGAATTTTCCCTGTCTTCAGATTTGAAAAGACACCAGCTGATTCATACTGATTTATAAAAGATTAAACTACTAATTTCTTAGATTTCTGAGATATATAGAAGGAAAAAAAAAAACACCCCTTTGGCTCATATCTCTTTTTAACATGTGTAAATTATTCTATCAGGATGAAATACAATTAATTGATGCTAATTGTACTATGGATATGATTGTACATTAGGACCATTTTGTTAAACAAATTACCTAAGTTGTGAATAAAAAGTGATTGAAGGTGATGTAGATATCTTCAGAGACGCTGGAGATGGAAGGGATAGGTCACAACCTTTGCAAGCCTGCATCCAACATATCTAGGCAACCCCTCACCTGGAACCCCAAGGAAAGAGGAAGAGGGGACCACCCAGGCATGCGGATTTGGAACCACATGACAAACAGATGGGCAAGAGATGCCTGGAGGAAGCTGGTTGGTGGCATATGTCCCAGACGGGACCACAGGCAAAGATGAGAGATGAGTAGTATGAATGTGATTGTTAATTCAGACTATTTTGTTAAACATATTCTCATTGAATATTCCACTTGAGACTGCGGGAAGCGTGGTCGAGAGGCTATGTACACTTGAACTTGGCTACCTATGAAGGGGGCTTGACACCCAACTCGAGCAAAGTTGTGTTTACTGAGCACCTAAAGGCAGCGCAGTAAAAGCTTCTCATAGATACCCCCTCCCCCCACTGGTCCACAAATGAGAGTGGACCATAGTGCTCTGAGCATGTTATAAGCATGAAAGTAGAGCTATATAAAAGTTATAATTATAAGTTATGAATGCTGTGATCAAACAATTTCAATGTGATATTCTTAGAAAAATGTTTGTTTATTCTAAAAGCATATATAATTGATAAGTTTCAACCCTAATGGTTTAGAAACAGTTTATGAGCTCTATTGAAACAGAATTGTAAATGGTCTAGACTGTGTGTAGATTCCACTATTATCTTTAAGATGAGTTACAAATTACCACCAGATTTGGCCTGATGGGAACCTCTCTTCCATAAAGCAAATTTGTCTGTTTTACTGATATACTCTTAGATTTGCTTCTGCTTCCATTTATGAGTTTTATTGTTCTATTGTGAGGCCCACTGAATATGACACAGAAACCTGCAGCATTTGAGACCTCTGCCTGCAAGAAGCATTCTCATTGAATGTTCCACCTGAGACTCCTGCAGTCCCAGAGGTGTAATCTTTAAATGTTCCACCTGAGACTCCTGCTGTCCCAGAGGTACCATAATAATGCCACTCAGTTATCCACTCTGACCCACCCTCCTTGAAGCATCCTCTAACATGATAATGCCACAACAGAGCTCTAGTACAAATGACACATTTCAAGAAATGAACTGTTACTTTTTTTTTTCACTACCATTAACTGGATATCAAAATGTATAATCTTTTCTTGTTTGTCTCTGTTTTAATGTTGTTGTTGTTGTTTTTTCATTGAATATTGTTGAATATTGTTGATGCTTTCTTAACAAATAATGTGTATATCCTGCTCCTTTTTGTAAAGTGCTTAAGATTGATAGTTCTAAATAGATTTGCATATATTGAGATCTTAAAGCTCAACAACCTGTTTGTTTTAATTGTTAGTTCTTTTTTTTTTTTTTTAAACATAATTTAGGCAACCCTATTGAGTTGGTTTTGAGATTATGAAGTGTTTTTTTTTTCTATATAGTTAAAGGCTCAATCTCGGATCTAGCTGATATTTAGCACAATTGTTTCTTTTACCTGACTAAACAAGAATCAGTTTTAAAAAATTAACCAATTAGTAAATTAACTATTGCTAATTAATTATTTTGTTTGGTACCAGATATCTTGAACAAGGGAAAGAAATTCTACGTAACTGGTGAATTAGCCCCCTTTTTACTTTGTGGGTCACCCTTTAAAGGCCCTGGCCAGACGGTTATCAACTTCCTTGAAAGCGATGCGTAATTTGATACTATGCTTCCTAGATATGTAAAGTGGTTTACAACGTTAAGGGGCTGTCCATTTACGGTGATTTTTGGGGCTGAGTAGGTTTCATTGGGTGACTTCTGGAACATGATTTCTGTTTTCCCGAGGTTTATAGATAAACCGAAAGAGGCGGCAGCGTTTGAAAATTCGTTGACCACGATCTGGAGATCATGTTCATTGTAAGCTAGCAGGGCGCAAACACCGGCTCTGTTTTTTTGTTTTTTGTATGGGACATTAGACGTCAAAGATTGAACACATTACCGTCTGAGCGATACCTGACGTAGATGCCTTCATGCAATCGCTGCCTCGTTTGACCCAGCATTACGCCAAAAGAAGATAGTAAAAATAGAGTTTCTTTGATCTGCAAAAACGCTTTTAAAAATAGAAAGTTCACATATCCCGAGATGCTCAGAGTAAAAAAAAAAAATCCTATGAACAGCCTCAAATAAACAAACTCCAATCTTCACGAAGGAGTTTGTCGAAAATAAGAAAAACTAAACAGTCATATTTCTTGCAAATGTAGCATAGCCAGCTTTAGGTTCAAGCACGTCGGACGCGACCTCAAAAAATCAGAACATGTCATTCTCTTATTAGACGTCTGGTAATCATTTATCATACAATAGGTTATTGTCAAGATTGTGTTTTGGAGACATTGTATTGTTATAAAGATCTTGTGACACGTACGGGGATTTGGGAGTGCCTATAAAACTATTGAACAAACTACGAGAGTAGGCTAGGCCTACAATGAAGGAACACAACACTATATTAATCGATAATTGGATTTGATATAAGTAAAAGATTTTTCATTGCAAACGCAATTCTTATCTTATAATACAGACGTTCCTTCAAAAAAAGATGATTACATCCTACGCGTCATGCATCTTGTCATGTATGTTAACCAATGACTTAAATTCTGCCAAGTCATTGATTGTCCTGGCTGGCTCAGGCAACTCATTTCATGCTCTAATAGCATTAGGGAAGAATGAGCATTTGTACAAATTTGCCCTAGCATATAGAACGAGGAATGTGCCTTAATCTTATACTAGGTAGATGCATGCCTTATTGACAAATTGTCATAAACACAGCGCATTGTATCCAACACGGTGAAACATCAGATATAATCCAAGTGGAATTCTCTTGTAGAATTAAACTAAACATAACGATAATTTATCAGACAGATCATGTATTGCAGTAAGTAATTTGTGCTATGTGAAAAATTTTATTAGTTTAAATAATATTTTTTACAATTTCCATACATTTATTTGTTTTAAAAATCTTTTGGCGTTCCTTTGAGAGTGGCGCCCAGTGCATCATGCACCCTTGCCCCCCCCCCCACTATGCGTATGATTAGACGTCCTACAAGTAGTAATGTTTTTATAGGCCTAACGATTACTAACAAGAAATAGGCTACAACAGTGATGCCCAACCTATTTCAATCTGAGGGCCATTTTAATTTCTAACACTAGTGTCGCGGGCCACATATTATGATGGAAAAGATACAAAAAAAAAAACTTAATGAAATTGACCTGAAACTATTTTATTTCAAACCCAGGGATCTAGTACATTGAATTATTGAGTTATTTGAATTTTCTCTTTACAGTTCTAAAATGGCGTAGGTTCTGTTTATATTTTATTCTTGGTTTTTTTTTTTTGTTTTTTTTTTTAAAGAAACAGCCACACTTTCTTTTTAAAAACAAACATGTTGGCCAGTAATGCTATCATGTTCTACAAAAAGTAAAGATTCGTTCACTTTTCCTACTATAGATTCTATAGTCCTATTTCATTAACGCACAAATGTTAAATGCCTTGGTAGTAATCCATAAGAAAAAATTGAGAGCCCTAACGTAGGTAAAGATACATTTTGAACTTTTTTTTTTTTTGGGGGGGGGGGGGATTTTCTATATTTTGTGTTGACGTTTCAGCGGGCCGGATGGAAGCACGTCCGGCCCGCGGGCCGTATTTTGGCCATCACTGGGCTACAAGATATAAATTTGATACATTTAAAATATTACAGTCAACATTTTTTTCCAAGGGATCATGTGGGCTCCTATCTACCTTAATGGTCACGGGTCTAAGTGCAAAGAACCCCTTTCCGCAATGTTGGCTATGATCCTGGTACCAGGACAATTTAGACTCCCAGTCCGCCCCAGATCTAGATCTAAGTGCTACGAGACTTTTTTGGCGCCGCCGTTTTGACGACGGCCGTTTAAGCGCCAGGAGTTTTAGAAACCATTCAACATTTTGTAATAACATAAATCTATTTTAGGGACCTATTTAAAAAGAACAAAAAAGTTTTCACTTTTAACAAATAAGAAAAAGTTTTAAATATAAAGGAAAAAAATAAAGTGGAAATTACCTCTTTTACCTATGCACATAATTGTAACAGAAATACACATACACAATACAAAATGTTTTTTCAATGTATACCAACACCCTGTACGGCAGTATATATATTGAACAACTTTTTTTCCTTGGCACAGTCTGCAAAAAAGCTCACAGCTCAGCAGTAATAAAGCTGGCTAGAAGAAGAAGAAGAAAATCAATGTACATTTTATGTCTACAATATTCACAGCACCAAGACTTCCAGTCGCCAAAACGGCGTTGCCAAAGAGACCTGCATCGTAATCTAAACCTTGTCCATTCTCAAATAGATCTACTGAGCATATATATAGGTCTGTGGTGTGAATCTAATTCAAAACCGGAAATATATTCTGATAACATTATTTGTAACTACTAGAATAGATCTAGACTCTATGACCAGCGTCCCAGCGAATGAGTGATACTGACTAGACTAGAGTCCATCCTCGGCATAGATCTTAACTCTAAAGGGAGAGTCTGACTCTAGATCTATATGAAGTTAGTAAATAGTTAGATTGCCTACCCAATGAGTAAATCTGGATTTGAGGCTAGATCTTCTTATCTTATCTTATATAATACAGACGTTACTTCAAAAAAGAAGATGATTACGTCCTACGCGTCATGCATTTACATGATTTAGATCTAGTCATGCATATTAACCAATGACTTAAATTCTGCCAAGTCACTGGTTTTCCTGGCTAGCTCAGGCAACCCATTCCATGCTCTAATAGCACTAGGGAAGAAGGAGTATTTGTACAAATTTGTCCTAGCATATAATGATAATGATCTGTATTACTCGAGTCAAGTAACTTACTCAGTTACTCATACTGAACTTACTGACAGCTGGCTCTAACTTCTAAGTGACACTTTAGTCTTGACTCCTAGACTAGGCTAGACTAAGACTCTAGTCCTCTTACTGAACTTACTCTTATCTAGATTATCATATCAATATCATTTGATTATATAGATCCTAGACCCTAGATTCTAGATCTACATCATGCCAGAGACTAGAGCCAAGAGGTGTTCTGTGGAGGAAATGGAGAGGGAATTGGATCTAGATCTAGACTCTACTAGATCTATAATCTAATAATAGGTGTGATTGCACAATATTGAATATCAGGTAGCAGAAGTAGCAATGTCAACACAAAATTTAACTCTTGGATTTGATGGCACTACACAGGATCAGGAAGAAGAAGATGTTCATGGCAATGCTATACACATTACTAATAATTACTACCAAAAATGATTGTTATGTTTTTGCACTGGATTCGTTAAGTGGTGAGTTGGCAGAAGATTATGAGTAGCATATTACTTCCTCAATTGATCATTTAGCACACCTCTATGCTGACTACAAGAAGCTAGATTATCATTATGAATCATGTAGAGAGACAATTATTAAAAACATCTATCTCTAACACAATGAGTGATCGTGCAGCGGTCAACCATGCAACAATAACAAGAGTGTGTGATATATGGCAAAAACCTTTGAACCAGCTGAAATGTAATCTTCTCCCCCTGGACACTATTGCAAGTATATGCAAAACTGAACTAAAAACTATGGAGACCAAGACCAAGAAAGGATATTTATATATATGGCAAACGAATGTATAGCAGCAAATATAGTATAATTTATTACAAATTAGTAAACTGCGTTTCATCAACAGTAAAGGTGACCCAAAAGGATTTTGTCTGTTTTGTAATTAAAAATATTTTACCTAAAGTTAAAGGTCTTATACCTCGCTATAGAGGCAATAGATTGCACATTTTGTTTCACATTTTTGGAATATGTATACAGTATAATACACCATGACACTATCCTGTTAGATTTTTAAAGAAATGATAGTCTCACCTGTGGAGGATTACAATCAGTTATAGAGAAAGATTTTTGTGATGAGACAGCAAACAAACAAATGTGTGCCTTAGGGATGGTAGGTAAACTTCTAACAGCCCCATGGTTAAAGCTATTTTACATCCAAAAAATAGAAAGGATGGCTTATTTTAAAGCAATCATCAAAGATGCCCTGGATCGTATTAAGAAGTCTGTTGCAAATCCTCTTGTTCTTATTTTTAACCCATTAACAGCCAAAACTTTATTATTGGTGTAAACATATTCATTTTAGTGTTTATCAATCTCTATTGGTCTAACTAAGACATTGCAAAAAAAATTTTTGAAAAATTCCACCTAGTATAGATTTTACAAGACGTACACTGCCAGTGTACATAGCAGGAAGTGGCCCCGTGAGGAATATTATATAACTTTTTTTTTTTTTTTTTTTTTTGCTATTTATATTTAAAGTAAATTATTTGTAACATTTAAAAACAAAAATTAATAAAAAAATATGTTCATTTAAAGTTAAATTTTAATTTTTATTAACAAAAATTATATGAAGATTCAGTAGAAAAAACATTTTTTTTTTTTTTTTTAGAAAGTACATTTTTGTACAAAGAAAACAATGAAACCAAAACCAGAATTATTTACATTGTATGGCCATGAAAAAGATTAAAACATTTAAAATGTAGCCCAACAGGGCACACTGAGCATCCTTTATTGCATGTCTTTTTGCAAATCGCACATCGTCTGGTTGTGCTGAGGTCAATTCTCATATGTTTGGCTTCCCACAACCTCATTTCCAATGGCACTCTTTTGCAAATTGTAGACTTTGAAGGAGTGGTGCTTCTACTTTTTTGGGTGTCCCACTGCAGAAACCAAGAGTTCACAACATGTCTTCTGAAAGCCAACAAGTCCAGAGGCTGTGATGTGAACAACTCAGACTGACGATAAAGTAGCCAAGCATTTTGTACACATAAATCGATTGGCCAGGCAAAAAAGGGCCACCACCACTTTTTGGTTCTGATAGAGATCCTGTATTTGGCTACATTTTGGTCAGCTCTATCAACTCCTCCCATATTTTGGTTGTAAAGTGAAATGATGTTTGGCTGTGTAACCTGAATAAATTTTTTTTCCTTTTTTGACCATCGCTGAACTGCTTTCAATGGCATGTCACCAGCAAAGTTGGAAGCAATAGAAACCACACTGTTGTCATTCCACTGTAAAATAATTAAATTGCTATGTTTATCAGATCTGTAGTCATAAAATCCTCTTTCTTTTTTCTTCATTTCAGTCCCAGGCAACAGTGGACATTGTTCAAGCCTGTTGGCTCTGATAGTGCCTGTAGCTCCAATTCCCTTTTCTGATAATCTGTCCATCAGTGCTAGAGTTGTGAAGTAATTATCAAAATATAGTCTGTAGGGTTTTGGAGGAAGGCAGGCTATAAGATTCAGCACAACGCCAGGGCCTAGCCCAAGTTCATGTCTATCGATTGTTGCTGAGGCACCAACATAAGGATCAAACTGAGCGACATAGCCTGATGGGGTGGCTAAACTCCATACTTTGTAGCCAAACCTTACAGGTTTATTTTTTATAAATTGCTTGGCAGAATGTCTGCCGAAATATGGTACCATGGTCTCATCGATGCTTAGATTTTGAACTGATGAGAAATTTCTTAAGCACCTTTCATTTATAAGATTTAAATATTGCCTCACTTTGCTTAGCTTGTCTGTTGAATCCAGATTGTTGTTGTCTGAAAGATGAATGTATCTCAAGAGTTCATTGAATCTGTTTCGGCTCATGGCATTATAAACTGCCTTAATACCACAATCCTCACTGCGTTCCCAGTACATCTCTCGTCTGGGAAAAATAGAATAGCCTGACAACAAAAGAGTAGCTATACAGGCTTTAATTTCGGAGGCACTCGTTGAAAACTGGTGTTTTCCTTTAATCTCTCTGGCATACTTTTCAGTATTCAAAACTATGAAATCTAACATTTCTGAGTCAAAGAACTGTTCAAAAAAATGCACGGGTGTGAGATAATCCACCTCATGTTCTTCGTTGGCTCTAACGCCATCACACCACGGCATTTGTTCAATTCCGTCCACCTGCGATTTAATCCATAGCCTCTTCTTTCTTTCGATTTTCCTTTTTCTACTTGCAGAAGTTTGAGGCATACTTGGTTCATCATTACCAATGATGTTATCTGCAGCTCCATCTTCAGATGTCGTACCTAAAAAAATATAATTAAAAAAATAATTAAATAAGTTATCAACATTAAACTATCAAATAAAAAAAAGAATGAAGTTGAAGTGCATATTTTAATTAAGCTTACTTTGTAAACCATGCAAGATAAACTCTGCCTGACTATTCAGTTGAGAAGGGCACAAGTTATCTGGCTGGCCACCATCCTCATCTCCACTGTCTTCGTCTGAATTTTGGCCATCGTCGGGAGGCATAATGAATACATCAGCAGAAATAAAATCAAGGTCCTCATCCTCAATCATGCTGATTACTTCATGAGCTGTAAAGGCTCTTTTAGACCTAAAAAAAATATTTTAAGTTAAAATTAATCATAATCATAATGTATGTAGTCTAGATCTAGACCACTAGATCTAGATCAATTATTGTAAATAAATATTATAAAATTGCAAAATAAATTGATTAAAACCTTCTAGGCATTAAGTAAAGAGCAAATAAATATATAAATATACAGATGTATACATTTATTTTTATCTAGATCTACATCTACATTTGTAATACTATGTTTGTTATTGAAGTGGTGGTCTGAATCGTACAGTGGCATATCCTGCTATGTACACTCACAGTGTACGTAACAAAAAAATTAATTAAAAAAAAAGTAAACGACAAATATTAAATCTATTATTTTTTTATGAAAATAGGATAGCAAATGTATATAAATAAAGTATCTTTATTTGTTTTATATCACAGAATTATGTAAATACTTACATTTTTAAGAAGGTAATTGTTTTTTTCAATTTTTTGCAATGTGGTCACTTTGAAAAGCGATAAAATAATAATAAATGGCTGCAAGAAGTAAAGAGCAGTTTAAAAATGTATAAAAATATGTACCTGAACAGAAACGAAACAAAAAGTTAAAAAAACTCTCTTCCTTAATTTAATATATTTTTTTTAGAAACGTACACTCCCAGTGTACAAAGTAGGATATGGGTTAATGAAGCAAGACTTTTTTAACAATACTATCTAGTTGCTGAATATCCTGTTTGGAATTCCTTAATTTTGTTCTCCCCTAAAGATGAGGAGCTTGAAAAAATGTTGAAATTGTGTCTACCTGCAGGGGCAGATGTTATTGAAAAACATCAATTTATTTCATATCCCAAATTGAAAATCAAACAATATGGATAGTGAGGAATTGATGGTAATGTTTAGTGCAGCAAAGGCAAAATCTCCTAATGCCACATTATACTTTATTTCATCAAAAATTTGTGCTAAAAGAAACAACAACAATGCACTACTTATATTCACTCACTAATCCATACAGATATAGCTTTATATCCTGGGCATTGGGGCTGTACATAGCAAGAGGAAAGGAAACAGCTTAAAGAATTCAGAACATATACAGGAAATGTAACGTAGGTCAAAACAAAAGAAACCAAAAAAAGGAAGGATGTCAAGAAAATGTTGAGAAACTTAAACATAAACACGTAATCAAAGCAACATTTCCTGAGATGATTGATAGGTCTGTAGACCAAATATATGATTTACTTGCTGGCATCTGGCAGACGTATATGTCATGCATGGTATGACAATGAACCTGTCATTTACTTAAGAAGGATAGATCGCTTGAAAAAAATGATCCTGAAAAATATGTTGTGGCTTATTGGAAGGAGGAAGATGATGACAACTTAGCAGAAGACTATGCTATATTTCAAAACTCTCACTAGCATGTGATGTTCTTTTTAAAGACCTAATAATGTCTTAAATGTAAATACTTGTAAGTACTTTAAAAATACTGAAATATTACCAGTGCCATATATCTCAATTTCAAGTTTATAAAACTATCATTTTATTTATGAAAATGTGCCAAGGTTACATTTAAATTTTGAAACGTTATTTTGCCCTCTTCATTCCAACTAATAATGTTTACATGTAATTATTGGCACTTTTTTAATTATTGGGTGTTATCAAACATCAAAGTAATGACTGCCTTATTTAAACTAAGAAAAAAAAATTTGTTCATGCACTAAAATTCTGATTCTAACAGTAATAAAAATAGTTTAAAATGAAAGATTGACATCATATCATGCTATAAAGAACATGTTTAAAATGTGACAAAATGTCTTAAAATTAGAATTTAAAATATTAAATAGTAAGAAAGATTTGCATGCTTTAATAACAGAATGTCAAATTCGGGAACCAAAAATACAAAGATAAAGAAGAACAAAATATCAATTTAAACAAAAAATCATAACTTCTCTTCTATTTGAAATAAAAACATAATTTGTTTTTTGTTTTTTTTTTAAATTGGAAAACAAGCTCTATTTAATAGTATTCAAGTCTAAAAAGTGTTTGATTGAAGAGAGAGTTATTTAAAAAAATAATTAAAACATAGAAGGATTTACTTACAATAAATAAATATAAATTTTATGCACACTCTATGCTTTAATTTGATATATTATGTTTGTCTATAAGTAGAAAACTTGCATTATTGTGCACATTTTTGCTTTTCTTATCATTTTTATCACAACATTCCATTGACCTTAATGTTATGACAAAACTCGTTTTAAAAAATCATATTTTTTAACCGTAGGTCCTACAAAAATAATTTATATATCATTAGAAGCTCTTATCAAGTGCTTGGATGAAATATTTGTTAATTTAAAAAAAAAATTGTCAAAATTTTGTAACATCCCTAAGTCACTAGTGACACAGTGACATCAAATTAATATATTTTTATGAATATGAATAGAGAGTCAACTGTCAAGTACTCGGTACTACCCTTTTAGCCAATTTGTGCACATACAAAAATATTGATAAATAATTTCGCCACAATTACCTCTCCTAACATGAAATTAAATCACACAACAAGCTAACTCGTCATTCATACTAGTCTAATGAGTTGTCTGAGTCTCTGTACATCTCTAATCTATGATCTTTGACTGGTCACTTGACTTATGATTAAATCTAGTTATAAGGGTGCTGTGACAGTTCGCATAACCGAATCCCTCCACTTTTCCTGGTCAGCAGCTGTTCTTAGCAGGATATCAGGAGAGAGGCCAGCCCGTGCTTTTATTGTCTAGCCAGCTTTTCTTTGAATGACCCTATCTTCGTGCTCGCTCTCTGAAGTACTAATAAACATTTCTACACTAAGTACACTTACTCTCCCTTAAGTGGCAGCATGGTTGACTGGAATTCCTCAGAGTCCTGAGTGCTTATTGAAGACTGATACACTAGAGTACAGTGAGTTTAGTCTAGTTCTTACTTACTTACTTACTTAGGTCCTCCCGCGCCGTTCGGCGCATTGGGCGGCAAGCTGTCTCCATAATGATCTGTCACTGGCAATGTCTGAAGCCTTTGCCAGTGACAGATCATTATGGAGACAGCTTGCCGCCCAATGTCTAGTTCTTACTCTCCCTTAAGTGGCAGCATGGTTGACTGGAATTCCTCAGAGTCCTGAGTGTTTATTGAAGACTGATACACTAGAGTACAGTGAGTTTAGTCTAGTTCTTCTCTCCCTTAAGTGGCAGCATGGTTGACTGGAATTCCTCAGAGTCCTGAGTGAGGACTGATAGCTCTGCTGCAGATTCTCAAGACGAAGTGCTTAGAGCCTTCTAACACTTTTTGCCTGGGCCTGTATCACTGTAGGAGTGTCGACAGTTACATCAGTCTCTTTACAGTCTATGCACATTGGAAGACGCACTTTTCAGTCAGCTCAGTATGTACCGGTTTTCTAGATGATTGATATCTAGATGATTATTGTCAGGATTAACTCTATACAATTCATATATGTTATTTCTTCTCAGCTCTGACAATATATATTTTTTTTTCCTTTAATAGGTATTGTATTCTTATTAACTTTAAAAAAAAAAGAACTTAGGATTTAGTGTTACGAGTCTAAAGTTTTTACTTGAAAGTGCAAAATAAACATAAAAACACATAAACTGGCATATGAATTTTCTCTCTTAAAGTAAAAAAAAATAAATAACAGTTCAATTAGACAAGGGAGACAAATCTGGTATTGTTACTGTATCATCAATATATCTTAGGCTTAGATTTAGATCTAAGGTGTAAATGTGGGAAGCGTGGTCGACACCCGACTCGGGCAGAGTTGTGTTTACTGAGCGCCTAAAGCATGGCAGCATGGAAAACCAACTCCTAGATACCCCTATAATGAAAATAGCGCTATATAAAAGCTATAATAATAATGATTCTTAAGTCTAGATTTGTAGAAATATCTCTATCCAATTATGACATAAATAATTGGCAGTGGGTAGATCTATCAGCAATGTCCCCCTTTTAAATAACCCTTTTGTCTAGCTCCAAAGTCTTGACAACAACAAAAATCTGCGCAGGTGATGAATGCTAAAATATATTTTATTTTTACTTTGAAATCTCAATGGCTAGATCAATTCTAGAATCTCTTTTCATGTTTTAAATGTACATTTTGACTTTTTATATTAACACTACAGCACTTTCACCAATTGTACAAACTGTTCAGGCCAGTTTCCAGATATTTACACACATTTTCTTTCAAATGTTTGTGCCATGTTTTTGTGAAATAAAAAAAAATCAATTAAAATAGCTTTTTTTTTTTTTTTACAACAGGTATAATTTATAAGGTAGCAAAAATTTGGATATATTAACTGTCCATGATGTCTGATACAAAGCATGACTTTACTTTTGATCTGAACCATGTCTTAAAGTATGTGAAAAAGGAAGTGGAAGGAACAGATTTGTTAACACAACCATCTGAAGAACAAGACTTCAAAGTGTCAATGATAAAAATTGAGAAGGCAGATGGAGATAATTCAGAATTACATTCACAGCAATCAGAAAACTTTGCTGAAAATTTCAGAGATCTGGTATTTATAGAGCATATACTGTAAACCTATGGCCTTAAAATAACATAACCAGTCCAAAATAGAATTCACCTAATTTACATGCATAAAATATTTTGACTTAATTGAAAATGAATACAAAATAATAATTACTGACTATTCATAGTAAATTATCAGGGTGGTGAAGTAAAATTGTTTGTCTAAGCTTCATAATGAATGATTTCCAAACCCTCCAACCAAAGAGGGCCATAGATTTTTAATTTAAAACTGAGAAATATCTAAAGAAATGAGTTTGTGAAGCACAGGCATCTCTGCAGAAAATATCAAATCAATTCTGTGCATTCCATCATTGTTGAAGCATAGACAACAAAGTCTTATCACCTTAAATTCAGTGCTTGCTCTCTCATATAATCAAGTCAAAAACATTGATTGGTAAATTGCTTGGCTTCTGAACCGGGGCTCTTGGGTTTGAATTTCTGGTGAAAACTGGGATTTTAAATTTCGGTATCTTCAGGGCTCATTTGAGTCCACCCAGCTCTAATGAGGACCTGACTTAAGTTGGGGAAAAGTAAAGGCGGTTGGTCATTGTGCTGTTAACCATAGGCCACTGAAACAGGTGACTTAAATTACATCATCTGCCCTATAGAATGCTTGATCTAAAAGGGGAGCATTTCTTTCTTTTTTATTTTACTGATAACAAACATGGTTTCAATTTAAAACATTTTTTAAAAGTTGTTATTAATAATTCAAATTGACTCTTGAAATGAAGTCAGTCTAAATTAAAAGTTAAAATGTAACGTATTGCACATCAGGTGTATCACTTCTAAGTTTAAATGATCACGAGATTGGCTAGATCTGTGTGTGAAACTGCAAATAACAACTGGGAAAAAAATTAGGAGGGGGGGGCAGGGATACTAAGGAGCTGGGGAGGAAGGGGAAGAAACAATTCTAAAAAAAAAAAAAAAAAGCAATGTATGAGTTATGGGCTCTGCTAATGTCAGATGCACTAGATCAAGTTTAGTTGGAAGGGGGGCTTATTGTTGTTGTTTTTTTTACTAAAAAGTTATTAAGAAAAAGATGACTTGTTGAGAGAGAGAATTAGAAGTATTGACACTTTATTTATCTGTACCCTTTTGTTCTATGAATATGGAGTTAATGAAGAATTTTTTATTTTTTTTTTTTGGTTTACAGAAAAATACTTTAAAACAAGAGGAAGAAATGACTCATTTTACAGATATGAATAAATCACTGTCCTTAGCTTCAAGACTTCTGGCTATGTCAGAGAAGGCTAACAACAGTCATTGTGTACCTATCATTATGCCAAAATATGAAACCCTAAGAGACCTCCCAGTTCCAGAAGTGTCTTTAAGTCAGGTAAGAATACATTTGACTAGCTGTACCGGTATTGGCTAATAACATACAAGATCAGTTAGAACCATATAGACCAGTGATGCCCAACCTTTTTCTGCCGGCGGGCCATTTTAATTTTCGACACTCGTGTCGCGGGCCACATCATGGAATACATTAACAAAATGAAATAGCGAATAAACCATTTTAAATAGTTTTATTACAAACTATAATTACAAACCCGTAGCAGTGCTAGGCGATTATGTAAGATCGGCTTCATCCGTTTTATCAATGAAAAGTTTGTCTAATCAATGAAGTGCTTGTAAACATTGGGATTGTCTGAATGTCCGTAACACTTGATTTCGGAAATTCATACAAATTGGTGAAGAAATGTCTTGTCTGCATCGCTCTAAATTTCTCAAACAGGAATGTCTGGCTGTGTAAGTCAATCAGCTCCATTTGCAGATCTGTCGGAGCAGTCCTCAGTGGCAACAGAAAACATTTCAAAATCTGCAGCACTGTCGTTTAGTTTTGAATGGAAATTTGTACCAATATCGTCCGATCGTTTGCAATGCTTTACCTGTTTTTCTCCCCAGGACAAATTCTTTCATCACTGCTAAAAACATTTTTTTACGCTTCATTTCTCATAAGTTAAAACAACTCTGTAGTTTGTCCTTACCGTGGGCACAAATCTTATCTCTGTTTTCTCGTCACTCGCTCAACTCACTCAACTAGGCGTAAGTTAGCGATTTTTTTTCTTTGCGGCTCAAACCAACAATCTACATTCATAATCAAGTTTTTGTTCCTACGGCTCTACCATTTCATTAACGCACAAATATTAAATGGTACGTATTATTCTCTTTGATATCAAAAGAACGTTACCAAAATTGATACCGAATTGATGCCCTGTGTTACACACAACATGTTTAGAGCACGACTAGCTCAAGACGGCAGCGGAATTATCCAAGAACCTAAAACAACTGTCAACACTTGTCACCGAACAAAATAAAAGTCGTGTTCATTAAAAAAAATATGAATATTAGAATACATTAGATTAGAAAGAAATCCATCCAAGAAAAAGTCCTAACGTATCAAAAATACATTTTTCAACCTTTTTAAAAATTGTCTTCACTTTATACCGATGTTTAGGCGGGCCGGATGGAGCCACGTCGCGGGCCGGATATGGCCCGCGGGCCGTAGTTTGGGCATCACTGATATAGACCTAATGAAACAGTTATGAGTACAGAAACTTGCCATCAAACTAAACAAAACCGGTGTCAGATATGTCTTAAACAATTATCAACACCTTATCAATTAAAATGTCACCTGCTGACTCATACTGGTGAAAAACCATTTAAATGTCAAACATGTCCAAAAGGTTTCTCTGATTCTGAAAATTTGAAATGTCACTAGATGATTCATACTGGTGAAAAACAATTCATATGTGAAATATGTGGTAAAAGATTCACTACATCTTCAGAAATGAGAAAACACCAATTCAGAAAAAAAGGCAAATTTACACCATTGAAAAACATTTTAATGTCAGATTTGTCTAAAAAAAAATTTCAAAATCTTCACACATGAGAAATCAACAGCAGATTCATACTGGTTTAAAAAGTATTAAAATGTTAATTTGCCATTGTGGATAAAAGTAAAATATGTAAATAATATAGAAGGGGTGTTGTGGCTGAGAGGTTGAGTGCTTGGCTTCCGAACCTGGGGTCTTGGATTCAAATCTCATTGAAGACTGGGATTTTGAATTGAGTAGCTGACTTTAATTGGGGAAAGTAAAGGCGGTTGGACATTGTGCTGGCCAAGCCATGTGCTTGTTAACCATTGGCCAAATCTTAACTTCATCTGCCCTTCAGATCATAAGGTTTGAAAGAAGACAATATTATTTTCCAAGCTAAAATGCCATATGCCTTTGAACAAATGTTTAAAAAGGTTATTGAAATGCTTCCAGAGCTGCAGGGAGATCTTTTGTCTTTTACAACCCTTGGAAAAATAAAATGTAAATAAATATAGTTTATATTTATAAAACATCATTTCTTTGAATGACAGTAACATCTTACAGAATACTTTTTATCTTGCAAAAATTTATATTTTTTTAAATCTCTATTTGTATTTATGTTTAAAAATGCTATCTAATAATGGATAATTTGACAATGAGTTGAATGTTGTTTTTCTTCCCAACAGGTGCAGTTTATTGAGGAAGATGATGAAATAACTTCTGAAAACTATGAACTGGCTGAAAACATGCAAGATCAATTAGAAGAATACCATCATAGTGAACAAGTTTTAAGAAAAGAAATTGATTTTCAAAAATCATTTCAATGTCAGATCTGTCTGAAAGAATTTTCTCAATTTTCACATTTGAAAAATCACCAGCTGACTCATACTGGTTTACAAAACATTAAAATGTTAATATGCCAGCGTGGATTCTCAACATCTTCAGAATTAAAAAGACACAAGTTGGGTGATATTGGGGAAGAAAATGATAATCTTACTAAGGTAACCAGATCCAAGGGGTGTTTTAAAATCAGTACATGTCACTTATACAATTTCTAGTTAACCAGACCCAAGGAGTGTTTTAAAACCAGTAAACATCACTTGATACACTTTCTTTGTAACCATACGCAAGGGGCATCCAACATTTATTAACAAGCAGGACTCCAGCATCAGAATTACTTTAAAAATTCATTACTTTATTCGTGTCATATTATTTTTTACACTAATGATAAATAATCACAATATGGAGTCACTCTTTCCCCTGAGACAGTGACATCTAGGATAGAAAGATGTCATGGAACAACAAAAAATGTATGTGCCCATTAAAAAAAAATTTTTGAGGACACTTATTATTAAAGTAAGAATAATTTGACTTTTGAGTTCATGTTTCCTTTTTTGTTTTGATCTCAGGTGCAGTTCAGGGAGGAAGAAAAAGAAATGACTTTAAGAAAGTCTGTAATGACTGATAACATGCAAGATCAATTTTCAAGTTTGAAAACTCACCAGATGATTCATACTGATGAAAAAAAATTCAAATGTCAGACATGTCAAAAACGTTTTTGGAGAAAAGCAAATTTAAAATGTCACCAGAGGATTCATACTAGTAAAAAATCATTGAAATTTCACATATGGCAACCTAAAAATTTTGAAAATCACCTGTTGAGACATACTCTTAAAAAAAACACATTCAAATGTCAAATTTGTCTCAAAGAGTATTCTGCATCATCAAGTTTAAAATCTCACCAGATGATTCATACCGATGACAACAAATTCAAATGTCAAAATTGTCAAAAATCAGAATTAAAAAGTCACAAGATGATTCATACTGATGAAAAAACATTTAAATGTCACATATGTCAAAGAGAATTTTCTTGTTCTACATATTTGAAAGCTCATCTGAGGAGACATACAGCTACTTGTGAAAAAGCATTTGAATGTCAAATATGTCTATGTGAATTTTCATATTCTAGAACTTTAAAAAGTCACATGCTGAGACATACTGGTACTTGTGAAGGAACATTCAAATGTCTAATATGTCGAAGTGAATTTTCTCAATTTTCAAGTTTGAAAACTCACCAGATGATTCATACTGATGAAAAAAAATTAAAATGTCAAACATGTCAAAAACCTTTTTGGAGAAAAGCAGATTTAAAGCGTCACCAGATGATTCATACTGGTGAAAAAACATTCAAATGTAGAATATGTCCAAAAAAATTTTCTAGCGCTTCATATTTGAAAATTCATCACCTGATTCATACTGACTGTCCCGTAGCATAAAGCAGCTGTTGCATTAAGTTTATTTTTTTGATTTCTGTAGCACAAGGTCATAGTTATTTTGTTGACGTGTTTCACTCAACAGAAGCTTACAAATCCATTATTAATGCTTTTATTGATTGAATATTTGCATCACTGTGGTAAGCTAATTCCAGACTAAAAAAATTGGTGCAGAAATTTAATGCAGTGAAAAGGAGAATGATTGTTTGTAAATGCAGAATGAGGTAGATGGTAAAAGTATTTAAAGGATGGAAATATTCAGTTGGGGGCTTGAATGATGACAGTAAATTTGTTACATTAAATTGTATTGTACAGTGTGTATTTTATTTGATTCCTAGTTCCAGAATTAAAGCTTTGTATTTATTGTTGTTGTTTTGAATTGATAGTTTACATTTGAATCTCCAGCATCACAACATTGTTTGAGTGTTCAGTGATTGTTTAAAAGTATAGTATAACTTCACAAACACATTGTCTGATCAGCACAATCTCATATCAAGACGTCATCACATCTAGCACTCACTGGCCAAAAAAAAAACATTCAAATGTCAATTATGTGAAAAAGGTTTTGTTGATTCCTTGTATATGAAAAAACACCAGCTGTTGCATACTCATACGGAAGCATCACAATGTCAAACATGCTTTAAACTGTTTTCATATACCTCTTCTTTGGAAAAAATACCAGATGATACATACTGGTGAAAAAACATTTATGTGTCAAATATATCTGAAAAAATTTTGTGATTCCTCAAATTTGAAAACTCACCAGTTATTAATAAAAAAAACAACATTCAAATGTCAAATATGCAAATAAAAAATATTTTAAAATTCTACATCTGCACATTTGAAAATGCATCGTCATATTCATACTGATGAAAAAACATTTAAATGTCAGATATGTCAAAAAATGTTTTATGTACCGGAGTATAAAAAACATTAGTTGTTACCTACTAATAGAGAAGCTTTCAAATGTCAGGAATGTTTTAAAATATATTCACATACTTCAGATTTGAAAAAAACACCAGTTGTTGCATACTGATAAAGAAGCATTGAAATGTCAAATATGTTTTAAAATATTTTTGAATCTTTTATATTTGAAAAAACATCCCTGATGAAAAAACATTTTAATGTCAAATATGTCAGTCTGTTTGTCTGTCTGTACACCTTATACGTTATTTCTCACACATCCTATCTCGGATCAATCTGAAATTTTGCCCAATTATTTTTTCTTTACCTACTAAAAGAAGAATCAATAACAATTTTAAAAAATTAACCAATTAGTTAAATAACTAATGGTAATATATTATGTAGTTTATTATCTTGAACAAGGGAAATAAATTGTACTTGACTGGTGTGTTAGTGTAAGTTGAATTAACCCCTTTTTTACTCTGTAGGTCACCCTTTAAAGTTTGAAGCTAACAATAGATAACTTAAAACCTATTTTCATAAGGGATTCTCTGGCAGAATAGATACCGGTAGTGTATTGGCTTGAGGTGCCCTTACCCCTCGAGTTTGAATTCAGGTCGTTCACTTTTTTTTTTTTTTAAAGCATTTGAAAAGCGATCACTCAGATACCCCCTGCTTTCTCTTCCTACCCCCTTACCAACTGGTCTAGATAAGCATTGAGCATAGCGCATTGAGAAAGCATAAAAAATTAAGCTAAACAAAAACAGTTAGTAAAAATACTTGCAATCGCGCAGATTTATTGTTGTTAGTCTAAATCTATTACAAATCGAAATACAAAGACTGATCCAAACTAACTGATTCTACTGCGATTAATTATAAGCTTTTTTTTGTTGTTGTTTTTTAAAGTAGTTTTTTTTTTCTTGTTTTATAAAAAATACACCAGTTAAAGATTAAAAAAAAAAAAATTTTTAAACAATTCTGTGAAATAAATAACACATAATCATGCATTTCTGTTGAACATTTCATTCAATTATCTCTATTGGTTTAAAAGTTATGACCATTTATGTGTGAATATGTATTCTGTTTCTGTCGTTTTTCAACACCTACCCCTACATCAAGGGCGTAACACAAAAAAGTGTTAATAGATATCCCAGATTTAAAATTGTCATAATTATCAGAACATAATTGCGCATTTCTATGGAAAATTTTATTACATTATCTTTAAGCGTTAAAAAGTTATAGCAATTTAAATGTATAAGCTCCTCCTTTCGGTCACAATTTTTTGGGTATTTTAGGCTAATTTTCCGACACTAAAATGGTCATAACTTATGTTCTAATTAACCTAGAAGCATAAATGAGGTATCAATGAACTCCATTCAAAAAGATCTATCTAACTATACTAGTTTCATTTAGATTCATTAAAGTTGAAATTTTTATCAAAGTACCTAGATATGTCAATTTCGTTAGTTGTTTTTTTTTAAAACGACTAATACAGTTTGTATGTGTATATATGTATATATTGAAAAAAATTGAAGGGAGGGAACTTAACGAGACAAATGTTTATTTACACGAGGACATCACACGTACATAAACCAACGTCTGCCTTGAGCACAGCATCTTCATCAGCTCTAGACTTGGGCGGAACTCGTTCTTTCTTCTAATGTCAACATCTTTCTCAGTCTAGTCTCTAATAGTGCACACCTTCTGCACTGTTTTGGATGGCCGTGTGCATGGCAAGGTTATAACAATATATATATATATATATATATATATATATCCACATGGAGAGAGAGCATAAAGGAAGGGTTTCGGATTGCAGATGCTATACACAACAGCAGCAGAAGGGTTAAAATGCAACTGCGCCTGGTGATTACATTTGCCCAACCTGTGACCGCAGCTGTGTATTAAGGTTTGGTCTCTTTAGCCATATAAGAAGTTGCAAAGGGAAAAGATCGTCTCTCGAGACGTAAAATGCCACAGATATATATATATATATTAATTACAAACAATTCTTCAGAAGATAGATATTTATAATGTTCTTCTCGTGTCCATGTGCATGATAATTAAAAAACTTAAACCTTGATAAGTCATTGATTTTCCAGACAACTCATTCCATGCTTTATTGGCACCTGGGAAAATGAGCACTTGTACGAATTTGTCTTTGCAAAGGGAATAAGAAATTTGTCTTTATCTTTGTATCTTTCTGGGTATTTTATCAGGTTGTGTTTTGATATTTGTAAGTTGTGGTTCAGAGTTGTGTGTCCTTTTTATTCTTCTGTCCTCAAGTGTAACTAAGTTTAAGGATATTTTCTTATGGTGTTACTATAGTCAAATGTGAATATTTGCTTAACATAAATCTCACGGCTGACAAGTAAGCAGGTTAGGGTTAGTTTATCGTATGGTTAGGCTTTTTTTTTTTCTTAATCACATCCTGCTCTAAGCAAGTCTGTTTAAGTCATAGTCATAAGTGCCTGGACAGGGAAGCAGAATTCTTCATTACGGTACTGGAAATTATCGCGATATTTTTACTGTTATTTTTAGACAAACTCTGTCCCCCACAGCATAACAGAATTGTGTCTCGGATTTTTATGGAGTAGCGCCGTGGAATATAAAGCACGTGGATTCTAGTGCCAGGTATTCGGGGACTTGAACGTAGCCTACTAGCTGTAACATTCGGCTACAATAGCCCTTTAGCTGAACAGGGAAACACGGTAGACCTATGTGTTACGTTATTAACTCTTTCTCTCCTAATCGACGATACCATCGTTGATTTGACCTCATTAAAATTTAAAAAAATGTTTAATTTTATAAACATGTCTCTGTGTTATATAGAAAGGGCATGCATTTTCCTTTAATTCTATCCCAAATACAACATTTTCTGATAACAAACAAACGCTATTAAATCTTTATCATAACAGGGTAGTGAATTAGTAATGTGCAGAATGTACGTGGAAAAAATAATAACGGAGATAAAGAGTTAATAGACGTTACGTTATTGTCTTACTTACACGCACTTTCCTGCCCTTGTTTACAGTTGAAATGCACGGATATAGGCTATTAAGCTAACCCACTTCACCTAAAGTATGGGACCATAACATAATGAAATAAATTGATTGGAAATTCGATGTATTAAGTGCTTAATATATATTATATCTTGAAACACATGGTGGCCACATAACACGAAAATCTAAACAAAAAAAAAAACACGGGAAATTTGTTTTAGCCAAAATATACCTCGAAATCATAGGAAAAGTCACATTTTCCCTTGAAAATAAAAAAGAAAACCTGGAATTTTCCTATTAGAAATGTTTTTTAATCATTGAAAATACACAAAGCAAGAAGTACAAAAGTAAATGCTAGTTAAGTTAAAAGCTAAATTTAGATCTGTAATTTACATCTGGGTCATTAGTTTCGAGAGAAAGATTCTAGAACTACTAGTCGGCTTTCATTAGTCTCAGTTGAAATGTTATGGGAGTTAATGAGGCTTCGGAGATCATTTTACTATCAAGAAATTGTAGAGAAAGGTTTGCCAACAATTGTTTTGAGATTGCACAGCTAGTGCTGTAATTAGTTTTTTTTTATTTAAGTTAGCAAAACTAGTATATTGTTTTGCTAGAGTTCTGTTTGAATATGCAGTGTGTTTTAAAGTTATTCTGTTAGCGATTTTCATAGATCGAGGCTTATCTATAAATAAGCTTTTGGTGTAGGCCTATCCCGTGAACAAAGAGTACGTAAGTATCGATCATTTTAACTCCTTCTCTCCGTAATTATTTTCCTCGTTCCGATAGTAGGCCTATTATTCGTTTTGCTCATTTGTATTCCACTATCCTGTTATGATTAAACTTCAATACCTTTTTTGTTTGTTATCAGAAAATGTTTTAGTTGGTATTGAATTATAGGAGAATGCATGCTCCCTTTACATAACACAAATTAAAGTTTATAAATCCAAAAATTTAGTTTATTGGAGTGAAATCAACGCCGATTTCGTCAATTAGTAGAGAAAGAGGAAAGCGCATTATTAAAAAAAAATACTTTATGTGCACTTTCCAGCTCTGTAGACTCGGATTTCTAAGTACTTTCGCTTGTAGTAGGCCTACATATTCATTTGTATTGATTTGCCAACTGCGATCTCTCAATACGGCGGTTCTCGACTTTGTTTATTGTGTCTATTTATTTATTTTAAATTCGTTCTCAATATTCTTCTGATCATCTTCTTACGTTTTTATGTCGTTTTCCTACTAAAGCTACCACATCAGTTCTTCGCTGTCGTGCAGTGTCGCATCTTCACAAATGCAGTAGTCTATTCGAAATATTCGAACTCCGCCCTTAAAACTATAGGCCTATCTATCAATACAATGTACAAGTTATTTCCCTTATTCGATAGCAAACAAAATAATTAATTACCAATGATTAATTGACTGATTGGGTATTATGTTTATTGATTCATGTTTTGTTAGGTAAAATAAATAATTTTTTTAAGTTCAACTTGATCGGATAATGCGTGAGGGAGAAATAGCGTTAACAATTATTTAAGGGGACTAAACCCAACAAATTAAGCCATATCTGTGAAAACTGAAGGATTAGTTTCCCTAGTTGATCCCAAATAAAATGATTAATTACCAGTAATTAATTGACTAATTGGTTACTTTTTGTTTTATTGATTCATGTCTATGTCAATGAAAAATTGTGCGAAGTTTCAACTTGATCCCAGAATGGGTTTGAGGGAAATAACGTGTACACACTTTTTACCAGACAGACAGACAGAGTGAGTTGACATAAGCTTTGTAAACGTCCCCCCCCTCCACTACACCCAGGCTTTTTCCTTTTCTCGCCGACTGAATTTTGTTGCTACAATGTACGCGGGACGATCGTTTGTCAAGTGTAAATATTTACGATTTTTGCGAAAAAGATTAAAACGGAAGTCAATTATTTGAGATATGACTTTACACGTGCCAAAATGTAGATAACAGAAGTAGTGGCTCGATCCTGGGGTGTGTAGGCAGTGCTTTACACGAGTGCAGAAGTTAGGAAACACTTTGAAGAAAAAAATTCAGCTTTAAACTAAATAAGCAGATCCTAGATAATTTTTACGGCGCGACTATACAAAATCTGCTAAAATACAGAATAACTTGTTGGCAAGGCAACGCTTCATCTAAACAGTTGCGCCTAGAAAACATTATAAAAAGGGCATAAAAAATCACACGCACAACATTACCATATTTAAAGGAACTTTATGAGCAGAAACGTCTAAGAAAAAATCGCAAAAATCTTGGAAGACAACAGTGGTTGTTGTCTTCCATCATAACTGCGTCAAGTCGTCGCGAAGTGGGCGACTTCTGTCAATCAAGATAAGAACAGAGCGGTACAAAAACTCGTTCGTACCTCACTCGGTCAGACTATATCAACGCCACTCGTTGATCAAGAAACATGAAAAGTACCAAGATGCCTGTGTGTAGTCGCTGAATGAACTTTTTATGTTGTGTCTGTTCTATTTATGTGTCAATTGTTGTGTTGTCTGTATATTTTTTATTAAAAGAACATTTCTATAAATCAAATAAGAACATAAAACTAAAATGTTATTTAACCTTGGTTAGGCCAATAATAGAATATGCATCCAGCTGTTTGGGACCCCTCAACTCAAGATAACATTAAGAAACTGGAACAGACACAAAATAGAGCAGTGAGATTTATAACTAACGAATATTCACATTTGACTAAAGTAACACCTTTAGTAAAATCACTAAATTTAGAAAGCCTTCAGGACAGAAGACTCAAAAGTAAAGTAGCAATTATGCATAAAACACTGAACCATAATCTTCAAATACAAAAACAAAATTTAATAAAATACTCTGAAAGACACAAAGATAAAGGCACATTCCTCGTCCCATATGCTAGGACACATTTGTATAAGTGCTCCTTCTTCCCTTGTGCTATTAGAGCATGGAATGGGTTGCCTGAGCTAGCCAGGAAAACCAGTGACTTGGCAGAATTTAAGCCATTGGTTAATATGCGTGACTAAATGCATGACGCGTAGGACGTAATCATCTTATTTTTTGAAGTAACGTCTGTATTATATAAGATAAGATAAGATATGAGAAAAGAGTCCTTTTAATCACAACAAATTTTCATAAGAATCAATAAAGCAGTCTTAGTCTTAAGATGGGAAAAAAAATCTCGATAACGTATTTTTTACCAAACTACTGAAATCGATGTTTCTTAGTCACGTAAGTGATTTCATTAACCTACAAAATTATCATGTTTCATTCGTGAATGACCAGTTTTAAATGCAAGCGCTAAAGAGTTATATAATATCCATTATGCTTCTATCCACTTATCTTATCAAATGCAGACGTTTACTTCAAAAGAGAAGATAATTACGTCCTACGCATCTCACATGTCAATCTAGTGATGCATGTTAATGAAAGACTTAAACTCTGCCAAGTCGTTGGTTTTCATGTCTGATTCAGGCAACCCATTCCATGCTCTATTAGCACTACATCTCAAGCAATTCAAATTTCCTCTTACTCATATGATATTGCCGTAAAATACTGTTCAGAAATGCAATCTGCCAAGAAGCCTTTCGTATAGACGCACAATATTAAGACTGAGTAGAAGATTCAGCTTTTTTTTTTTTAAATATACACTTTTACTTTATAATGTTTTATATCACTGATTTTCCAAACATTATATATCTATAGCGTGCTGCATGTATGCTATGTCCATAGACATATATATTATATGCATATATGTCTGTGGCTATTTCTTTCTTCACCAGCAATATTTTTTTAAGGCAACGATTATTTTCAAATTGGCCAAAGAAACAAAAACTAATGAAATTCTACGCCAAAGGTTAGATTATGGATTCACTTGCTGTTCTGTCATTTGAATGAGAAGGTCAGAAAATGCAATTATAGTAAATATATAGGGGGGGGGGGGATAAATGTATGCATGCTATTTCTTTCTTCACCAGAAAGAGTTTGTTTTGAAGGGAGCATTCATTTTCAAATTTGCGACAGAGAACAAAATAATAAAGAAGTTCTGCGGAAAAAAAAAAAAAAAGTTAAATTATGCATTCACTTGCTGTTCTGTCCGTTGAGTGCGAAAACAGTATTGAAATATATACACTTATTTCTGAAATTGCTACTCGGAAGGTCAGAAAATGCAGTTATAGTAAATAAATAGGGGAAAAAATAAATTTACTATCTACTAATTCAGCATAATTTACATCATGTCCTATAGATCTCATATCAAGATCAGAAAGGGGAACTATACCTTTTTTTTTTTTTTTTTACTTATGTCTTTATTATAAAATGACTCTTAATCCGGAGCCCTTTCCCCCCATATTCTCATGATTGTCCTTTCCCCCCGTTTCCCCGTTTTGTCAGCTTTTCTTTTATCTCACGAAAATGAAGTTAGAAATCGTCTTAGTTTGTATTTTTGATAAGCCACCAACAGCCCAAAGCCTAAGGATAAATTGTATGTTAAAATTGTATAATTATGTTCAAAATTAAGGTCGTTATTAAAGAGTGCCTAATTTTCCGCCTTGTCAAAAAGTACCCAATTTACTGGTGCCTAACTTTCCAGTGCCTAAATTTCCAGATATCCTCTAGTTCTCTACAATAATTCAAAGTTTATTCACGAATGTTTTGATGTAGGCCTACTTGTTATACTACATATGTTTCTTCCTTATGGTGATCGAATGGTGAAACTTTATTTCTATCCTGGTGATCATGAATCGACAGAATCGTCCATAAAGCACATTATAAAGTGCTATTTGCGCTATGTGAGTTTGTTGATTTTTATATAGATACAGGTGATACAGGACAGTTTATAGGCCAAAAATGCCCTAAATCATTACATATTTTTTGTTTTTCTATTTTATTTGAGGCCACCCTATTCACTTCGATAGAGCCTCCCTATTCACTTCGTCTAGGGCCTCAAATTATGTAATTCCAGCCCTGCTTGCCGACAGAAGAGCTAGTGCTTCTCTGCCGTGAATGTCAATATTACACTCCTTGAAGGAGCTCTTAAGCGTGTCTTTATTGCGCTTGTTTTGACCCCCCCCCCCCCCCCCCAAGGGAGCGTTTTCCTGCACACAGCTTCCGGTACCGAAGTCGTTTGAGAAGGCGATTGTCTGGCATGCGGACTATATTATAGTAATACATGCCCCTTACTATTGTCATTTATTGTCATTGCTCTGTAGTCTATATAGATCATTAAGACATAATGCATATTGTTCAAAAGAAAAATAATTAAACTTGAATTTTTTGAAGGTATGCGTGTTTTATTTTATTCGTGCCTTTTTTTTTATTTTATCATAATTTCGCTTTATATAGTGGCAAAATAGATCATTATAGATCTAATTGTAAACCATATATTCTGTTAACATTTTATTTCTTTTTTTTTTTAATTTGCATGTGTTCTGTAGACATTCATTTCAGCAAATAAACGTAAAAATCATCATAGTCGACAACATTAGAACAAAAAACTCTCACAAAAAAAAAGTTTAATATAGATCTAGTAAAGGGAGATTAATATGCTTGTCAACAAGATGGCGACCGGTCTAGGTATCTTTTCACTTTTTCTCTGTCTAGATTAATCTGCATCATTACTTGTAATAAAACTTTAAACTAATACCCCAATTTAATAGATCTATAATCTAGATCAGGGGGGGGGGGATCGTAATTTAGTGACTGAATTTTTGCTTTGATTCTATTTAATAATTTATTATTTATTTTGTATTTTTGGTGAGATTTTAATATTCAACTAGCCCTAGATCTAGAATTCTAGATCTAGAGACATTATGATTAGAAGGACTAACTGTCACTTGAACAAGCACAGCCAAGGGGGTTTTGAGTTTAAAACCCCCTACCAGGGGGTTTTGCAGTCAAATCCCACTCTTCTATAAAACAAAACCCCCAAAAAGAATGTATTTGTAAATAAAAGACAATCCCCAAATAGCAAATTCCAAGACTAACTAAGAGTAAGAGCATAGCAAGGAAAATTTTGATTTTAAAACCTCCTCCAAAATTTACATTAAAACCCCCTCTTCAATATATGACTATTTATTTTATACATCAGTCACCAGATTCTATGAGCGTAGCCAAGAGGGGTTTGTGTTTAAAACCCCACTTCAGTGGGGTTTATCTAATAGCTAAAACCACCTCTTCAATATAAAAAGCAAATTACACTCTCAAAATTCTATGATTGTAGCCATAAGGGGTTTTGAGTTTAAACCCCCTCCAGCAGGGTTTGAAGCTAAAAAAAAATACCTCTTGAATAAAAAAAAAAGCAAATTACACACTTTTATAATTCTATAACTATAAGCATAGCCAAGCCAAGGGGGGTTTGAGTTTAAACCCCCTCCTCCAGAGGGCTTTTTTAAAGTTTAAACCCCCTCCTGATGGTTTTGAGTTTAAATACCCTCATACAGAGAGTTTTGAGGTTGAAAACAGCTAAAAATAAAACTTTTTAATAGCAGGATAATGCACTGTAGATACCTCCCAATATGCATTTTGTTGGCTTTTAATACCGGAAATAGTGCTTGGTGGCGGGGGTCTGCCCCGCGCTGGGCAGCTAACGACGCTCCTCTAGACCTCCTTGCTGGCGGGAAGTCTACAATTTTTCCACTAACTCCAGAAAGAACCTATTCTAGGTTACAATAAATGTCTTCCGCAAGAATGAATGGATGAATTATACACACACACGCATACACACACATATTAATTTTTTTTTGCGCGAGGGGGGAGAAAAAATTCCTGGCTACGCCCATGATCTAGATCTATATAACTATACTATACTAATACAAGATCATCTTCACTTTTCACTTCACTGGCTGGAAGATCTAGACTATCTCTAGAGTCTTTGATGATCTATCTATTCTCTCTTTCTAGATTTAAACTCTTGACATTTAGATCTAGATCTATTATCGATCTAGATCTATCTAAAAACTATAAAATCTAACCTCTTATCTATAAGTAGAATCTAAAGACTAGATAGATACAAATAACTAATACTATAATAATATAGAAGGTAAACCAGTGCTGACATTATAAAAAGAAGTTGATCTAGATCTTAAATTTGAATTTTAAAAAACAATTTTTTTTTTCAGATGTAAAACTTCTCTAAAATTTAGACCTGTCCATGATGGCTGATACAGGGCATGACTTTACGTTTGATCTGAACCATGTTTTACAACATGTGAAGGTAGAAATAACAGAGCCAAGTGAAGAAATAGAAGTAACAGAACCATGTGGAGAAATAGAAGAAACAGAGCCAAGTGAAGAAATAGACTTTCAAGTGATCAAAATTGAGATGACAGATGAAGATGAATCAGACTTGGATACACAGCAATCAGAAACTTCTAATGTGAATCTTGGACATCAGGTATTCCATTTATGCATAAAATGTAACATAATCTATAATGGATAGAGCTAAAAAGTAAACATGTTTTATGAAAAAAAAAAAAAAAACTTTATTTAGAAGAAACACATGCAGTAAAATGAGTATAACTCATATTGAATGATCGATTCTCTTATGTTAATTGTTATGACTGTCTGGCTTTGTTGTTAATATGATCGAATTTTTCTAATCTAGTTTTTCTGACATTCTGCAACAGTGCCATTGATATTCCAGTTGTAAGAGATTTACATAGTGGAATCCATTTCGTTTAAAGTTGTAGTGAACATTTTAACAAGGGCAATAACTTAATTGTAGTCAACAAAGTTTAAAAGTTCTCCAACAGGAGGGTATTTCAGTTGTGTTTAACCTTTTTTTTTCACTGTGTCGACATGAATTTTTTGTTGTTTTTTTTTGCAATAACTTTCTTGGGCAGTGTTGTTGTTTGTTGTTTTTTTTTTTCAATGTTTTATTTTTTTTTCGATTTAAGAGATGTATTTTCTCTTCACAACATATCTAAGAACATCACAATACCATTGTGGTTAGAACAAACAAAAAATCTATATCATCTAGAAAGATGGACTTTACTAAAAGTTCAACTGTAGAAACAAGGATTTTGTGGTATATTGGATAAAAATAGTTATAGCGTGATTTCATTGAATTGATGTCAGTTTAATAAATGGACTAGTATAGTTGTTTTATTCTCTTGAACAGCTTTATCATCTGCTATATGAACACCTCTGACTGACCAGGGTTATCAGGGGCCCAGGAGAGCATAATAGCAAACTTTGTACCCCCCAAAAAAAAGATACAATTGTTGAGTGATAATGGCGACCCAAAAATGTATTCAACACCATTACATTAGATAGATGAACATGACCTTCATTTAAAACTCTTTAGTGAGAAAGGGTCAATCAGTTGCTGGTCAGTGGTCATCCATCTTGTGCCAGAATTGCATGGGATACAATACTTTTGTGTGTGTGTGTGAAATATCATGAATTCCTTTTTTAATAACCTTCCCAAAAAAATATCAAGTTTTAATAGACACAGGAGTAAATGACCTTTACATCATCTGCCATATAGACTATTGGAATGATTAACTAGAAGGTCACCCATGAATTAACCCCTCTTTAAAATTAATAAAGTGTTCCAGTAAATACTCAGAATTAGCGAAGTGTTCCGTTAAGGAAAAAGTTAGGAAAACACTGGTGTAGAGGCACTACAGTTGCGCTGGGTCAAACACTTAGTTCATATTCTGGAAGATCACAAGCAAAGTTGATCTTTGTTAGGGAGCTTCAGTTAAAGAGGACTATGTAACAGAGATGCCCTGGAAGCACCATAAAGATCAACTCAGGCAACATTTTAGCCCTCACTAGTGTAAAGGGATGTATCTGGCAGCAGATGGCGGATGTAGAGACCGCTGCATAACAAAGGTCACCTAAAAAAAAGACCTTGCTGAAGATATGTGCAGATGACAGAAAGAAAACTTAGATAGATGCTTGGAGCACAACAGCTTTGTTAATATAAGATGTGACTAAATATGCAGGTCCCATCTGGGTCTGTGTAGTCTTCTGAAATACTGCACTGATCTTTGGAAGACAAAGCCTTGTTGTAAAATAGCCGAGTGTTAGTATTGAGTGTGTATAATTTTTTTGCTTTTTTTTTTCAGTATTATTTCTAATTCTATTAAGCCGATCATCCAATGTAAGAAACATTGATAGTGAAATAGTAGTAAAAAAGAGCCACTCAAGTTTTGTCCCTTTTAGGTCCAAGTGGTCTAACTGATCACCAGTTCAATAGATCTAGGTCAAGGAAGCAAAAAGATTTGGGTTTTTTTTTTGCTTAGGTTTAAACATAGCTTTAATTTCAAAATAATGAGCTATTTAAAATAGATTTTGCATATAATAACATTTTATTATCCTCCTGGAAATCAGTCTTAGAATTGGTGCATTACACATAACAAACCATTAGAATGAGATTATAGGAAATAAATGTTCATACCAGTTGTAGGATGTGAAGAAAACTTGTAAGTGAAATATACATTAGAAGTATATATATTTGGCACCTTATGTCTCGGAAGACAATGGATGCGCCCAGATGAGTCACTGGCTTTGGCTTCGTCTTGAGACTGGGCAGAATCTGGTGTGACTAATCAAGCCAATTCTGGAGCATCAGAGTTTTCCACAGTTCTTGCATATATAAGCAATTTTTTAGGGCTAGCTAATAGGGCAGCTTTCTTTTTCTTTCTCTTGACTAAGGCCACTTTGTTTCTTTTGTTCGCGGTGAGGTTCAAACTAGCACTCATAGTCTGTCTCCATTAGTATAGTTATTTTAAATTGACACAAATTTAGGTTCAGTTAATATTTTTTAAGTACCGGTACATTTTATTTTTTTTACAGGAATGCCCCATTACGCAAGAGATACAAATGACTAATTTTACTGACTGTAATAATCCATGGTCCTTAGCTGGGACAGCGAAGGCAGATGACAGTCCTTTTCCTGTAGCTATCTTTATGGCTGGACACTCCCCTGTCTTCGGAGTGCCTGTGAGTGAGGTAAATAAATATTATCAACCGAAATGAAAAACTAGTCCTGGGAATTTGAAATAATACTACTTCTAAAATACATAGTAGTTACTAGACTAGAAACAAGAATTCATGCTTCTTAGTGTAGAGTGTAGGTTGCTCTTATCTTTTCTTATACAATACATCTAGTCATACATGTTAACCAATGACTTAAATTCTGCTAAGTCACTGGTTTTCCTGGCTGCTCTAATAGCACTAGGGAAGAAGAAGCATTTTTACAAATTTGTCCTAGCATATGGAACGAGGAATGTGCCATTATCCTTGTGTCATTCTGAGTATTTTATTAGATTTTGTATTTGAAGATTATAGTTCAATGTTGTATGTATAATTGCTACTTTACTTTTTGAGTCTTCTATATCTAAATTTAGTGATTTTACTAAAGGTGTTACTCTGGTCAAATGTGAATATTCATTTGTTATGAATCTCACTGCTCTATTTTGTGTCTGTTCCAGTTTCTTAATGTTTTCCTGAGTTGAGTCCCGAACAGAGGATGCATATTCTATTATTGGCTCCATTGTGACAACTCAGCCCTGATACAAACTAGCAAAGAAGCACTGATTATCTTACTTTTACACAATCTTTCAAAGCAATTGGAACATGTGTCTTTTTGAAATAAAACCATAAAACATACTTCTTTTAGTGATAGGACTATTTACTTCCACATATCCCAAGCTCTTTAGGCAGCAGACCATTCCTTTTTCCTGCTAAATATTCATTTCATTTTTACAAAGCTTAATTCAAGTCAGTCTGTGCACATTATTTCTTCCACACCCATTCTTGGAACAAATTGAAACCTTGCACAATAGTTCATTGGCATAGACAAGGCATGAATCATACAAAAAATAATTAACCAACTAGTTAATTACTGGTAATCAATTATTTTGTTTGATATTAAATAAGGGAAATGACTTCTATATTATTGAGAGATATAGTTGGAAGTGCAGAGTATTTTCCCTTAGACAAGCTTTGTTTTTATTTGCTTGTTTAAGTAATGGAGTCACTTTTACAAACATTTTCTTACTTTTGCTTTCTGATCTTTAAGTTTTCTCCACAATTACCTTTGGCTACTCTCTTGTTTTACCGATTCTCTCATGGAGTCATTAATTTTATTTATAAGCTATTAAGACAATTTAAATAAAACCACTCTAATGTGGTAAAATGATAATCAGCGAATTAGGTTCTTAATTTCATCTCATGTTTCCATTTTTTTCCTCTTGGAAAAAGGAGAGGGATTGTGGCAAAGAAATTTTTAAAATATTGTCAAAAATGATGGGACAAATGCTTTCACCTTTAATTTTAAACAGTTAAGAATTATAATGGTCAAGTAAAGAGATTTTACTTCACAATCTAGAAATTTGATTGTGCCATTTACAGATTTTATTGCTCCCTATTCTCCCTCACTAAGCCAATACTTTCTAGCTTCTTATTCTTTCCATGTAATGTTATGAGCATCAAAATGAATTACTTGTGCAAGCCATTATGTAACTAGCCATCATCTTCATGAAGGCATTAACACTGTGCTGTAAGACCTCGAGTGTTAAAATACATTTTGAAAAGTCAAGACATTACTAAAGAGACAAAAGCCTGTAGTCACCTATCTATGCACAAGTCTTCTGTGTCGGTCCTCACCTTCATGAAAGTATTGACGCTGCTGTAAGATTTAACCTCTAGTCATGTTCATAAAGGGATACAACTCCGTTGGGTAAAACTAACTTTATGTCACAGACCCAGTAATATCTAAATCACTTGACAACAATTTTGTTTAATCAAATCAGTTGACTCACAGTATGGTATATGGTATATATGGAGAAAAGAGCAGGAACCATCCATTGACAGCATTCACTAAGGCGATTTGAGTTTTCCAGTCAGCTATATGACCTTTGGATTAGTAATTGCAATTAGTACTTTCAAAAGAGCTATTCCTTGATTGCTCAGACATTGAAAGCACACAATCTCATGCATGGACAATATTTGAGTATTTCATAAATCATGGAAAAAAAACATCTGTAGCATGAAAGAAATTTTCAAAGAACTGAAAATGAGTTTAAAACTAATGGATTACCAATTCACAGTGAAGACTATCCCAGGAAAGTTGAACATTTAAGATGTGTTTAAATACTGAGGCTCTTCTAACCTATCCTACTATAGTTACATAATGTTACAAATTGTTGCTGAAAATGTATTTTATCTTATTATAGAAACAAACTGCTACAATTTTATTTCTGAAGAATAATTTTAAACACTCTAACATTCTTTATGATTAGCAAAGTTAGACAACCTAACCATTTGTTATAGTTATCACTATTTACTATCATACATTTTTACAACTACTACATTTAATTATTTTTAAATAGGTGCAGGTTATTAAACAAGAGAAAGAAGTGGCATCAGGAAAGAGCTTTTTTTGCAATAGCTTACAAGATAAGATAGAAGAAAAACGACGGAATGGACATTTATTTGGACAAAATATTAAAAGTTCCACTTATTCTCCAGCTAAGAAAAATCATCAATGTCAAAAATGTCTAAAACAATTTTCTAAACTTTCACATTTAAAAAGACATACTGGTGGTAAAAGATGTCAACAAAGATTTTCTAAATCTTTCATTTTGAGAAATCGCAAGCCTATTCGCAGCAGTGAAAAGCCATTTCAGTGTGAAATATGTTCAAAAGGATTTTCTCAAACTTCACATTTAAAAACTCATACTTACATTCATACTGGTGAAAAACCTTTTAAATGCCAAATATGCCTTAAAGGATTTTCTTCCTCATCACATTTAAAAAGACATCATTTGATTCATACCGGGGAAAAACCATTCAAATGTCAAATATGTCGAAAAGAATTTTATTCTTCTTCCCATTTGAAAAGACACCATTTGATTCACACCAGAAAAGAATTCAAATGTCAAGTATGTCTGAAGATATTCTCCACATCCTTAATTTTAAAACATCATCAAAGAATTCATGATGTTAAAAAAACATTTAAATGTAAAAAATGCAATGAAGAATTCTCTTCTGCTTCCCGTTTGAAAAGACACCATTTGATTCACGACAGAAAAAAATTCAAATGTCAAGTATGTCAGAAGGAATGCTCTACAGCTTTAGTTTTGAAACATCATCAACAAATTCATACCAGTCAAAAACCATACAAATGTCAAATATGTTTAAAAGGATTTTCTAAGACTTCACATTTGAATAGGCATCAGTTCATTCATACTGGTGAGAAACCTTTTAAATGTCAAATATGTCTCAAAGGATTTGCTTCATCCTCACATTTGAAAAGACACACCTCAATTCATGCCAATAAAAAAAAAATCAATCGTCAAATATCTCTAAAAAAAAATTCTAAAGATTCAGTTTTGAAAAATCTTCAGCCAACTCATATCAATGAAAAACCATTTAAATGTGAAATTTGTCAACATAAATTTTCTACATCTGCAAATTTGAAATATCACCAGCGAGTTCATAATAGTAAACGGTTTAAATGTGAAATTTGTTCAAAAGAATTTTCTCAGAGTTCACATTTGAAAACACACAGTTATATTCATACTGGAGATAAACCATTTAAATGTGAAACATGTCTCAAAGGATTTGCTTCTTCTTCACATCTGAAAAGACACTGCTTGATCCATACTGGTGAAAAACCATTTAAATGTAATATATGCCTTAAAGGATTCGCTTCAACTTCACATCTGAAAAGACACACTTTGATTCATATGAGTGAAAAACTATTCAAATGTGAAATATGTCTAAAGAGTTTTTCATCCAATTACCATTTGGCAAGACACAATTTGATTCATACTAGTGAAACATTATTGTAATGTCAAATTTGTCTAAAAGTATTTTCTGCATCTTCAATTATGAAAAGCTATCAGCAATCATTTAAAATTCAAACATGTTGCATAGGATTTTCTCAGCTATTCAATCACCAGTTTGTTTTATATAGGTCAAAATAACAATTCAAATGTCTAATCTGGCTAAAGGGATGTTCAACTTCATATTTGAAGATACACCTTTAGATTAATTCTTGTGAAAATCACTTCAAATGCTGATTATGTCAGAATAGATTTTCTTGATCTTTACATATGAAAGCACCATTAAATTCTTGTAGCCTTTTTCTATGCAAAATAGGTTGAAAATAATTGTTTCAATCTTTAGGTTAAAAAAATAAGGAAACATATCAAACTTAGTTTGGTCCAAACTCTTTTTTTTTATAAATCTATTCTGTAACACTTAGCTCACCCATATATTTATCTGTAATTGGCTTTTGTATGTGCACTACATTGGCATCTTCAGTTAAATAATTTAAATTAAAATGTGTATTCTATTAATTCTTTTTATAACCTCTAGAGATAATTTATTTATAAAGCTTTTTTATTTTTTTTAAGTATTTAACAAAGTGTAGTTGTTTACAAAGAATTTTTAATGCTTTATGTTATTCGGTACATAAATATGACTTTTTTCTTGTCTTCCATAATTTCTTGGGGTTCCTATAGTTAATTATGAAAATGTCAAGAAGTCTGAATGACAGTCCAACTCGCATATCGCATGACCAGGCAGCCATATACATATATATATATATAAAGAGTTGCAAACTGTTCTGAATGGACTATAGCACTCTGAACATGCCATAAGTATGAAAGTAGTGTGATATAATAGCTAAAATTATTTTTTTTAAATAAAAATGAATTTTAAACAATAATTCTATCAAATACTTTGCAGTTTGACACCCCACCCCTTTTTAAAAAAATGTAATGATTATTAATAAAATAATTAAAGCTATAATTTTCTTTTTTTTTTTTTTCAGTATATACATATATATTACTATCTGATATTGTATCTATTTTATTGCACATAAATTTAAAAGATAATGAATTTTAAACAATAATTCTATCAAATACTTTGCAGTTTGACACCCCCACCCCTTTTTAAAAAAATGTAATGATTATTAATAAAATAATTAAAGCCATAATTTTCTTTTCTTTTTTTTTCTTTTTTCAGTATATCCATATATATTACTATCTGATATTGTATCTATTTTATTGCACACAAATTTAAAAGATAACATTTAAGTTTTCTGCTTCTTTTGTTGCTAGTAGTAAAAACCTCACAAGTCATGATGGCTATGAAATGTCCTTAAAGCTCTAGACCAGCGGTTCTCAACCTTTTAAACTTGGCGACCCCTTTTTACAATCCACCACTCTGCCGCGACCCCCCCCCCCCCCACACACACACACAGAGCAATAGAAGAGTAGATAATAACAATCCACATTTTCGATGGTCTTAGGCGACCCCTGGCCAGTCGTCAATCGACCCACAAGGGGGTCGTGACCCACAGGTTGAGAACCCCTGTTCTAGACTCTATTACATGATGTACCGGTACACTTCAGAGCAGGGGTGAACTGGGTGTCAAAATTGGCCCTGGCATTACCATACAACCTGGCCCACAAATAGTGTAACATATATTTGATGAGAATCCAGTTGTACCTGTCCTTAGAATCATTATCTAAAGGTTGCTAATGTATTGATTCATCCGAATATATTCACGCTGTTGTATGCATATGTCTATGTGAACTATATGCCTTATCTTATTTGTTAATCACTTAGTATGTATACAGGTACAGGCTTTTTCATTATTTCAAACGTAAAGTCTTTTTAACAAATCTTGTATAAAAGACAAATCTGGGGCAAAATATGATGCTTGTTGAGGTTGTTGTCTTCTTGATATATGTACCTGCGAGTACTGTTTAGCAGTAAAGCTATGTAGGAATTTTAAATCTTGGTTTTAAAATGTTTTTTTTTGTTTAAGAAAAAATACAGTATACAATATTAACATTGAAAGCAAAAGGTGTTCTTTCTGAAGAACAGAGGAATTTGCAGCTATTTTGAGCAGTTATAGTGAAATCTTTTTCATACAGTTCTTGAAAACTTAATATGACAGATGAACACACATTACATAATGCTAAAAAAAAATGCTGACATTTGACATTGCTTACAAGGCTTTAATAAATAACACACTCAAATTGTTCAATTCTTTTATGTTAATTACCCTTATATTTATGAGAAGTTAATATTCATCTACTTTGTTTAATTATTTTCAAACAGGTACAGAACTTTAAACAAGGAAAAGAAACACTAATAGAAATGGGTGTGTTTTCTAGTAGACTACAAGAAAAAATAGAAGAAAACCATCCTATTGGAACTGTTTTCGGAAAAGAAGTTAAATTTGCTTCTTGCCAGCCAACTATCAATAATCAATGCCCTCTCTGTCTTAAACAATTTTCCAGAAGCTCAATATTAAAAACACACCTGTTGGCTCATTCTGGAGAAAAACCATTTATTTGTCCAACGTGTCATAAAGGCTTTTCTCACCGTACATATTTGAAAAACCACCAACTGGTTCATACAGGGGAAAAACCATTTAAGTGTTCAATATGTCATAAAGCGTTTTCCTGTCCTTCACATGTGAATCGTCATCTGCGAATTCATACTGGAGAAAAACCGTATGAATGCTCAACATGTCACGAAGCTTTTACTTGCTCTTCACACTTGAAACGCCACCAGCTGACTCACACAGGTGAAAAACCGTTTCCTTGTCAAACATGTCATAAAAGCTTCACTCGATCTTCGCATTTGAAACGTCACCAGCTGAGTCATTCAGGTGAAAAACCTTTTAAATGTCCAACTTGTCTTAAATCTTTCTCTGGCTCTTCCTACTTGAAAGTTCACCAACAGATTCACACAAGGGAAGAAACCTCATAAATATCAAATATACTTCTATTCTAAAAAAAATCAACATTTGGTTAATTCTGATGAAACAAAGAAATGTTGAAAGGCTTTCTAGATCTTTGTATTCAATGAGACACCAGCTAATTTTGTATTGATGAAAAAACATTAAAATGTTACATGTGTTATAAAGGCTTCTCTCGATGTTGAAAATTCACACTGGGAAAAAAATGATTCAAATGTTAAATAGGCAGCATGGATGTTTGTCTAAAGACGGATAAATGAAACCAACTGTTGAAACACTGTTTCAGTGTCACATGTTCTCATGGAGTTTAACCAGCTCAGTCATGCGTTTGAAAAAAACATTTAAATTCTGCATTTGTCAGCATGGATTTATCCCATATTGAGAAATTCATATTGGGGATAAAACATTTAAATGTTTAATTAAATACCCGGTATGTTTAAAATACGTTTTAAAAATCTTCATGTTAAAAAAGACACTAACTAATCTACAAAACCGGTAGTGATAAGCCTTTTAAATGTGAAGGTGTTCAAAGTATTTTCTATATTAGGGAAATCTATTCAAATAATGTCAAGTTTTTCAAGATTTGGCTCCTAAAAGACCATTTCTAAGAAAAACAAATTTTGATATTTAGCAAACAACTGCTGATTTAATCTGGTGATAATCTATTATAATTTCAAACATGTCATCAGATATATTTATAATGTTCAAATTTGTCAAAACTCCAAATACCAAGGACTTCCACTAAATAAGCCCAAGTGCTGTAGTGACCCACACAATTAACCACTCACCAGCTCTTCCTATAAATATTTAAGACTCAAAAGAAATTAATAACTCTTTTGCTATTTGGTGAAAAAATGTGACAAAAGAAGTATGTTTTTTGTCATGGAAATTTGTTGTGGAATTCTTTTAAGATAGGAGTCTGTATCCTACGCTAATGCAAAGACTTTTTAACTTGGCTTATTTTAAAGAAGATACAATGAGATTCATGTGATTTTTTTGTGCCATTTGTTTTTTATTAAGCAGGATCTTGATAATAAAGTTCTGAATAAAATGATTACAAATTTTAAGCTGTTTTATAAGTATTAAGGGAGGCGCAGTCCGAACTGGAGATTCTGGATTCAAATCCTGGTGAAGACTGGGATTTTTAATTTAGGATCTTTGGGCGACTCAGCTCTAATAGGTACCTGACATTAGTTGGGGAAAAGTAAAGGCGGTTGCTCATTGGGCTGGCCACATGACACCCTCGCTAACTGGGCAGTAACAGATGACCTTTACGTCACCTGCCCTATAGACCACAAGGTCTGAAAGGGGAACTTTCTTTACTTTTGAGTATTGAGGCTTTAAAAGATAGTTTTAATACAATCAATGTGAGATTTAAAAGCTTCAGGTTAACATACACTTCAACCTTTTATTGAACCAGTGGCGTGCCTGACATATCAACCGGGAACAAGATAATTCGTTCATCCGACAAAAGTTTTTTGCTACAAATTGGTCACTAACAAATCATTCACTGGATAGTAAATAGTAACATACTGTTTATATTCTTGTCGCGTGTTTAATTTGTTAAATTATGCTAAATATGAGGGATCTAGGATAAGTGCTTGTCAAGTGAGATGTATCAGGAAAAGAAAGTAAAGAAAAGGTCTACTAAATCTAATTACATAGGGCCTATATATGCAAAACCAGGAGATTGGTTAACTCCAGATCAATAATAAGTATGGCCTCCTTCAGTTGCTAAGCGACTATGGATCATCTCATGGAAATGAGGTGAATGCCTGGGCAAGAGTTCTTCCTTCTCCGTGCAACTGGTGTAGGCCTAGCCAAAGAAGCAGCAAGTGCCGATACAGTTTGGGATCAGCGGAGTCGCATAGCTGCTAATTGCCTAACGGTCATCGGCTCCTGATTTGTCCTCAGGGTTAACTTAGTCTTTCCCTGATACTGAGGAAATGTACATATTCCAATTCATTTTCTATTGATAAACTGTAAAAGTACAAACGCTGAAGAAGTGAATAGTCTACACTTGAAATGAAACCAAAACCTTCAACGCTGTTTAGGCTAATGGGACACTTTTTTTTTTGTACCAGTAGGCTCCTGGAGAAAGAGATATGCATTTGTCACATCCCTGTTTTCCGATGGCCTATATCCACACTTGGGCTAGCGGTGATCCGAAAAAAACTGAGCATACGATCCTTCTCTGTACCTGGTAGCACATTAGATGTGCGGGTGTAAACCTTGAGGAACAGTGTGTGGATTGTAACACACAACTCACATACACAACTCATACAAGAAATAGCTTTAGATCTAAATTGACTAAAAAAAGGGGGGGGGGTATTAAGATAAGTTTGGTCTTTATAGATTCTGCTTCTATTAAGAGGTTCTATGTAGGCCTAACTCTAAAATTGTTCTTCTACTAAGAGGTGAATGTCCAAGGAGGGGACCTAGTCATACCTTATACATCACGCACTCTTTTGTACTGAAGAGAGATGAGCCCCCACTTTGTGAGTACTGTGACTCTCGCCTCACCGTGGAACATATCCTCGTTGATTGCCCCAGATACCAGGATGTCAGGGAGAAATATTTTAGAGCCACTAATTTAAAAACACTATTTGATAATGTCGACCCTGGGAAGGTACTGGGCTTTATCCGGGAAGTGGGGCTATCTACGAAGATCTGACTTATGAATTTGTGAACATGCACTATTTACATTAGATTTTTACCAAATATTTACATTTTTACTACCTTTACTATTTTAACTGTGAATAGACCTTGATTTTAATGATATGACTGTATAGAATCTGGCCCTTGTTGTTTAGAGAGAGTAGTCCTTAAGGGACTGCAGGCACGACATGGCCTAAATTGTGCCGATGTGCCTCAAATCAAAAAATCATACCTTATAAATATGCCTCTATAACTCTGGTAGCTTTTAGTGGTTAGAGTAATTTTAGATGATTATTTTTTTTAAATTAAAAGTTATAACACACTAATGATTTACTAAGACTTGTCAGCCTTAAGTTTACTAGAATACTAATCATTTAGTACAGGGGTGGGCAAATTATGAGACGCGGGCCACATGCGGCCCACCAGAGCATTTAATGTGGCTCGCGAACACCTATAGAAATTCCATGCGTCCACAGATTATATCTATAAAAATGCATATATTTTTTAAATGGATAATTTCAAATATCTTCATAATTTTTTAAACTTCTTTCTACAAAATAATTAAATCTGAAAGAAGAAGCTAAAGAAAATATTATTTATAATTCTAAAATATTTTTTTTCGGAATTATTCTCACTGGCAATATGTCGAAGCATTCAGGATTAGACTCAAACAGCGTTTTTTTTGCAAATTCTGTAGTTATCTTTGCATTGTTTCAAAGTTGTGTCAAAAAAAGAGTAATATTTGAATATTTAAGTATTGTTGGATTGGAAATAAACATTATGAATGCTTTAAAAAAAAAGAAAATGAATGTCGTGTTTTTAACGATGAATGCACCATTAAGTATTTTTACAAGCCTTCTTGGTAAAGCAGCTTGCGCTTTCTGAGTTGTGAACCAATCGCGGTTTTTAAGGTACAATTTCAAACAACCAAACAAAGCATATCTTGTTTTTGGATGCAATCTCACAAATAAAGAAAGAAAAAAAAAGCCATAGGAGTTTATTTAAAAAATTGACGAAACATTAAACAATCATCATTAAAAGATGCTCCAAAAGAAGTTAATTTGGTGCTAGGCTACAAGATGCTGAAGAGAAGAGCTAGGTTAGTTGTAGTTGACAAAAAATGAAATTAAAGAGCAATACACTTTTCTCTTTTCAATGTGTCATTCTTCAAGAAAGTTAGTGCAAAACTGCATTGAATATCAAACATGTCATTGACCCGATTGTCACAGTGATCAACTTTATTAGGGCTAGGTCTTAAGTTTAAACCACATGCAGTTCAGAGGACTACTTACGGATTCGGAAACTGAACTTTCAGATACACACACATATCTACATGCAGGCGCGCGCACACACACACACACACACACACATATATACTATTTATATAGGCCTATATATACACAGACCGTCATAAAAAAACAAAGAAAAACTCATTTTTATGCGGCTCTCCATACAAAAGGGTTGCCCACCCCTGACATAGATAAAATTTGACTGTAAAGAAGCATTTCTCAAACTGCAGGGGTGTGAGATATCCAAAAAAAAAAAAAGCAGGAGTTTGTGATATCCTTCCATGAGGTACGCAATCACCTGCGAGTCCAAATAATTTACTCTTCAAGGGACAATTTCATTGTAGTTACAAAGAAAAAGAACAACAAAACAGAATTTAAATGTTTAGGAGTTAGTAGGCCTAAGAGAAGTGTTTCATCTTCCGAGTTGGACATTTAAAACAATGTCCAGTTTATATATATCTTCTTATCTTATATATCTTATATAATACAGACGTTACTTCAAAAAAGAAGATGATTACGTCCTACGCGTCATGCATTTAGTCATGCATATTAACCAATGACTTAAATTCTGTCAAGTCACTGGTTTTCCTGGCTAGCTCAGGCAACCCATTCCATGCTCTAATAGCACTAGGGAAGAAGGAGTATTTGTACAAATTTGTCCTAGCATATGGGACGAGGAATGTGCCTTTATCTTTGTGTCTTTCAGAGTATTTTATTAAAGTTTTCTTGAGATGCGTCTGCTACAATCAGGGGCGTAGCTAGGAATTAGCCATCATTTGGGGGGCCCCTGCATTTTGCGTAATACTGGTATTTAATATTTAATTTAAAAAAACATTCATTTGGGGCCCCCCTCAAGTTGGAGCCCGTGAGATTTTCAAAGCTCCCCCCCCCCCCCCCACCCAGCTATGCCACTGGCTACAATTTCAACTTATTTATATTTTAAAACTTATGAAAAATTTAAGCATTTGTTGTTGTACCAATTTTAAGTCGACAAATCATGCAAATGAGTTGGTGGGATTTGATTGATGATACGCCATACTGCACATTTATACCATACTACATTCTGAATTCTGTATGTAGAACTAGATCTACCCGGTATCATAATAAATCATACGTCGCTGGCAGCATGATAGAAGTCCTTAAAAGATGTGTAATTTGAAAGGGTATGATTTTCTCCCATAGACAATCCTATACCCACTGTTGCATTTGTCCAGATCCATATAGAATATAGATCTAGTTATAGAAATATACCGGTACTAGTAGGTCTAGTCTAAGTATAGGATTCTAAGGATACGGTAGATCTAGATTCTATTATAGATCCATAGATATATTTCAATTTCAATTATTTGACAGCACTGAACACTCGATGAGAGCTAGGCATATAGATCTATATCAATCATCATCTAAATGAAAATGAAAGTCCTTGCAAAAGAAATGCAGTGCCTTACATAATAAATCCATTTCATTCTGCATCTATGTCTATGATCTTATTAATGAATATTATTCTGATGTCTATCAGTCTGTCTAAGAGTCTAGAGTTAAATATTTGAAGTTTTTGAACATTCATTTTAAAGGTTAAAGCTTGATTTGGTAGATTATAGATCTATATCTATTATATATAAAGAAATCTATATCTAATAATCTATATTCTATATATATATATCTTGATCATAAACATAAATAAATATATGATCTTGAATTCTTGATACTGTATGGTGACAAAATATGGATAATTGACAACGCATATTTTCTACGTCCGGAAACTGGAAAGATTATCTAGATCTACTGCCTACTCAGCCTACTGTCTCTTTAGATCTAGATCTAGACTAGACTCTAGATCTATATCTACTACTACTAGTCTACTAATCTAGTTGTCTCTAGTATTACTAGATCTAGACTCATCCAAGATACCAAGACTTACTCAAATATATAGATCTAGATCTAAGTCTAGTAAAGTAACTTAGTAAGTAGATCTAAATCTAAATTTAGTAGTAAATAATGACATGATGATGATGATGCCATGTCAAACTGAAACTCATGTAAAAGCCAAAGGCTACATCACTACATGAGTACATGGGCCACACTAAAAACTAACTATATTCTATGACTACTAGAGTCTATGAGTATGATCTGAAGGTGAATGGCAGCAGCAGCCAAAAATTAGTTGGAAAACATAGCTTACTAATCTAATTTTATGTAAATTAGAAACAGTAAAGTAGAACTAAGAATACAATAATAAATGGAATACCTATCCCTGGCCTTGGTTAACTAAATTTGTAGTCAATGATTCAAGTGAGTCAATGACATTGACAATGTAGTAATGTAGTGCTTTTTTGTTTTTAAATTAAAAATTACTATGATTATTTATTATTTTCATTGTTAAGATCATGATGGCTTGACATCTTTTCTGGGATACAACTTAATTAATGTCAGGTTGACACTTTCATCACTGATACTGATGACAAATTTTTATCAGGTAATCTCAACAGAGTTTTTTTGTAGAGATTTCATTATGAAAAGAACTGCTCACAGAGAAAAGTCCTTTCAAACATAGCAAGAATTCTAGCTGCAAATTTCCGCAATTCAATGTACTGTTCAGGAAAATAACTGTACAATTTTGGCACTTCTATATACTTTGCTTTCAACAAAAATCTGACTGCATATCTATTATCAGCTCTAGTTGCACATTATCAGGAGCAAATGAAAATAGAGATACCAACAATGAAAATCCTTGCTCGTATGAAATGAAGTCATGAAAACGGTCATTGAAAGCATCTAATAACGATTCCAGGTTTAGGAATCATTTACCAAATGTTGCAGCCGTATTTAATCTTTTTAGTTCCTGACATATTGAGAAGTGGACAAGGTTTTCTCTTGATGTTTGGTTTATCCACAATCATAACTTTTTTGAAAGCACTTCACATCATCACACACAGTTGTGACAACTTTCTCTTTACCTTGAAGTTTCAAATTCAGATCTTGCAGGTGACCATGGCAGTGAGAGATCAACCACAAATGACAAATCCTGAACCCAATCGTCAGTTTGTTCTCACCCGATTCAAAAAACCTCTTCAATTCTTTATGACAGGAGAGCCAGTGGACTTCTGTGTCCAATGTCATTCAGAAATATTGAAAATTGGTGATGATTTAAGCCACCGTCCTGAATAAAATTGATAGCGATTAATAATAATTACAAAGTTTACAAATCAACATTAAACCTAAAAGAGTACTTGAAAGATTTGAAGTTAATAAATAAATGAAATTACCACATCAAGTTCAATTTAAAATATTTTTTCGTAAAATATTTGTTTTAAAAAATCTGATCATCAAAGAATACTTAATAAGTTCAACGAAGTTGATTGTAATGTTTTACTTTTTTTTTTTTTTGCAGTAAATATTTTACCTGAAAATGTGTGGTGACTGTTAAATGCTTAATAATTTAACATTATTTTGATAATTCTTGAGGTGGCCAAGCAGGTCGCAAGCCAAGTTGTCGTGGGCTTCTTGTGGCCCGCAAACACTATGTTTGACTTGCCTGATCTATGATATAATTTTATAATTATTATAATAATATTAATACTAAATACTTAGTTAAAGTTAGTTCAGACTTAAAGTTAAGACACTTTTAAGTATTTAAATACTTGTCTATTCTATACTTTACTTAGTTTCACTATTAGACTATAGATCATAGTCGTCATAGATGTATAATTATAATGCAGCTAGACTACTATAGAAGATGGTATAGTCAATGGAATAGTGGTATATAGAATAGATATATTGTATATTATAGAAATATATAGTTATTATAGATATTCTCTTATATTCTATATAGATCTAGATATTAAATATCTATAGTATAGTCTAGAAGGTAAATCATAATCTAGAATTCTAGATTGTCTTCATATAGTAGATCTAGAGTCTATAACTGTGTACAGTGTACAGAAAACATGCAAAGAAACTGAAATGTCATGTCTGAGAAAATACTGAATGTAAAATGGCAAGACAAAATACCAGATACTGAAGTCCTTCTAAGAGTGTGTCTGCAAAGCATCCACACAATCCTGATGCAGTCCCAGCTGCGATGGGCAGGTCACATCTGCAGAATGGAAGACCACTGCATCCCTAAAAGGCTCTTATATGGCTAACTAAGCGAAGGAAAGCGCTCACAAGGTGGTCAAAGAAAGCGCTTCAGGGACACCCTCAAAGCTTCTCTGAAGGCGTTCACCATAGACCCAGGCACCTGGGAGACAGAGGCACATGACAGAGCATCATGGCGTCGCGCTGTGAAAACTGGCGCACAGATTGCTGAGGAAAAAAGAACAATGCTGGCAGAAGAAAAACGCCAGAGAAGAAAAGCAAGGCAAACAACACTAGCTCCAGCTGGAAAACCTCACCTGCCCAGTGTGCGGCCGAACATTCCGGGCTCACATAGGTCTCACCAGCCACATGAGGGGGCATAAAACCCCAGTGCAAAGCCCTCAGCCACCTGGATGACAAAGTGGTCATCATCGAACCACGATGGACGAACTATATATTATATATATATATTAACTATATTGTCATTAATCTAATAATAAATATTAATAATACAATAACTAAATTAGAGATCATTAGAATTCATTAGATTTAGATCTATTTGTGTGTACTAATGTAGATCTATGACTAGATCTAGTATGTAGACTATAGATTTTATTTATAGACTATAGATCTCTAGTCAATGTTATGACTCTGAGTGTATAGAATGTAAGAATCTAGTTTAGTACTAAATATAAGGCCTACTAGTTTAATAGGACCTGGCAATTTCCCTTTCTAATCTACTACTAGAAAGTAAATTACACCTTTCAGACCTTGTGATCTATGAGGTAGATTTAAAGGTCATCTGTTTCTGTGACCGTGGCCCACAGTTATCCAGGATGTCATGTGGCCAGCACAACGACCAACTGCCTTTATTTTTTCCCAACTAACAGTTACCCATTAGAGCTGGGTGGACTAAGAGGTGTCCTAAAAAATACAGAAATTTAAAATCCCAGTCCTCACCAGGATTTGAATCCAGAACATATATATATTTATCCCTAAGTGTGTGTGTTTTTTTTTTCTGACATAAAAGATCTTGTACCTACATTGCATTTTCCTTTTTGTAAATTTGTGTCTTTTGAAATAAATGAATGTTCACTATTCACCTGTTTTAGAATTATCATACATACATTTTTTAATAGACCTAACAAGAGGTAAAATTTTGGAAACATATTTAGAAAAAAAAAGTTGTTAATTTTTATTTTTTTCACAACAGGACTATTATTGAACTTAGCTAAATAAAGACATATTAACTTTCCATGATGGTTGACACAGACCATAACTATTCTTTTAATCCCAACGATGTCTTCAAAAAAATAAGTATAAAAATAGACAGACCAGATTTGTTGGCACAACCATGTGAAGAACAAGACTTCAAAGTGTCAGAGATGGAAATCGAGGAGACGGAGGAAGATGAATCAGACTTGTATACACAGCAATCAGAAAACTGTGCTCAAACTTCTAATATGAACCTTGAGCATCAGGTATATAATCTATTACTTACATAACAACTAACATATTATCAATGGCATAGCTTGTAAATATGAGTAAATACATTTTCTGCAAGCCATTAATAATAATTTTAATCTTTCTTGAAACTTATTATGAAAAAAAAAACACCACTACTTTATTAAGAGTAAAACAAGTAAACACCTAAAATTAGTTAATAGTGCCAGATATAGAATAATCAGTTTTGTAAGCTATACATGCATCTTATTTTTTACAAATCTTATACCGTACCAAATATTCTGTCAGTCTTTATGGTACACGTTTTTTCTCCTACACGTAGTCTAGGATTAAGCTGAAATTTTGCACTATTATTTCTTTTACCAGACAACACAAGAATCATAAAAAAAACAACTAATTAGTTTAATAACTTTAGGTAATTAATTATTTTGTTTGGCATCTTCAACAAGGGAAAGAAATCACACTTGACAGATGTGGTGGTATAAGTTCCATAGACCCTTGGGAACTCGAACCCTCTGTGAACTTTTTTTATGTATTCTAAAATCTTATAGAATTAAAAAAAAATATTCTAGAAATTTTTTTTTTTTTCCTAGAATTATTTCATTTTTTATATATATATATTTATATATATGTGCTTGGAAAATTATAAAGAAGTTTTCAGTTGAGGTTGTAGTGTCCTCATACTATCTCAAATCTTTCAACAAATACACCTTTTTCTTTTACATAGATCATTGTATATGGAGAACCTGATTTTCTCATTCATGTATTTCAGTGTATTTAAATGAATTTAGCTGCTATGAATTGTTATTATTTCCTGGCCTGAGCTTCTGTTTTTGCTTTAAAATCTGGATCACATCAAATAGAGGGAAAAACTAAGTTGCTCATTTAGACATTTTAACTTAATGACACTTTAAAATCATTACATTTTGTCATTTTTATTGACTTACTTATATAATTAATCAGTGTTTTGGATACAGACCTTTTTTGCAAATTGTTGTTACGTTTAGTCTTTATTAGGTCATCACCAGTTGCTTAGATCTTAGTTTCATAAGCAAAAAGTTATTTCTTCTTAAAGATATGAATAAAAGTTGTAATATTCTTAAAGTATAATGTTTTGTCTATTTTTTAGGATAGTTTTCAATGCACATAAAAACATGAATTTAAAAAGTTATTAGAGAATTCAACTTTTACATCACTTTTATTTATATGTCCATCTTGTTCTCTGGTTATTATTTTTTATTTTGTAAGTAATTCATAACTAAAATCTATTTGTATTACAGGATAGTGCTATAATGCAAAAGACAGAAATGGCTCGTTTTACAAATAGTAGTGAACCAAGGTCCTTAATTTCAAGTGGTATGCTGGTTGCACCACTAAAGACCAGCAAGAGTCTTCATCCTGTACTTGACACTATGCTAGGGCACAGTCCTGTCTCCAATGTGCCTGTGAGTGGGTGTCACGCACCGCTGGTAAAGCCCTCCATTATCATGGGGCTCTGGGAGGTGTGTTTAATTAAAAATTAAGATTAATAATTAAAAATAATAATTTAGTTTTGGAGACGTTAGGTCTAGGGGTTTCTAATGCCACCATAGACCAGCGCTTTACAGATCCGAAACAGAACACACGTTAGCATACAATTGATAACAAGATAAAATAGTTTAATGTAATTAAAATGAAAGGGGGGAGGGATTACGAAAAGTGAGGAGTAAAATCATACACCCTAGAGTAATAGACAAATGACATGGTTAACTCATCATATTGACTGCTGGCTATAAATGTGTGAATGCCCTATTAACTTAGCTTTTGAGTTCCCTGTGTTGTATCGTGGTCTCAGGAGCTTATCTCTCTGCCTTGGTGCTGTAGACCCTTTTAGTCTGCTAGCATGAGCATCAGCTTGAGAGGTGCCAGCCTCTGTTCGGTGTCCTTGAAGTGGGAGTGACACGGCAGGGTGGGGCATAATCAGTGGTGATCAGGCAGGCTGCGGGTGCTGAGAATTGACTTCAGATGTGGAGCTTAGAATTAAGTGTTCGCTGATGCTAAGGTTCCTTCCTCCAGCCACGGAGTTAAGGGTGGGTTCAACAGGAACAGGAGTTCTGGAAGATCAAGGATTTTGATCAAGTAGCAAGCTGTATTTCCATGTAACAGGAAGTTTGGGGATTCTGCGAAAGACAGGAATGCCACGTGACTGGAAGTGTGTGGATTCTGCTGCAGGCAGGAATGCCACGTAACAGGAACCAGTCAAGTCTCCAGTTGCAATCAGGCACAAGGTTCAAGTGAAAGGAGCACAATGAATGGAATCTGTTAATGAATATCCCTCAACATAAAAAAAATATGTGGCGTCTGCTCACAATGGGAGCAGTTTGAGCCTTATATGCCGCTTGACTGGAAATAGGGATTGGGATGGACAGCATGTGATAGAACATGTGATAATTTAAGATAGATAGCGTGACATCGTTTCAAGATTAGCTCTTCCCACTCATTGGCCAATAAGGTATTAAGAACACCTGTCTAGAGGTCAAGCGTGACATGCGCTCAGGGTCTAGACAAAGGGAAAGGGACAGCCAGGCTGCCTCACAAGATGAAAGGAGCACAGATCGTCTCACGCTAGCGATAAAGTCAGCAAGGTTGATAGACTTTACATTAGAAAAGAATAATGGGGGCTTGCCCGGATTGGCAAACTGGTGAGTAGCAAATGTGGTTTGACATTCGTACTAAGAGAAGGGGAGATATGCCAAGGAACATGACGACTCGGTCGCCAATGTGGTAGGCTCAGTTTAGCGAGAAGAGGAAAAGGTGGGGTTTGGTGGTGAAATCTGGTCTAAGAATAAGAAATGGTAAATGAAATAAATAAATAATAATAAATGCTGTGATAAAATTGTGTTTTGATTAGTGCCGTATCATGCTTTTAACTTTCTCAATACGCTATAATCCTATCACCGATCTGGACCAGTTGGGAAAATGGAGTGTGGGGGAGGGGGGAGAAAGAAAGGGATATCTGGGTGGATTTTACTGTAATTAGTTTTTAAAAACTTTGTAAAAAGTACCTTTTACTTTTGTGAGCTGCTTCAAGAAGCTCTTTACGTTTATCTTTGACCTTAGAATCTTTACCTAAGAGCTTATACATTTTTGTACATTACACATTTATGATACATGAATAATCTAATACTAAGTTGAGCATTTCATTTCAACAGGGTAAAGACATTGAGCAAGACAAAGGAATGGATTCTGTACTTACTAGTACAATACAAGATGACAAAAAACAGCATCCAGATGGAACTAGATCAGAAAAAGAGTTGAGAATCTCATCTTGGCAGCGAAGTAAAAATTACTACTGTAAAATATGTTTTAAAAATTTCTATGATTTATCAGAATTGAAAAAACATAGATTGATTCATAGCATGGAAAAACCATATAAATGTCAAAAATGTGATAAGCAGTATTGCTATTCTTCTCTATTGGAAAGGCACCAAATGGTTCATACTGGTGAAAGACCGTTCAAATGTCAAATATGTCAACATGGGTTTTCTAGAGTTTATCTATTGGAAAGACATCAAGTTGTTCATACTGGTGAAAAACCATTTATGTGTGAAATATGTTGTAAAAGATTTTCTTTTCCTTATCAATTGAAAAAACACCAAATGATTCACTCTGGTGAAAAACCGTACAAATGCCAAATATGTCTACGTGGGTTTGCAAGAGCTGCACATTTAAAAACCCACCAAACTGTTCATACGGGTGAAAAACCATTTAAATGTCCAACGTGTCATAAAGGTTTTTTACATTCTACGTATTTAAAATATCATCTGCTGGTTCATGTTATTGGTGAGAATCCATTTAAATGTCAACAATGTCAATGTGGATTTTCCACACCTTCAAAATTAAAGAGTCACCATTGTGAAAAACAGTCACTAAAATGTCAAGCATGTCGTCAAGTTTTTTCTAGTATTTCAAATTTAAAAAAACATGAACTGATTCATGCAGGCAAACAAATATTCAAATGTCAAGCATGCTCTAAAGATTTTTTTTTCCCTTCACTTTTGAAAAAACATCAAACGGTTCATACTGGTGGAAAGCTGTTTAAATGTCAAACATGTGATAAAGGTTTTATGTATAATTCACATTTGAAAGTACACCAAAAGCTTCATACAGAGGAAAAACCTTTTAAATGTCAAACTTGTTCTAAAAGTTTCATAACATTTATGAATCTAAAATATCATGAACTGGTTCATGCAGGTCAAAAAACATTCAAATGTCAAACTTGTGGAGAGGAATTTGATACATTTTCAAAATTGAAAAGACACCAATTGTTTCACACTGGTGAAAAACCATTTCATTGTCCAACATGTCCAAAAGGTTTTACAACATCTTTACTTTTGAAACTACACCAAATGAATCATAGGGGTGAAAAGCCATTTAAATGTCAAACATGTCATAAAGGTTTTAAGGCGTTCTCAACTTTAAAATACCATCAGCTGATTCATACAAGTCGAAAACCATATAAATGTCCAATACGTCATAAACGTTCACAATTGAAAACATTCCAAAAGATTCCTACTAGTGAAAAACCTTTTAAATGTCAAACATGTCATAAAGGTTATAAGACATCTAGGAATTTGAAATTACATCAGCTGGTTCACACAGATCAAAAAACTTTCAAATGCCAAGCTTGTCAAAAAGAATTTGCTAAATTTTCCCTATTGAAGAGGCATCAACTGATTCATACTGGTGAAAAACCATTTAAATGTCAAACCTGTCATAAAGGTTTTACTCAATCTTCGAGTCTTAAAACACACCAAAGGGTTCATACAGGGGAAAAACCATTTAAATGTCAAACATGCCTTAAGAATTTTCTAACATCTTCAAATTTGAAACTTCATCAGCAGGTTCATACTGATGAAAAGCCATTCAAGTGTCAAACATGTCAAAAAGATTTTCCTAGCTATATAAAATTGAAAAGTCATCAGCTTATCCATTCAGGTGAAAAACTATTTAAATGTCAAACATGTCACAAAGGTTTTAGATCGTCTTCAACTTTGAAAACACATCAATTGGTTCATATTGACAAAAAAACTTTAAAATGTCAAGTGTGTCTAAAAACATTTTCTCTATCTGAAGAATTGAAAAATCACCAGCTAACTCATACTTGTAAGAAATCATTTAAATGTGAGGTATGTCAAAAAGGATTTTCTAAATCTTCAAAATTGCAAAGACACCAAATGACTCACACCGGAGAAAAAACATTTAAATGTGACATATGTCATAAAGGATTTTCTAGGTCTTCTAAATTGCAAAGACACCAAATGACTCACACTGGTGAAAAACCATTCAAATGTGACATATGTCTTAAAGGATTTTCTAAATCTTCAAAATTGCAAAGACACCAAATGACTCACACTGGTAAAAAGCCATTCAAATGTGACATATGTCTTAAAGGCTTTTCTAAATCTTCAAAATTGGAAAGACACCAAATGACTCACACTGGTGAAAAACCATTCAAATGTGGCATATGCCTTAAAGGCTTTTCTAAATCTTCAAAATTGAAAAGACACCAAATGACTCATGCTGACAAAAAAAACATTTAAATGACACTTGTGTCTGTGTCTAAGACTGGTTGCTAAATCTGAACATTTTATAAATCATTATTCATACTGGTGAAAAAAACAAAATATTTGCTTAAGTAGCATCCTTGCAGAGCTAGAAAGAGTTAACTCTTATTATATCAATGAAACAGTTTGGTTGTTGCTTTTAATATACAAGGGTTGATAGCTTTTGTTACAATCATCAAGAAAAGGATGAAACATGTATGTCTTTTGGCATAACAATCTATTGTTCAATCCTTGGTACCGGCTCCAGTACATAAGAGTCTATACCTAATTACCTATGCTAGATGAGAACTATTTGGTAGAGAGGAGTCTATACCAGTATTGATATGAGGACTTTCTAACCTGGCTTTTGTAAGAAAGAAATGAGAACTTTTCAACCTTGCTTAAAGCAACAAAAAAATGTATTCATTTTTGTGTTCAATGTTTACTGCTGCTGCTCTCACTTCCCACACACCAGGGCATTATCTGTGGGTTTTTTATGTTTATCTAACCAGATAGATCTTGTGTCTCTTACCAAAAAGTTTTCAGACTGAGTAATACACTCTCTATATACACAACTGACACAAAGAAAAATTTAGACTTCCCACACACCAAGGCATTATCTGTGGTTTTTTATGTTTATCTAACCAGATAGATCTTGTGTCTTTTACCAAAAAGTTTTCAGACTGAGTAATACACTCTCTATACACTACTGACACAAAGAACAATTTTGACTTCCCACACACCAAGACATTATCTGTGTTTTTTTATGTTTATCTAACCAGATAGATCTTGTGTCTTTTGCCAAAAAGTTTTCAGACTGAGTAATACACTCTCTATACACTACTGACACAAAGAACAATTTTGACTTCCCACACACCAAGACATTATCTGTTTTTTTTTATGTTTATCTAACCAGATAGATCTTGTGTCTTTTGCCAAAAAGTTTTCAGACTGAGTAATACACTCTCTATACACAGCTGACACAAAGAAAAATTTAGACATGTCAGCTACTTGCCAGATATAAGAATCTCACAAGATAAACAAACCATATTCAACATTTATCTACAACTACTAGATATCCACAAACAACTCCTTGGGACTATAGCTACTAGTGTGAAGTCTGTCAAGGAGTTATATAGTAACATTGTGTGTGTAAAAAAAGTTCCCCTTTCAGACCTTGTGGTCTATAGGGCAGATGATGTAAAGGTCATCTGTTTCTCTGGCCTACGGTTAACAAGGGTGTCATGTGGCCAGCACAATGACCAACCGCCTTTACTTTTCCCTAACTAATGTCAGGTTACCATTAGAGCTGGGTAGACACATTGTGTGTGTATAAGAAATTAATTGAATAGTTTAAAGAAAAATCTTCTAGATCACTACTAGATGTGGGATTAAGCTAGACACAGTGACCAGATTTTGTTGAATGTTCAGGTATAAGCAATAGTAGTTGACATTTATTAGTAATATTAGTTCATGATACTTGTAATTTAGTAATGTATTCAGCATTATTATTTTACGTGCACCTAAGTGGCATTTGATTTAGGGTATCTTTGATTTATAAACATGTTATCTTTTTAAAATTTTGTTTCTTCTTGACATTGAATACCCTGTAATTAAATATTATATTTTGTTTGTATAGGTTTCAGACTTAAAATGTAAAAATATTCCTGTATAACAAACATTTTATAGTTTGATTTGATTTTTTTGTGTGGATTATATCAGATGTGTGGCCAAGAGGAATATTAAAAAAAACATTAGTAATACTCCTTTTGTTTAGTTTCTTCTAACTAGTATACAATGAGAAAATAAAAGATGCAAAAACATTTTGTCCACAGGTAACAGCCACAGAAGTTCAAAGTAATTCATAATTCTGTAGTAGACTGTTTATTATTTTAAAATTATTTTTGTTAGTTTCTTTTAGACACATTAAATAACAAGAGAATAATGTTTCAATAAAACTAACCCTAAGTCTACTTTAAATCATAAAGCAAAGAAAAAAATTATCTTCTTCCACATTTTTTTTTATATTATTATATTTCCCACCTCTTCATCAGTTTTTAATTCTTGTTAAATAATTTGTAAAATGTTTTACATGATTCGGATGAGTTGAAGATAATTACTTCCTAGTCCAAACCTCCAGCAGGATGACAGGAGATGGAGTGGGCAGGGTTTCAACCCGGGACCATTGATTAGTCTGAACGACCATCCAGCACGCAAACCGCACGACCAGGCAGCCATCTTATGCTGAGTGAATCATTTTGGTTTAATAGACACCATCACACCTATAGGAGGACTTAAAGAAGACACAGTCTTATAAAGGAGGACATAAAAAAAAACAAAAAACAAGATAATGTAATAGTCCCAAAAAGCCCGTGGAGTCTGGGAGTGCATGAGGCGCCCTGACCGCACTTCCCCGTGGTGGAGGCTGTCCAGGCCTCAGCAAGCTATTATAGCACAGTGCTGCAGGACAGGCCACTGTCCTGTTGGCTCATATTTCTCGCGGCTATGGCCAAATTTCGATTCACGGTTCCCTCGCTGCGAGGAAGAAAAGGAAACCGTGCCTCATATTCTGTTTGACTGCCCCAGACTTGCTGATCTCTGTCTAGACAGGTCTGGGAAACCCAAAATTCTCGACCTGTATGGCGACATTCATGCACTACGCAAGACAGCAGGGTTTCTGTCCAGGGCTTTTGCAAGAGAGGATTTGAGCCTCTCAAGCCCTCACTCTAATGGAGTTTGATGATGATGATGATGAATGTAATATTGAACATTGGTATTTAAGCTTTATGTATAAAATCTGATTATTTTGGGGACATAACGAAAATTAAATACAAAGGTTTAATAGAAAGCGTGCGACTTTTCCCCACATAGTTGCACACAGTCTGATAAACTATCAGAGCTATTTCTAGGCAAACACCATTAGAAATATATATTGTTTTCTTGAGTCTAACTTTAGTAGCTAGCCCAGGCAGTCTGAACTTGTTAGAATTGTGCTTTCATTACATGTCAACATCTCTCTCAAACAAGCATAATTAAACATTTTCTGAACAAAATAATGAATCTGGGGAAATTTGAGAAATTCCTAAAATTTTAGGGAAATTCCCATCACTGAGTTAAGTACCAAAAAAAAATTAAAGTTATTACAAAAACAGCTCAGCTCCAGTGCAACCCTAGTCTCTTAACAACCTTGGCAGTTTCTACTCAACTGGTGCCCACTTTCTCTGGCTGAGTAGCACAGGCTGCTTGGCTGTCTATAAAAGAGGCTTGAGTTCAAATCCTGATAAGTCAAGTTTTTGCTGAGAGCGCAGCATGGAAACAAGCAATCTATAGTCACACATTAAACCTAAGAAAATGAAAAATTTAGGGGTAGCCCCATAAAAAGAGAACACAACTTAAAGACATAATAGGCAGAAAACTTAAAAAGTAAATACCATAATTTGCAAATTCAAAATCACAAGATAATAAATATTTAGACACAAAAATAAAGGCACATTTCTTATTCTATATCCAAGGGAATCTTCCCTAGTGCCATTATATATCCCATTCCATGCCATAATATATAATATTCTAATTTTTTTTTATATAGAGCATGGAATGGGTTATATGAATCAGCCAGGAAAACCAGCGACTAAGACTTAGCAGAGTTTTAGTCAATGATTAATATGCATGACTAGATTGGCACATGTACCGGTATTATATACGCGTAGGACGTAATTCTTATTATAGTCTATTTTGAAGTTACAATTTGTAGGTCTGTAATTTATAAAACAAGATGATGGATACATCATTATTGAAGTAACGTCTGTCTCATATAAGATAAGAAGAAGATAAGATACATAAAGAATAAAGTTTTCGGATAACCTCTAAAGTAGTTGGCAGTTTGTGTTACAATGGCCGCGTCCACTGCTTTCATGACACTTTCATGTATATTCTAGATCTAGATCTAAATCTAATTAATTAATTTTTTTAATTAATCTAGATTTCTCTATAATCTCTTTTATCTAGTCTAGATCTTCAGATTCTATCGGTATTTATCTAGACCTAAAGGTACCGTATTAGAAGCATCTATGATCTAACTAAAACTGTTTAAAAATAATTGACCTGAAAAACTAGGGTAAAACTTTAGGCTTTAGGGGCCTTCGATGGGAAGTTTTACCAGATTATTTATTATTAATTAAGATACCCACTATCTAGATCTATAGTCTAGATCTCTAAGACTTATAAGTGACCATTGTCACTATATATATATATAAACTATATTGTCTCTATAATAGTTTATATTATACTAGATCTTTGTCATAAAAGGTATTTGAATTATAATAAGGCACTAACCCAGTAATCTGCAGTAATCATATTAGATCTAGATTCTAGATTAATCTACTAGATCTATAATATTTATTAATTATATGTCAGGAACAGTGAGTAGTGAGTGTCACAGTCAGTCAGTAGAAATCTAAATCTATACTCTAATGTCTCTAAACTCTTATTACTCTTAATTAGTCTTAATAATTCTGAAGTTAATTTGTCTTGAAAAAACGTATTAAAGATATTTAAATTATAAATATATATATAATATCTTTATCTAGTAATCTAGCTAGTAGCAGAAGGTATAGATCTAGTCTAGAGTCTAGAAAAAGTAGTGAATGAATAGTTCAATAGATCCACCTACATTGCCTACAACCTCAACTTTACTATCTAATAGTAGTGTCTATAGACTATAGTAGTATAGACTATCAGAGAATACTTAGACTTAGAATAGTAGAGTCCTACTAGAGTACTAGTGACTACTAGACTAGAGTCTTACACTTACTAGACTAGTGACTAGTCTACTACACTACTAGTCTAGTCTAAATCTATTTGGTAAATATATCAAATTGTTTACTTTCACAGACAAACTATTCAATACAATTACATTCATTCAACATGGTTCACACGACAAATCAACCACTGATAACTGGTTCACCAACAGTCATCTGGAATCAAGACAAATGGCTCAATGACAATATATATATATTTTATATAGTTATAGATATATATATATTATAGATCTATGTTAACTATGTAGGTTATGACTTGTAATAATATTAAAATATTCAATAATATCTCTCTCTATATATATATATAATTCTCTTCTTCCCTCAAGAGTTTGAACGAGCAAGAAGTAAAGGAAAGATCACTCTCTTATTTCTGCGTAATAAGAAAAAAAAAAGGGGGGGGGGAGAACAAATAGTATTCACAAGTCACAATATAGCAGGGCTGGACTTAAACTTAACTGTTGTGACCGAGAAGTCATGGAAAGATCACTCTTTTTTTATTTCTACCTCACATAGTTTTAGGGCAAAAAAAAAAAAAAAAAAGAGGGCAGGGGAGGAAAACAAAATATATAATATATCTACTCTGTATTCACCCATCACTAAATAACAGAGCCAGACTAAACTGTTGTGGGGCCCTATGCGAAATGGATTTTGCGGGGCCAAGTTTGGGTAGGGATACGGATAATAAGTGAAAATTAAGAGTTTGTGTTAGAAAATCAATTGGTCTAGCATTTTTTTCATTCTTTACTACGTACAGAACTACTTTACAAGCCTTGCATGTAGCGAAGTCATACAGTATATCATAAAAATTCTATTTCAAACATAGATCACACTCAATAGCAAGAGTTATCAAATGTTTCAATCTGTCTACTAGTATTATGGGTATTGCATAATGCCGTTTTTGTTTTTTTTATCGCACATAAGGTTGGCGTTTTCCATATTGAATGACACCCCAAAATAAAAATTTTTGTCTGTATGTTTTAGGAGATTGGTATGAGTTTTCTAAAGATTTTAATAATTTTCGGATATTTCCAAGACTTTTGCATATTTTGCAATTTCAGGAGGCCGCGGGAAATCTGTTATAATTTATAAAATGGTCGACTAGTATAATATATATATTGGCAATGTTTTTGATTCCAAAGATTAAGGACAAAATTTCTGTTTGCCATGGTCTGTTTAAGTTTTCTTTACGTCTTTTGCGCCTGTCTTCTACTAGAAGGGCTTTTCTTTGGGACTCAAATGTTTGCCCCTCATCCTTTGTGAGAGCTCTCTAAATGTCTCTTTCAAAGGCACTCTGCTGCCAGTTACTCTCTATGCCAGTTAAGGCAAATTGGCATATGAGTTGATCTTTATTGTCCTAATGAGGAGCATCTGTTATGCTGTCCACCCCTAAGCTTGTAATTATAAAAGATCACCATATTGTCCTCCCTGCTGGTTAAGTGTCAAGTGTCCGACTCAGTGCAGCTGTCAAGAATGATATGTAGTACTTGTATATTGTCCACACCGGCCTCCAAGAGAGCATTATTATTTGTAAGGTTGTTGCCAGAGCATTCATTAGGGAGTGAAGCATATTTATACATCATACCCAACATACTACACAATGGCAACACTTGCCAGCACATATCCATTATGAAGCAGTATTGTATACATCATACCCTACATACTATGCATTGGCAACACAACAACCAACGGCCTTTACTTTTCCCCATCTAATTTCAGGTACCCATTAGAGCCCAAAGATCCTAAATTTAAAAATTCCCAGTCTTCACCAGGATTTAAACCCAGGACCACCAGTTCAGAAGCCAAGCGCTTTACTGCTCCACCACTGCGCCTCTTTTTGCAGACAACTTGACTATTAAGATTCCTAAATAAAAATCTTTTTGATTGGTAGCCATTGCCATTCTTACACTTTGCTAACCAGAGGTCTACTGTCAATTAGATGTATACATTGAAACCTAATTGTCTTCTTTTTTAAAGTTTACATTTCTTTTTTTTTTTTTTTTTTTTTTTTTTTTAAAGCCATTTTGTGAGTCTTTTCAAAAGACCAATGTTTAATCAATGTCTACATAACAGATTTCAGAATTTTACATATTAATGATTTAGTTGTTAACATTAGAGTATGTTTTTAATCACAACAAATTTCCATAAGGATCAATAAAGCAGTCTTTAATTAAATGATCTATTTTTGTAATTATTTTTTTTTTTACACCAGGAATACTATTTAAATGAGCTAACGTTTGGACCTATTAAACGTCCATGATGGCTGATACAAAGCATGACTTTTCTCTTGATCTGAACCATGCCTTAAAACATGTGAAGGAGGAAAAGGAAGAACCAGATTCATTAACACAACCATGTGAAGAACAAGACTTCAAAGTGCCAGAGATAAAAACTGAGAAGATAGATGAAGAGGAATCAGACTTGTATACCCAGCAATCAGAAAGCTTTGCTGAAACGGCTAATGTAAAACTTGAACATCAGGTATTCTTTTTTCACATAACGTAACACATTCAAAATTATGTCAAATATGTACATGCATTGTTAAAGAACAAAGTCTTGTCTCCTTATATTCAGATCTTGCCCTCATAAGTCACCAGTGAAGAGTATACTGACAAGGGTTTCCAAATATTGCTTTGACTTTGATAAGCTGGGCAGGAATTTTTTGACTTAGTTGACATGTAGTAATTTTGTTGTCAGACATCTCAATACAGTAGTCAATTCTTGAGAGTATGAATGTCAAAGCAAGCAGATAGGATGAAATCTAGTTCATTCTGTGCTTCTGTGCAGATATATTAACCCATGCATTGTTTACTTTCAAGTATGTCAATACTCAAAAGGTACACAACATATATGGTATACAAATCAATGCCGAAAAAATACATAATGAGCAATAGGCAACAGGGCTTTAAAAATGTATTGAAGGAAAAAATTGGTAACTTAAAAAAGTTTTTTAATATCCTCTGAGTTATTGTTTCAGACAAAGGAGCCCAACATGAACTACTGGTCAGAATTGCATAGCATAGAATAAAAAATTGTTTTCTGCAAATTTTATCGCGCAGTTCGATCTTGAAAGGTGCTTAGTTGTTGGCACAGGGAAAGTAGTAACTGATTAAATGTTTGTAGTGGAAGTGATAAGTCAATCAGTGAATCAATCAGGGCTCATTGCACTTATACTATAGATTAATGAGGTACACTTTTGTCTTACAGGAAACTGTGATAAAGGAAGAGACAGAAAAAAGCCACTTTACAGATAATTATGAACCATGGTCCTTAGACACAAAACTGCTGGCTGTATCAAAAAAGGAGGACAACAGTCTTTATCCTGTACCTATCATCAAACCGGGAAACACCTCTGACTTAGAAATGTCTGTGAGTGAAGTAAATAAGTAATGAAAAACTAGACCTTGGTGTTATAAGTAGTTTCATTGTATCACACTACTAAAAATACATGAACAAAACTCTGCAAAAAACCTACAGCTGTGTGTTGAGTTTATTAAAGTGCCATGGTTGTTACTATTTCCGAGGCCTAACTGTGACAAATAAGGGAATGGGGATAGAGGGAAGGTGCCAGAACAGTTTTGATGGTCATAGTTTTATTAATATTAGAAAATGTTTCTGCTTGACTTTTAAAATATACTTTTGTCATGAATACAACTAGTGTTAGATATTTTTTATGTTCACTTCTCATTTGGCAGATCTTTATACTTCTTATGTTCTCATTTGGCAGATCTTTATACCGGTTCTTCTTATGTTCTCATTTGGCAGATCTTTATATTTCTCATGTTCTCATTTGGGAGATCTTTATACTTCTTATGTTCTCATTTGGCAGATCTTTATACTTCCCATGTTCTCATTTGACATCTTTCTAAATGTGGTATTGTTTTGCAAAGGTTTTATTTTTTAAATAAGAAGGTAAGGTAATGATGGTTGCCTTGTTGTGAGGTAAGTACTTGTCATCACCATGGAAATATCTTGAACCCTGCCACTCCTATCTCCAGACAAGCCTGCAGGAGCTTTGGCTAAAAAAAAAATAATCTTTATTTCTGAAAGAACCTGTGAAAACGTACACAAGTAAACGACTCACTTTTTGAAACGTTTTCATTCTTTGGTCTACAATTTAGCCATACCATCTTAACTTTGACCACACTTATAATCATTAAGTTTACTAACATATAAGACAACTTCATAGAAGTTACCTTGAGTCCTTAATTCATTACATATTTGACTGGAAATGTTTTTATTCTGGTTTATTCTGAGTAGCATATTTATAATTAAGTATATCTATTGTTGTGAAGCTAAGAGCATTAACAATTTGTACCTATTGGGTGAGGACTTGTGTAACTTGACTTGTTTGGACTCCCAGTGGACTGTTTTGGGCTCTTCCCCTCAGTTGGGTCTTATGTCCATATTTCAGTCGTCACTTCTTGGTCTTCTGGTCTCCTCTGTGTTTGTTTTCGTCTCCCAGCCCTTCTCTCTTCCCTTGTGGTCGGGGGGCCTGTTGAAGTCTAACCTTCTGTCAGCTGAAAACTAAAATTGTCTTTTCCCTTTATGGGCAGCTTAAAGAAGTTACATTTGTTCTGTATGAGGCAAACTGGTCTAAGAGTCTATTCTCTACAGCAAATAACTTGTTCATTTGTATTTATCAAGTTGAACATATTTATGATATGCGAAGAAGAGTATACCAAGTTTAATTTATTTTTAATTTGTTACAGGTCAATAACCAAGAAGGAGAAATGACTTCGACAAAGTATGTAATCTCTAGGAGTATACACAATCAAAAAGGACAAAATCTTCACATTGAAACTGTTTTAGGAAAAGAGATGAACAATTCTTCGACTCATCAAAGTAAAAAACACTTCAATTTAAAAATTCGTTTAAAAGAATTTTCACAACCTGCAGCGTTGAAAAAACAATTTCAATGTGAAATATGTCTCAAAGTATTTCCTAAATCTTCCTTATTTAAAAGACACCAAATGGCAGTTCATTCAGGGGAAAAGCCATTTAAATGTCAGACGTGTCAAAAAGGATTTGCTCAGTCTTCACATTTAAAAAGACATGAAGTGATTCATACTGGGGAGAAACCATTCAAATGTGAAATATGTTCTAAATGTTTTTCTTCAACTTACAATTTGAATAAACATGAGGTGGTTCATGCATATGAAAAACCATTTAAGTGTCAAATATGCCAAAAAGGTTTTTCTGAATCTAGAAGCTTCAAAGGTCATCAAGCAATGCATACTGGTGAAAAACATTTTAAATGTCCAACATGTCAAGATTTATTTGCTACATATTCTTCTCTGAAAACTCACCAGCTAATTCATACTGGTGAAAAAGCATATAAATGTGAAGTATGTCAAAAAGAATTTGTCAAAACCTCAGAATTTAAAAGACACCAAATGGTTCACACTGGGGAAAAACCATATAAATGTCATGTGTGTCTAAAAGAGTTTTCTCAATCTGGACATTTGAAAAATCACCAGCTCACCCATACCGGTGAAAAGCCATTTAAATGTCAAACGTGTCATAAAGGTTTTTCTAGTTCTTCACATTTGAAAAAACATCAGAGAATTCATACTGGTGAAAAACCATTTAAATGTCAATTGTGTCCAAAAGAGTTTACACAATCTGGACATTTGAAAAATCACCTGTTTATTCATTGTGACGAAAAGCCATTTAAATGTCAAACATGTCACAATGTATTTTCAAGTGCTTCCTATTTGAAAGAGCATCAGCTTTCTCATACTGGGGACAACCCATATAAATGTGAAGTATGCCATAAAGGATTTGCCAAATCTTCAAAATTGAAGAGGCACCAAATAGTTCATACTGGTGAAAAGCCATTTAAATGTGATGTCTGCTTAAAAGAGTTTTCTCAATCTGGACATTTGAAAAAACACCAGCTAACTCATACTGGGGAAAATTCATAGCAGAATCTGAAAAAGTTGACTGTCTCACTTGATCAATGAAGCATGTTAGATGTTCACAAAAATATTCAAAAGTTTGATAGCTTTTTTGTTTATATTGAAAGCAGTATGAAACATAACTTAAACCAGAAAATTTTGAGACTGGCCTTACACTCTATGCACTAGAGTCACCAAGAAAATGCTAGGACATCTCAGCCGATGGCTGTTAAAAGAATTTTTAAGACACTCTTTGTTGGAGCTTGCCACATAACCAAACCATAGGGACATGCAATATGTATCTACAAAATATGCACGAACAGATTCTTGGGATTATAGATACCAATGTGAAAGGTCTGTCTTTGTGTGTGTATAAGAAGTTGTGGAATTGAAAAGGTTAGATAACAATGTTCTGGATCATTGCTATGTTGAGATGAACCTAGACACATAAGTTTTATACTGCTATAAGCAATTCTAAGATGTAGTCTTAATTGATGATGCTTGTAATTTAGTAATGTATTAAGCATTATTTCCTCAAAGAGGCAGTTGATTAATCACTAATAAACTATAGTCTATTCTAATTTTTTTTTTTTTTACTTACATGTTGTAAACAATTCTGAATGCATCAGTATTATTTATGTTTTAATATTATGTTGTATGATTTAGTGTACATTATTGACTTATTGTTGTTCTAGCCAGCTTATTGCTGCTGAGCTGTAGGCATTACCTGTTAGCTTTTTTGCAGTACATGCCAAGGGAAAAAAGATCTATTACCATTTAAATTTAATATATCAAATCAATATTTTTGTAAGTACAGGGGAGTTTATGTAATAACCTCATAGACATTCAATAAGTTTTGAAAATATGTTAGTTGCTTCCCTTACAACACATTTATTATTATTGTTTTATAATTGTTGTAATATTATGTTGTACGATTTAATGATATTTATTATTGAAATAATATATATTTTTTTTTTAATAATAATAACAATGAAGTGCTTATAGAGAGATAATTTTACAAATTCCTTTATATCTGTGTTCTTTATTTTATATTTATTCAGCATAAACATATCACTGAATCTCAACGTTTAGTTCACTTGTATCACAAGAATGCTATTTATTAGTCACAGAACTGACCTCTGACAGCCTATTCTCATTTCTAAACACATGAGGTATGCCCCTGAAACCAATGCTCTCTCCTCATTTCTAAACACATGAGGTATGCTCCTGAAACCAATGCTCTCTCCTCATTTCTAGACACATGAGATATGCCCCTGAAACCAATGCTCTCTCCTCATTTCTAAACACATGAGATATGCCCCTGAAACCAGTGCTCTCTCCTCATTTCTAGACACATGAGGTATGCCCCTGAAACCAATGCTCTCTCCTCATTTCTAGACACATGAGGTATGCCCCTGAAACCAATGCTCTCTCCTCATTTCTAAATGCATGAGATATGCCCCTGAAACCAATGCTCTCTCCTCATTTCTAGACACATGAGGTATGCCCCTGGAACCAATGCTCTCTCTTCATTTCTAGACACATGAGTTTTGCCCCTGGAACCAATGCTCTCTCCTCATTTCTAGACACATGAGGTATGCCCCTGAAACCAATGCTCTATCCTCATTTCTAAACACATGAGGTATGCCCCTGAAACCTATGCTCTCTCCTCATTTCTAAACACATGAGGTATGCCCCTGAAACCAATGCTCTATCCCCATTTTTAAACACATGAGGTATGCCCCTGAAACCAATGCTCTATCCTCATCATGTCCCTGAAACAAGTACTTTGGTCCAACATTACCATTGAAGTTCTCTCTCCTGTACACAGTTTGTCGTCAGTGTATATATAACAATGAGATGCCCTTGTACCTTAGCGAGCTGATTACTCCATATGTCCCCCAGAGAGCCCTGCGCTCAATGGACTCAACGCTTTTAGCAGTGCCACGTTACTCCCTCAAAAGCTACGGGCTGCAGGCTTTTTCAGTGCACGGACCAAAGGTTTGGAACTCACTCCCCATTGATCTCAGACAGACAAAAAATTTTTTTAGATTAGTTCTTGAATGTTGCATTCGTATTTGTGTTTGTAATGTTATTACAGCGCCTTGAGCCTACATTTTGTTTGTTAACAGCACTTTATAAATAAAATTATTATTATTATTCTACAAGCCTATCAGTCTTGTCACAAGTAACTGCCCTGCAGAATCAATATGTAATACTCTTACTAAATATTAAACTATGATTATGACATGCTGCTGATTAGAAGACATAATTCATGTCATTATTATATTTAAATCTAACTTTTAGCTTTACATAGCCCTACCTTCATGTTTATAGCATGCTCAGAACGCTATGGTCCTATCTCATTTGTGAACCAGTGGGGGTAGGGGTTATCTGGGAGAAGGTTTTCCGTGCTGCCTTTAGACGCTCAGTAAACACAACTCTGCTCAAGTTGGGTGCCGAACCTCAAGCCCCTTTCATAGGTCGCCAAGTTCAAGTGTACTGTTATGAACATAATGATAACAGAGTCGAAAACCATGTCCGCTTTGTATGGCTTTAATACACTGAATGACTAAACAACACACATTTTGTGAGCACATTCTTACAGACGAGTTACAAGCAGATGTAAACATAAGAACGACAACCGATACAGAATATAAATTTCATAACATGTACTTAGCCTCTCGACCACGCTCCCCACTAATCAGGGTTATGATCTAAACTTGTCATGTAGCTGATAAACTTTATTAATGCTGTATACTTGTAATAAGTGCTTCAACTTTGCATCTAAGAAAAATGGAGCTATGAAGACTTTGGTAGATTTGAACATTTCTTATAGTATTAGATACTTTGACATACTCTTGTTGTATCATCTTTTTGTGGATTAAATAATGTTCATACTTTAATTGCAATGCCTTCACCTAGTGTTACACTGATTTGTGTTCATAAGATCAGTTTTAAATCTGAGACATCCCAGCCTGTCATTGTAGACATGGCTTTGTGTTACAATGTTTTATTTCTTTATACTGTTTGCTTACTTGTAAAAGTAAAATAAAGTATCACTTTTTAGACCTTGCAATCTATACAGATCAGGTTAATGTTATCTATTTTTATGGCCAACGGTTAAAGTAAGAAAGTGTCTAAAGGTTATTATATGGTTTAAAAAAAAAGTTTAGTTTATCAATATGGTGCACAAAAGATTGCATATTGATCTTTTTCATTTAGTGAGCTCAGTTTCCTGTAGACTCTTGGCATGACTGAAACGAATAAATGCACCACATATCATGATTTTGATTTTTTATTAGGGAGGGAGGGACTTTGCCTGTTTCTTAAGCAGAAAAGGTTAGGAAATTGTTTCATTTAATCGTTAAAATTTCCCCTCATAATTATGATCTAGTGAACAACTAAAATTGTAAAATCTGATATAAATATTAATGTATGTTTAAGCTCAAGTATTAAACTCAGCCTAAACAACTGATATTGAAGGGCATGAACTGATTCAAAAAGAATCTAGATCTCTATATATATGTGCCTTGTTGTCTTACAGAAGACAATGCGATTTCAAATCACTAACCTATATTATTTTTAAAAAAATTAGTCGAGAGAACATGGGAAACAACTCCAGAAAAACGTTTTTAAAATCATTCACATTTTAAGTACCGGTACCGCTATTGAGTAGGAAAAGTCACCTCATTTCACGGTTTGTTAGAGATAGGTTATGCTTGCCCTGGACGTGACAAAATATGTATGTCACAGATGGGGCTGCGCAGCCACGGAAAATACTGCACTCCTTGCAGATCTTCGGACTCGAAGACAAGCCGCATTATTATTGTTATTATTAGAGATCACAGTCTGTGGTTCATTATATTTATTAAATATCTGGAACATAACAGTTAAAAAAAAATGGCCACTATTGGTTTTAGCAGGGATAGTCCTGAAATGGCTTGGATCCTACCTGACTGAAGGTAGCTAAGTGTCGTGGTAAACAGGGTAGTCTCAACAAGCATTTAAAATACAGAGCACCGCAAGGATTGGTTATAGATCCAGTCTACTTTTCACCATGTTCGTATATCTTCTTAGCGGTGTCGTACGGTCAACTGACATTTCATACCACTTTACCGATGACTGACACCACTCACAGTTGTACGACTACTCAACTGACATTTTATACCACTTTACCGATGACTCACAGTTGTACGACTACTCAACTGACATTTTATACCACTTTACCGATGACTCACAGTTGTACCACTACTCAACTGACATTTCATACCACTTTACCGATGACTCACACCACTCACAGTTGTACGACTACTCAACTGACATTTCATACCACTTTACCGATGACTGACACCACTCACAGTTGTACGACTACTCAACTGACATTTTATACCACTTTACCGATGACTGACAGTTGTACGACTACTCAACTGACATTTTATACCACTTTACCGATGACTGACAGTTGTACGACTACTCAACTGACATTTTATACCACTTTACCGATGACTCACACCACTCACAGTTGTACGACTACTCAACTGACATTTTATACCACTTTACCGATGACTCACACCACTCACAGTTGTACGACTACTCAACTTACATCTTATACCACTTTACCGATGACTGACACCACTCACAGTTGTACGACTACTCAACTGACATTTTATACCACTTTACCGATGACTGACACCACTCACAGTTGTACGACTACTCAACTGACATTTCATACCACTTTACCGATGACTGACACCACTCACAGTTGTACCACTACTCAACTGACATTTCATACCACTTTACCGATGACTCACAGTTGTACGACTACTCAACTGACATTTCATACCACTTTACCGATGACTGACACCACTCACAGTTGTACGACTACTCAACTGACATTTCATACCACTTTACCGATGACTGACACCACTCACAGTTGTACGACTACTCAACTGACATTTCATACCACTTTACCGATGACTGACACCACTCACAGTTGTACGACTACTCAACTGACATTTCATACCACTTTACCGATGACTGACACCACTCACAGTTGTACGACTACTCAACTTACAGCGCACAGAACTTGCCAAGCGCTGAACCCAAACTGTATCGGCGCTTGCAGACACATCCGCTGCTTAGAGAGTAGTAGCGTAGCTAAGGATTTGCCATCATTTGAAGGCCGGAGGCTTGATCTCTTTTGGGGACCCTTGCATTTTGACATCTTGACACGAGATAATGGCGTAATATTTAATGTAAAAAAAAATATAAAAAAATCGAACACTCATTTTGGGCTCTGTCTCAAGTGGGTGCACGGGAGGGGGGTTCAAATTTTCCCCCATCCTCCCGCCCTAGCTACGCCACTGATAGAGAGAAAGAGATGGGGGGGGGGGAAATGTTTTGTTGACGACAGCGTTTCGACCATAGCATTAGTCCAGAGACATGAGCTATAGTTCAATACTACTGTATGGAGCAGAGATCTGGAGAACCATCATCACCACAATGAAAAAATCCACGATACGGTCTTCATTAACACCCGTAACTCTGGCTATACAGCATCACAGATGAACTGTAGTAAAGAAGTAGGCTAAACAGCAGCCTATTGTAGAAGGCATCCTTCAGAGATGCTGAAGATGGACACAAGTTGCGAGCCCTCATCTCCAGGGCAAGAGGAAGAGAGGACGGCCTGGATGGGCAAGACTTGAGGACAGTTGGACTAAGGAACAGAGACGCCGCAATAAAGCTGGTTTTAGTGGTCTACGCCCCAGACGGGACCACGCAGAGACCAGATCTTGAAATACACAATTTGGCATGCAGGCTACGTACGAACTTTACCAGAACATTTGTGCTATGCCTAGGAAATGGTTTAAAAGTTTCCTATTGTGTGCAGATTATACGATTGATTTGGTTTGTCTTATATGAAGCCTACTCCTACGAGAATCTATGTGACAATGTATTCATGTATGCTAATTAGAGACTTAACTTTTCCAAGTCGTTTTTTTTCCTGGCTGATTCAAGCAACCCATTCTATTCTCTAATGGCGCTAGTGAAGAAAGAGCACTTGTTGGCCTATACATGAGTCTTTATCTTTGTGTTTTTCTTAGTATTTTATTGCGCTTTTTTTTTTTTTTGTAAATTATAGTTCAGTGTTTTGTGTATTATTTTTTACTTAGCTTTTCATTCTTCTATCATTAAACGTCTTTTAATTTAACGATCTTACTAATGGTGTTACTGTAATCAAATGTAAATATTTTGTTTCTGTTCTAGTTACTTTGTTTTCTTGAGTTGTGGTGTCCCAAAACGGAGGACGCATTATCTAATATTGGATTGGCCTAACCCAGGTTAATTAACATTGTTGCATGATCTCTGAATGTTCTAGAGCAGTGATGCTCAACCTAATTCGACCTGCGGGCCATTTTAATTTCTGACACTTGTTTTGCGGGCCACATGAACGAAAATGTAAAAAAAAATAAAAAATTAAGGAATTGGTTTAATGAAGTTTGTTTTTTCACACCTCAGAAAATGATTAATTTCTCTACTTAAAATATGAGAAACAATATGAGAAACATTGTAACTGGCTTAACCAACGACTCTTTCTTTTTGCTAAATATTTCCTCCAATCTCTAGGCGTAGTTTAGCAATCTTTTTATTCGCGGCTCAAACTAAAAATGCCGTCATTTTTTGTTTCATAATGACGTTTACATGTTTTAGTTGTTTTGTTTTTTTAAGTTACACTTTATTTACAAATTAAATATATTCGTTTATTATCATGCTCCACAAAAAATGTTAAGATCCGTTCACTTTTTTCTGGTAGATTCCCATTTATAAACGCACTAATGTTAAGGGTCTTGAGACCAATCAATTAAAGAAAAATTACGTAGGTTAAAAGTCAACATTTTTTTATGGAGGAGGGGTTTACACTTTGTGCCGACATTTCGGCGGGCCGGATGGAACCTCGTCGCGGGCCGGATTTGGACCGCGGGCCGTATTTTGGGCATCACTGTTCTAGAGGTACTGAGGCGTATCTTGTCATCGGCTTGATTACGCTGTATTGTAAGCAAGTAGCTTAGGAAAGACGTTTCTATACGTTGACATTTGTAAAGAATACATTAAGAAGAATTATGAATACGGTTACCAGACATCCGGCAAAAGGAAAACCTGTCCTCCATTTGAGGTCTCACGTCATCCGACCCTAAATTTGAAAATTCCAGCTTTTACTTTTTTTTAAATTTATTACGATGGCATAATTACCTAACAACAAAACCCGTCCTTCGTATCTTCTTAAGCACACAAACTCACTTAGAAATTATGTCATGTACACAGTTACCAGACAAGCACATTACCGGTATTTTAAAAAAAAGTTATATAAGGGGAAGAACTCCGCACGCACAGCTATATTTCTCAATAATATATAGGTTATTTCCTTTGTTCGATATCAGACAAAATAATTGATTACCAATAATTTATTGACTAATTGGTTAATTTTTAAAAAATTGATTCGTTAGGTAAAAAAAAATTGTTTTAAGTTTCAACTTGATCCAAGAGTGAGAGAAATAACGTCTGCAACAACTTCCTCATCAACAGTGACCACTTCCTTTTCATGAGTCATTTTGGGACCTTCAGAGCGCTTCTGAGCTCGCCCAGCTCTAATGGGTACTTGATCAATAATTGGTTGTTGTGCTGGCCACATGACACCCTCGTTAACCACAGAAACAGACGACATTCACATCTGGAAGGAGAACATTACTTTTGTACGTTATAAATACCGTTCAAATTGAGTAATTTTCGACCCACACATAAGTCTTTATCTGCAGCTGCGCAGATTAGGCCAGATCCGACCATATTTAGCAACGAACTCAACAAAAGCGCTAGCTGTGGCTTTCAATACTCTCCCGCCTTGACTACTGCAACGCCGTGCAAGCAGGTATACCTGATGACAAAATAGCCAAGCTGCAACGTACACAGAACAACGCCGCACGAATAGTACTTAGAAAAACAAGACAAGATTCTGCTACTACGCTCTTGCGCACGCTCCATTGGCTTCCCGTGAAAGCGAGAATCGATTACAAGGTCGCCACACTTTGTCATCAATGTATATATAACAATGAGATGCCATTGTACCTTAGAGAACTGATTACTCCATATGTCTCCCAGAGAGCACTGTGCTCAATGGACTCAACGCTTTTAGTAGTGCCTCGTTTCTCCCTCAAAAGCTACTCTGCGGGCTTTTTCAGTTCACGGACCAAAGGTTTGGAACTCACTCCCCATTCGCCCATTGATCTCAGACAGACAACATGCTACACCACTTTTAAGAAGAACATTAAGACCTATCTGTTTAAAACTTTTTTAGATTAACTGTCATTTTAGCTGTCATGTCTGTGTTCGTAATGTTATTACAGCGCTTTATAAATAAAATTATTATTATTAGTAGTAGTAAGGTCCCTTTTCAAATGTTATGCTTTTGTTTATTGGTACTATTAAATGTGTGTGTACTCAAAGAGATTTGCTTACTAGCCTACAGAAATAAGTTTCAGAAACCAATGACAAGCCCATGAATGCACACATTTAGTTTTCGATGCATTATCAAACTTAACATATTATGAGGACATATTGGAATGGATGCCCATTATAAGGCACACAAAATGTTAGCCGGATCGTATTATCATGAAGTCGATTTTCTTAATTAAATTTATATAAAAAATTATTACAATTTAAAATAGTTTATTTTGATTGGTTAATCAGCTGCAAATTTAAGAGAAATAATAGTTTAATACATTATTAAATGACATTCATCAAGAATCAAAATCATATCTTATTTTACTTATAACAGAATACACAAACAACAATACTTGGTCCCTGTATCAAGCTTCATATCACATAGCGATGAGCCAAAATGTTTTTGTTCTTAAAACTATTCAATTCACTTCTAATGTACACATACAGTTATTACACTACTCCTTGACAGACCTTCACATTTCTATTTATAGTCCTAAGGTTCTGTTGGTGCATAATTGTTGGTGCAGATCTAGTAGCATAAATGTTGAACATGGTTTGTTTATCCTATCAGAAAATGTCTTGTGAAATTCTTTTTTCATATCTCGCAAGTGTCTGACATGTCCTACCATTTTCTTTGTGTCAGTAGTGCATAGAAAGTCTACTAACTAGTCTCAAAACTTTCTGGCAGGGTCTTCCTTTTATAGACAGGCACACATCTTTGTTTCATGCTGCTCTTGATAGAAGCAAAAAGGTATCAAAACATTACAGCATTTAGGGAATTTGTATGAAAAGCTAACATGCTTTGTTGAATATGTGAAAAATGATTTTTTCCTAATTTCGTTAATATCTGACCAATGAATCTTCACCACAAAGATTTAGGTGCTGTTTTTTTTTTTTTTTTTTTACAAATGTCCATCTTGAGAACACTTTTAGCCACACACAAAATAAAACAGTATGAAAAAAAAAATGACATTACGACATTTTGGAAATTTAAATGGCGAGCTGGTAATTTTTCAAATGTCCAGATTGAGAAAGCTCTTTCAGGCACGCATGAATGTTCTTTGCCTTTTCATCAATATGAGCCGATTGGTGTCTTTTCAGTACCGAAGTTTTGGCAAACCCTTTTTGACATACTTCACATTTATATGGTTTTCCACCAGTATGAGTTAGCTGGTGATATTTCAGAGCAGAATATGTAGCAAAGAGAAGCAGACATACTTTACATTTAAAATGTTTTTCACCAGTATGGATCGCTTGATGACTTTTCAAGCTCCTAGATTCAGCAAAACCTTTTGGACATATTTGGCATTTAAATGGTTTCTCACCAGTATGAGTTAGCTGGTGTTTTTTCAAATGTCCAGATTGAGAAAACTCTTTTGAACAGACATGGCATTTAAATGGCTTTTCACCAGTGTGAACCATCTGGTGTCTTTTCAAGTCTGAACTTTTGACAAACCCTTTTTGGCATATTTGGCATTTAAATGGTTTTTCATGAGAATGAATTAGAAGGTGATTTTTCAAGGCAAAATATGTAGCGAATAGATGCTGACATATTTGACATTTAAATCGCTTTTCATCTGTATGTGTCACCTGATGTTTTTTTAAGCTAGAAGATGAGGGAAAACCTTTGGAACATGTTTCACATTTGAATGGTTTCTCTTCTGTATGAATCACTTCATGTCTTTTTAAATATGAAGATTGAGCAAATCCTTTTTGACATGTCTGACATTTAAATGGTTTCGCCCCTGAATGAACTGCCATTTGGTGTCTATTAAATAAGGAAGCTTTAGCAAATACTTTGAGACATATTTCACATTGGAATTGATTTTTTAATGCTGCAGGTTGTGAAAATTCTTTTAAACTAATTTTTAAATTGAAGTGTTTTTTATTTTGATGAGTCAAAGAATTGTTCATCTCTTTTCCTAAAACAGTTTCCTCGTGAAGATTTTGTTCTTTTTGATCTTGCATACTACTAGAGATTACACAATTTTCTGAAGTCATTTCTCCTTCGTGGTCATTGACCTGTAACAATTTAAAAATAAATTAAACTTGGTATACTCATCTTCACATATTATAAATAATAAAATATGCTCAATTTAATTGAATACAATATATATGGCTCCTTTTGTCTCGAAAGGCAATGGATGCGCCCAGATGAGTCACTGGTTTTGGTTTAGTCTTGAGACGGGGCAGAATCTGGTGTGGCTAATCAAGGCAATTCTAGAGAGGCAGACTTTGCCACAATTCATGCATGTGTATTCTATTTGCTAAAGATGGGGCATGTGTCAGGGGGAGGTATGGCAAGAATGAATGTTACTTTGATATTTTAGTATGATTGTTAAATCCTCTTGTTGTGAATTGCGAATAGTGTTGCACGTGTTGTGAACTGAATGATTTGGTCTTCGTTGAATGTGCGAGAGAGAGTGTGTTGAGTTAGTGAGGTCTTGCTCCCATCCAGGAAGGTTGGATCCATCCAACTTTAATGGGTACCTTACATCAGTTGGGGAAAGTAAAAGTCGATGGTTGTTGTATTGGCCCCATGACACCTCACCCTCATTAGCCATCAGCCAAAGAATCAGATGACCTTTACATCTTCTGCATGGTTTGACTATTTGATTTAGACTGTTAGACCCATTGTCTCTAGAAGAACAAATCTCAAATTATAATCTGTGGGAAGAGAAAGGTGGCAGAGACCAAAGCAAACATGGAGGGGATCTGTAGAGAAAGCAAAGACGGGATGATAGTGGACATGGACCCAACTGAGGAGATTTCGACCAAAACCGAATCTGATGGTGAAGTATAATTGCCTAACTATGCTCCACAGGAAGTTAAAAGATCAGAAAATCTAAGATAATATATGGGATTATGACAAGTGAAAAAAAAATTAAATGCATGAGCCAAATATCAACAAAATATTACTTTCCTGTACGCCAAAAAGTAAGGGAACTAAATGCCAGCAAACCAAAAGTTTTAGATGGGTGATTGTCTCCCTGTGAGTACAAGAATCTATCAGAAGGTGGCCACACTTTATCATTAGTGCATGACTACAAGAAATGCCCCTGTATCTTAGTGAACTGATCACTCCCTAAGCTCCATAGACAACATTATATTTGTTATTTGCTATACTGGTATAAAGTTAATTACTATAATATTTTTTAACATTTTATAACACAGTGAAGTTGACATCACATCCCTCAGCAGTTCTTCAATATATCTGCACAGAATGAACTAGATTAAGTCTATTGACAGACATGAAAGTCAGCAATGCAGGGGTTAATATATCTGCACAGAATGAACTAGATTAAGTCTATTGACACACATGAAAGTCAGCACTGCATGGGTTAATATATCTGCACAGAATGAACTAGATAAAGTCTATTGACACACATGAAAGTCAGCACTTCATGGGTTAATATATCTGCACAGAATGAACTAGATTAAGTCTATTGACACACATGAAAGTCAGCAATGCAGGGGTTAATATATCTGTACAGAATGAACTAGATTAAGTCTATTGACACACATGAAAGTCAGCAATGCAGGGGTTAATATATCTGCACAGAATGAACTAGATTAAGTCTATTGACAGACATGAAAGTCAGCACTGCAGGGGTTAATATATCTGCACAGAATGAACTAGATTAAGTCTATTGACACACATGAAAGTCAGCAATGCAGGGGTTAATATATCTGCACAGAATGAACTAGATTAAGTCTATTGACACACATGAAAGTCAGCACTGCATGGGTTAATATATCTGCACAGAATGAACTAGATTAAGTCTATTGACACACATGAAAGTCAGCAATGCAGGGGTTAATATATCTGTACAGAATGAACTAGATTAAGTCTATTGACACACATGAAAGTCAGCAATGCAGGGGTTAATATATCTGCACAGAATGAACTAGATTAAGTCTATTGACACACATGAAAGTCAGCAATGCAGGGGTTAATATATCTGCACAGAATGAACTAGATTAAGTCTATTGACACACATGAAAGTCAGCAATGCAGGGGTTAATATATCTGCACAGAATGAACTAGATTAAGTCTATTGACACACATGAAAGTCAGCACTGCATGGGTTAATATATCTGCACAGAATGAACTAGATTAAGTCTATTGACACACATGAAAGTCAGCACTGCATGGGTTAATATATCTGCACAGAATGAACTAGATTAAGTCTATTGACAGACATGAAAGTCAGCACTGCATGGGTTAATATATCTGCACAGAATGAACTAGATTAAGTCTATTGACACACATGAAAGTCAGCAATGCAGGGGTTAATATATCTGCACAGAATGAACTAGATTAAGTCTATTGACACATGGAAATCAGCAATGCAGGGGTTAATATATCTGCACAGAATGAACTAGATTAAGTCTATTGACACACATGAAAGTGGGCAATGCAGGGGTTAATATATCTGCACAGAATGAACTAGATTAAGTCTATTGACACACATGAAAGTGGGCAATGCAGGGGTTAATATATCTGCACAGAATGAACTGGATTTCATCCAGATGTCTGAAAACAAAATTGCTACACTTCATCCAATTAAAAAATTCCTGTCCAGCTAGTCAAAGTCAAAGCAATATTTGGAAACCCTTCATCAGTATACTCTCCACTGGTGAGCAATGAGGGCACTAACTGAATATTAGGGGACAACACTTTGTCCTCAAAGCTTTAACAATGCATCTATACTTGACATCATGCTAAACAAATACCATTGAATGTGTAACATGTTGTGAAACAAGAATACCTGGTGCTCAAGTTTGATGTTAGCAGTTTCATCACAGTTTTCTGATTGCTGTGTATACAAGTCTGATTCATCTTCATCTATCTTTTCACTTTTTATCTCTGGCATTTTGAAATCTTGTTCCTGGCATGGTTGTGTTAGCGAATCTGTCTCTTCCTTGACTTTCGTCACACACTTTACCACATTGTTCCGATCTAGACTAAAGTCATGCTCTGTATAAGCCATCTTGGGCAGTAACTACGTTTAAATGTTATTTCCTTTAAATAGTATTCCTGGTGTAAAAACAACAACAACAATTTAATAAAGAATTTATTTAAAAAATCATACACAATGTAAACAACCAAATCATTGAGGTAAAATTCTGAAGGTCTGTTATGAACAAATTGATTACACTTGAAATTTTTTTAATAACTTACAAAATAGCTTTTTTTAAAACAAAAAAAACAAACTTTATAAGCTATTAGGTTTCAATGTATATATATATACATCTATTAGGTCATGTGTGACAGTTTCTTGAGCAGAACTACCAAATTTAAATTTAATTTTCTTTCTTTGCGCTGCTACCAATCGATGGGATATTTTAATTAATGATAGAGTGTCATATGAACGACTCGCTGGTGTGCTCATCATTTTGCTGTTGGATTCATGAAAGAACAATTTTTGAAGGTGTGACGGAGAAAATCTAACATACCGATCAATATACTTTTCATAAAGTGGCTTTTTTTTCATTATTCGTCCTCAGGAAACTACTACTATAATGTAAAAAAGTTTCCACTAAGAGCTGTTTAATGTTTACTAAGAAAAGCCTGTTTAGTTGATGTTTTGTTTCTAATTTAAAAATCGTAGAGATGTTAAAGTATGTAATAATTAACGATAATATTTCAGAGAAAAAAGATACAGTCAATACTCATTTCAACGTTGAGTAACAGCAATCAACGAGTTGTATTTTTGCACAAAAAAAGAACTAAACAACGATAGTTTTTAATAGAAGAATAAGTGGAACGCAGGGGGGGGGGGGGGGGTGACACCATGACCATGATCTTGCCACACCGAGTGACACCCAACCTAGTGACCACACTGACTTAATATACTAATATCTAATAGACAACATAGTATTGGTAAATATACTCATATAGTTTACATTCCCAGATACTGAGATTATTATAGCTTACTAGAGTCTATAGTCCTACTCTAGTTACGTTATACTTATACTAACTTATAGAATAAGAATAGATCTAGATTATTCTAGATTGACTAGATCTATTACTATTTAATAGACATTTTATAGATATGATTTTTTTTTACTAGTCTACTCAGAGTAAAACTATTATTAGTATTATTGTCTATACTCTAGTCTAAACTCTAATAATAATTAGATCTATAATGCAACGAAATAATATAAAATAATAAGATTAAAGATATAATTTTATAATTAATATTTATCATAATTTCACAATTCATCTATTCTAGATCTAGACTTCTAGTTCTAGAGTCTACTAGATCCAGAGATGGCTTAGATGAAGACTTAGAAATTAAATATAATGAATAATTAGTAGATCTATAAAAAATCTACATCATCATCACAAAATCAAATTTACATCTAATCATTGACATTGTTATTACATGGAAGCGATGGGCGCTGCCATCTTGAAACAATCTGCCAACTAAAATCGAAGGTTATCCGAAGTAGTTGATAAAATTTAGCCGATCCTTGGCTTTTCATGGTAATTAAAGTGCTCAACAAATACAACTCAGGTCGAGTTGGGATTCGAATTCAAACTCACTTGATAGATAGCTAAGTGGTAGATCTATACGCTAATAAACCACACCTCCCACAATTTCAGGGCAGTATTAGATCTATATGTCAATAAGCCGACTAAGCCACACCACCCACAATTTCAGGGCAGTATATTATTAGATCTAGATCTATATGCCACTAAGTCATGCCTCCCACAATTTCTGGGCAGTATTAGATCTAGATCTAAATAGTATTAAAATAGCTTACACCAGTTGGGAAGAGACTGTCAACATCGATAGAAACTGAATCCAATGGAAACATTACTGCTCAATGCGATTTTTAGAGAAGAAATAGTGAAACTTGTCCTCAGCGTTATTGTTGGAGTACACTAGGTTTTTAGTAGGTTTTTAGTACATTACATAACTTTATTTTTTTTTTCGCTGTATATTTAATATTTTTCTATTTAATTTGGGTCACCAAATTCATCTCGTCTAGGGTCTCGAATTAGAGTATCTAAGGCCGGCCCTGATGTCAGTGATGCAACTTCGAAACTTTTATATGGTACCGGTACGGTTTGCTAGTATTGCAAAAAGTTTTGTGCTTGTGTGTGGTTTCTACAACTAAAACTACAGTATATCGAACATCAATTTTCCCTTTGGACACTAACGGACACTCACTAAGAGAGTAGTTAAGGGGAAACTCTTTACTGTTCCCTCCCCCCTCCATTTTATATCTACAAACGAATTTCACATGCCTCGATCTGTTGTTCACCTCCGCACGCTGAATCGTACACTGGACAGGCGAAGATCTTATTTGAAGAATTAAATAGCTACTTACGCGCATTGCGTAATATCTTATCTAATATATTACTGACGTTACTTCAAAAAAGAAAATACTTTCGTCCTACGCATTTCATGTGTCAATCTCGTCATGCATGCTAATCAATGACTTATAGACTCTTCTAAGCCGTTGGTTTTCCTGTCTGATTCAGGCAACCCATTCCATTCTCTAACATGGCACTAGGAAAGAAGGATGCTCGGCTTTCCTCTCAAATTAAATAAGTAGAGCGTTAACCGTCACAGCGTCTACGGACCGGACGGCTACAGGGATTTACAGTCCTAATATTTGGAAGGTTCATGCATTTATCAATTTTAATGCCACTTAAGTTAATTAACACACTTGAGGACTAATTCGTATTCTTCTTTGTAATAGTGGTAAGAGTTGAGTAAAAGACTCACGAACTCTAGGTCCTTGGATAATGCATCGGGTGTAAAATGTTTTTGGCATTTAGTTTTGGATATTCCTTTAAAGTTGAAGATAATCTACATCCTGATGGGAGCGGGCAGGGTTCGAACGACAGTCCAGCTCGCAAACCACATGACCTGACAGCTGGTTATCTGAAAAATAATACGTTTATTTTACTCGCATTCAAGCTAAACGGTAAATTTTCAATGGAAATGTTTTATTATTCATTAGGCCTATATCATGAAATAAAATTGTGCAACAATTTTTTTGTCACTCTACCTATCGTTAAATAGGCCTAGTAATATATGTCGACCAGGGGCGGACTGGCTATATGGGCAAACGGGCAAATGCCGGTACCAAATGGGCCGGTCTGGTCGCGACCAAAGAAAAATTATAAATATATTGCAGAGGGGGAGGGGGTTAAAAAAAATCCCCTCCACCGAAAAAATCCTGGCTACGCCCTTGATATGACAAGCCATTTGTGGGCCGGTTTATATGGTAACGCCCTGGCCGATTTTGATACCCAGTCCGCCCCTGATGTCGACTAGTTTATCTAAATCTTTATTTATATATGGTCAAGTCCTTTTCTTTTATGGACTTTTAAAATAAGAATACAGCTTGTAGATTAAACTTAGCGACAAAGATTTCTGGAACGCTATCACCAAAGATGTCTGCGCTCTATCATAAACATACAATGGCAAGACTGCACCACAAATAGTGATGCTTTTGCGAATGCCGGTATGAACAGTATAGAGTACTATAGAGGGACCGCTTACAGTCCGACAACTACGCTGGAGAGGGGACGACCGTATCATCATCCTATCTTTCCTTTGCGTTCCTCATGGAACATAGGGTCTCAGTAAAAACACGCCACTCTCCACGGTAACTTGCTAGTTTTTTTTTATGACTTCCCAGCTCTTTCCTGTCCTCTCGGCTTCATCTAGTATACTGCGTTGTCTTTTTCTTTTTTATCTTCCTCTACGTCTTGTTCCCTGGGGGGTTCCACTCTAAGGCCTGCCTAGCTCTGTTGTTGGTATCGTTTCTAAGGGTGTGACCAATCCATCTCCACTTCCTCTCTAAGATCTGCACGACCGTATGCTAAGAGCAATCATTTTTGGTGAGATGAAAGGTGGTCGGAAATATTTTAAAGACCACTTTAGGCGCCAACTTAACTTAAACTGACATCGAAGAGAGCACCTGGCAGCAGGGGATTCCAAACGAGACAGCTGGATGTTTCTTATAAAGGGCGAGGGATACACATTTGAGAACAAAAGAAAATCTACTGCCATTGACGTAGTGAACCTAAATCGACCTCCGCATGACAAAGGTTATGTCTGCGCAGGGTTTGGCAAATTATATATATATATATATATTATATAGGTCGCAGCTGGGACTGTACATCTACGAGAAATAATGGGTAATCAAATAATGTATTTCTCATTAATCTACGGGCTCAAAGAAAAGCTTTAAATTATAATTAGTAGATTAAATCTCCGACAATGCATATTCAATAATACTTTATGATAAGCCTATGAATTAGATGTAGACTTACATTTCTGAATGGACTTTATAATGGGCCTATGTTGGAAGCGAATACACACAATCCACTCGCAGTTTAAAATCCTAGATGTATTTCTATTTGCTGCTTATGTAACTAGGTACAATCTACATGTGCAGCATCCCTGTGCCGGTAACAGTAAATATATCTTTTGTTTCCTCTACCTCATTCGTTCTATTTTTCTTTGTTTCTTTATCCCCCCCCCCACACACACACTTGCTGTCCTACTTGTCACCATCTGTGACCCACATATCTACTTTTACCTGCATCTTTTTTCCGGGAATTCCGGAAATTTCCTCAAGGCCAGTCACGGCTTTGTTATAGTGAAACGGAAATATCCAAAAGACATAACGCTTTTGTTTTTTCGGTAAGTTACTAGATCTAGCTATTTTATCATGAATTTAAATCACTTTTGACTTTATTTGTTCAATTTCATTGTTTAGGTTCCTTCCCATTCACAATTAGCTCAAGATCGACTAACTTTCAAACATTCCTTTCAAAATAAAGATAATAATTTTTATGACTTCTTTGTCTTTCTTCTTCTTTGTTGTAATTTTTTATGTCGAAGGGTTCAGAGTTCAGATCAGTAATCCTAGATTCTATATCTGAGATGAACCGCGCAGTGGTTTCCAGATGAGGCAATTTTCCATAAAGTTTTTCTTCTATAGTAGGGTTTAGTGATCAAACTTGTGTTGGGGCCTCTTTATAGAGTATGCAGCTTTGAAGCACATGGAAAGCGTTCTCTGGTGATGCTCCACAGCGGCAATTTTCGCTAGGCCGGACACCATATGTTGTCTCATTCTGTTGTGTCCGTTTCTAAGGTCAAATACTATGCGTTGGTCATGTCGGGATAACTTATAATAATAGTCAGCGTTTTTCGTTTAATTGGGATGTGAGGTGGTCCAATTCTCATGTATTCTATTCCATATCATTTGCTTTAGTTCTTCTGGATAGAGAGGAATATTCATTTTTTTTTTTTTTGCATTCTTCTTCTTTGTCCTAACTATATGAAAGGAACGGAAATGGGCTCAAAACTTAAGACCAGTGTGACAAGCGTTTGAAGCGCATTCATCCGGATCAGCGGACCATCTCATTAGAATATCATGTCACTTAGTTTTTCTTAAGTCGTTTGCTTTTTACTTCAATGCGGTTTCATATTCCTTTCTGTGTGGGTTTTTTTTTTTTTCAAATAATTTTTTTTTTTTTTTTTTTGCTTCTATCAGGATGCGTTGTGAAAAAATACTACGGACGATCTTTATCTAGATGTGAGAACTGCTCTATCCCCATTTAGAACTTCTGCTTGCCTTATGTATTTTTACAAAGCTTATATCAACTCTGTCTGTCTACTGGTACAAATGTTGTGTTCGTTTTTTCTCCCACTTGCCATAACTATTCATTGTCGATGACAACACGTGAATCAATCGCCCTTAGGTCAGGGTGTTTCAAGGTCATTTGTCTTCGTCGATAAGTACATAGAAGATTATTTCATCAAGGGCTGGTTGTGTATGAGTGTGTGTGAATGTTGTTTGCATCTTAATTGTAATAGTAGTACAGCTGAGGTAGACACACTTCCATTTGTTTGAGCCAACAGAAATATCTTATACAAGTTTGTGTAGTTTTGTATGGTTTATTCACATCTTTTACTTAAGACTAATGTCATTTTAATGAATGTATAGTACAAGGTAATATCAAGCCCTGTGCATGTATTTGTTTGAAGCATGATGGCTCCCTGGTCGTGTCGTATGCGCTCTGGATTGTCATTTAGTTGTCTTAATGGTCTAGGGTTCAAACCTCACACGCTGCTACCCCCTCCCCCCGGTCGTCTTGTGAAGGCATTGGGTAGGAAGTAATTATCTTCAACTCTGGAAGAAATATTCGAAACAGATAAAACAAAAAACAAACATAATTAGATAGCAGGGAGGCTGCCTGGTCGTGTGGTATGCGCTCTGGGCTGTCATTGGGTTGTCTCAATGGTCTAGGAAGTAATTATCTTCAACTCTGGAAGAAATATCAGAAACAGATAAAACAAAAAAAACAAACATAATTAGATAGCAGGGAGGCTGCCTGGTCGTGTGGTATGCGCTCTGGGCTGTCATTGGGTTGTCTCAATGGTCTAGGAAGTAATTATCTTCAACTCTGGAAGAAATATCCGAAACAGATAAAACAAAAAAACAAACATAATTAGATAGCAGGGAGGCTGCCTGGTCGTGTGGTATGCGCTTTGAACACTGTCGTCTCGACAGAGTTCGAGCCCCCTCCTTGGGAGGACATATTCATCTTCATTTCTGAAGGAACATCCGAAACTTATAAAACAAACTTACCAAGGCTAAAAGGAGAAAAAAAAAGTTTAAATAAATATTCGTTGAGCAAAGTGGAACAATGAATTAGTTATTGATCGAGTTAAGCCTTTTATTGAATCTTGGCAAAACATGGCCAGGTATCATCATCATCATCATCACTCCTTTGAGTTCCTTATGGAACATAGGGCCTCGACAAAAACACGCCACTCTCCACGGTCTCTAGCTAGCTTTTTGATGGTTCCCCAGGTAACAGCTCAACAAAGAAAACGACTGTTCTAGGACTAATATTAACCATTTAGGGATTTATTATTGCATGTATTGTACATAAACTCTTTATCACTACATATTAATGTGTCGTAATGTCTCTTCACCTTTCATCTTCAACTATCCTTACTCTGTTGGGGCACCACTAATGATTTGTCTACCGCCACTCTCCATCCCTTTCTGTCTTTTGCCTTGAATAGAATCTCTTTCACTAACAGGCCCGCTCATTCTTTTCCGTTGTCTTCCCATCGCTTTTATTCTGTCTGCCTCTTCTTCTTGCTGTTGGTACTGTTCCGTGAAAGAAGGTCACTACGAGCCCTGAGGAGTTCGCGATACATGTATATTTGCGATAAAGCCATAAATGTATATTTTGTGTTTCTTTGACAGTGGTTATAGTACTGTCTCTACGACACATTAAGCTTGTGTTTAGGTTGGTCTACTTCTTCCTTATTTGTGTATTTTATTTTCACAGTTTTCCATGCTACGTAATTATATATTATTCTATGTAATTATCCATAGAAAGTTTTGTATGTTGCCATGGGAACAAGTTGGTCTTCGAGTGCTGAAAGTGAACAGGTAAATATTCCACCTTTTTAAATTAAAAAAATTATTATGAAGTTGTTAGTTTATAGCCCAAGTATGTTAAAAATTTAATGAAGACTAGTTAGCAATAACATATTTAATCGTAATGGGGAAGTCTTATTGAGACACTTTGACGACATCTGTTGTCTTCTGTTGCTTTGCAAGCCATCTACATAACTGTAACAAGAGTCTGTTTAAAAGGAGACATACGTGTAACAAGAGATAAAAGTGTAACAAGAGACATAAGTGTAACAAGAGACATACCTGTAACAAGAGACATAAGTGTAACAAGAGACATAAGTGTAACAAGAGACATAAGTGTAACAAGAGACATACCTGTAACAAGAGACATAAGTGTAACAAGAGACATACCTGTAACAAGAGACATAAGTGTAACAAGAGACATACCTGTAACAAGAGACATAAGTGTAACAAGAGACATACCTGTAACAAGAGACATAAGTGTAACAAAAGACATAAGTGTAACAAGAGACATAAGTGTAACAAGAGACATACCTGTAACAAGAGACATAAGTGTAACAAGAGACATACCTGTAACAAGAGACATAAGTGTAACAAGAGACATAAGTGTAACAAGAGACATACCTGTAACAAGAGACATAAGTGTAACAAGAGACATACCTGTAACAAGAGACATAAGTGTAACAAGAGGCATAAGTGTAACAAGAGGCATACCTGTAACAAGAGACATAAGTGTAACAAGAGACATAAGTGTAACAAGAGACATAAGTGTAACAAGAGACATAAGTGTAACAAGAGACATACCTGTAACAAGAGACATAAGTGTAACAAAAGACATAAGTGTAACAAGAGACATACCTGTAACAAGAGACATAAGTGTAACAAGAGACATACCTGTAACAAGAGACATAAGTGTAACAAGAGACATAAGTGTAATAAGAGGCATAAGTGTAACAAGAGACATACCTGTAACAAGAGACATAAGTGTAACAAGAGACATAAGTGTAACAAGAGACATAAGTGTAACAAGAGACATACCTAAAACAAGAGGCATAAGTGTAACAAGAGACATACCTGTAACAAGAGACATAAGTGTAACAAGAGACATAAGTGTAACAAGAGACATACCTGTAACAAGAGACATAAGTGTAACAAGAGACATACCTGTAACAAGAGACATAAGTGTAACAAGAGACATACCAGTAACAAGAGACATAAGTGTAACAAGAGACATAAGTGTAACAAGAGACATAAGTGTAACAAGAGACATAAGTGTAACAAGAGACATACCTGTAACAAGAGACATAAGTGTAACAAAAGACATAAGTGTAACAAGAGACATACCTGTAACAAGAGACATAAGTGTAGCAAGAGACATAAGTGTAACAAGAGGCATAAGTGTAACAAGAGACATACCTGTAACAAGAGACATAAGTGTAACAAGAGACATAAGTGTAACAAGAGACATAAGTGTAACAAGAGACATAAGTGTAACAAGAGACATACCTGTAACAAGAGACATAAGTGTAACAAGAGACATAAGTGTAACAAGAGACATAAGTGTAACAAGAGACATAAGTGTAACAAGAGACATAAGTGTAACAAGAGACATACCTGTAACAAGAGACATAAGTGTTATAAGAGACATACCTGTAACAAGAGACATAAGTGTAACAAGAGGCATACCTGTAACAAGAGACATAAGTGTAACAAGAGACATACCTGTAACAAGAGACATACCTGTAACAAGAGACATAAGTGTAACAAGAGGCATACCTGTAACAAGAGACATAAGTGTAACAAGAGACATACCTGTAACAAGAGACATAAGTGTAACAAGAGACATACCTGTAACAAGAGACATAAGTGTAAGAAGAGACATACCTGTAACAAGAGACATAAGTGTAACAAGAGGCATAAGTGTAACAAGAGACATAAGTGTAACAAGAGACATACTTGTAACAAGAGACATACCTGTAACAAGAGACATAAGTGTAACAAGAGACATACGTGTAACAAGAGACATACCTGTAACAAGAGAGGCATAAGTGTAACAAGAGACATAAGTGTAACAAGAGACATACTTGTAACAAGAGACATACCTGTAACAAGAGACATACCTTGTAAAAAGAGACATAAGTGTAACAAGAGACATACCTGAACAAGAGACATAAGTGTAACAAGAGACATAAGTGTAACATGAGTTTACAAGAGACATAAGTGTAACAAGAGACATAAGTGTAACAAGAGACATACCTTGTAAAAAGAGACATAAGTGTAACAAGAGACATACCTGAACAAGAGACATAAGTGTAACAAGAGACATAAGTGTAACAAGAGACATAAGTGTAACAAGAGACATACCTGTAACAAGAGACATATCTGTAACAAGAGGCATAAGTGTAACAAGAGACATAAGTGTAACAAGAGACATAAGTGTAACAAGAGACATAAGTGTAACAAGAGACATACCTGTAATAAGAGACATAAGTGTAACAAGAGACATTAGTGTAACAAGAGACATAAGTGTAACAAGATACATACCTGTAACAAGAGACATAAGTGTAACAAGAGACATAAGTGTAACAAGAGACATAAGTGTAATAAGAGACATAAGTGTAACAAGAGACATACCTGTAATAAGAGACATAAGTGTAACAAGAGACATAAGTGTAACAAGAGACATACCTGTAACAAGAGACATAAGTGTAACAAGAGACATACCTGTAACAAGAGACATAATTGTAACAAGAGACATAAGTGTAACAAGAGACATAATTGTAACAAGAGACATAAGTGTAACAAGAGACATAAGTGTTATAAGAGACATACTTGTAACAAGAGACATAAGTGTAACAAGAGACATAAGTGTAACAAGAGACATAAGTGTAACAAGAGGCATACCTGTAACAAGAGACATACCTCTAACAAGAGACATACCTGTAACAAGAGACATACCTGTAACAAGAGACATACCTGTAACAAGAGACATACCTGTAATAAGAGACAATTTTAAAATGAAATAAGGACAGATATTTAAATATAATCAACAGAATAATGAGAGGAGAATGAAAAAACAGAAATTACTATCCAAGAAAACCTTTGGTAGGTCTTTGTAAATCTAAATTTAGTATTTATAACTAGGGATTTATTATTTGTATTATATTTATAACATAGTTACCAACGTGACTAACTATTACTCTATTCAGGGCCGGATTCACGACAGTGCAGACTGATGGGCCACCCAGTGGTTAAAGCCGCCTAACCCTTAAAAGAGGGGGCATAAACTAAAATAACACGCTTATAAAGTAGTAGGCCTAAATGAAATATGCAAAATAAGTTAATGAGATTTAATAAAAGTATTTATTTCTTTCGTTACAATTATGACATAATTTTAAATTTATTGAACTGTTCTGTAGATTTTTTGTTAAATTATTCAATAAGGTAGGGGCTAAGCGAAAATTCTGCTCAGGGCCTCTACTAATTTAAATCCGGCCCTGACTCTATGACTACGTGTATGTTTTGACTGCTAACAACGACTATCTTCTGCAGGCCACCATGAAGTGGAAGGATATAACGGAGATGATACTGATATACAAAATCATGTTGAAAGTTGTAGAAAAAACCCAGGCCATGCCAATTTTATTCCCATTACAAGATTTACTCAAACAGATCTACCCGAAGACTTACGGGACGATACTCTTTATGAGCTCATCAAAGCTATATCTGACATCACAGTCAGAATCAGAGTCACGAAAGTCAGTCCTGGGAGACCTCAGTTTTTCCCAAATACAGAAGACCCTTATCCCTTTAGTGGAACAAACGTGAAAATGCGACTAGGGAGTGGGGAAATAGACGTGTATAAATTCATCAAAGGCTGGGGATATAACAGTCAAGGAAGAAGTTCTAATTTTTTCGATAAAGATAAAGCAATTGAGGCGACATACAAAGCTTGCCCATGTGAGAAATGTGGCCAGTCTGACAAACCCAAGGAAGTCTGGTGGGAAATATTTGTTTACACTGCCGCGCATGTTGTTTTTGATGAGATAGAGGCCATCAACACGACATGTACATTGCTCTATGATAATAAAGGTCGCCCAGAGACGAAAGCTCTTAATAAATTCAGCGTCAGTTACGTCAGTGTCGAGTACGACAAATGTGAATTGAAGCACGTCACGTGCGACGTCTCACTAGGGGACAAACTGTACAAAATGTCGAGGCGCTGCTGTGACCTCTGGGAAGAAGTCAGACCTAAACACTGCAGAAGTCAATCCAAGTTTATGTTTCTCGTGTCACACCCCCACGGGGGCATTAAACAGCTGAGTCTGGGTGAATGGAGAGAGAATGAAAAGGTAAAGAAACTGGACAAAAACTTTGTTCTGACCAAGCTAACATACACTGCTGGTACATGTCCAGGCAGTAGCGGAGCTCACGTGTATTGTCTAGGATTTAGAGGGGGCCATCTTCACGGAGGAGCTTTAGAGCCAAACATAAATTACAGCTGTGTCTTATATACTTACAAGACGAAATCTCAACACAGACGATATATCTAGTACGGAAAATCAATTCCTGTAAGCATTAATTAATTTTTATTATGGAGTAAATAGTTTGTATAAAGTTTTTCGTCTTGGAGTAATAACAAAGTTGATTTTTATTTATATATTTTATCTAAGTACTCTCCTTTTTTTTTTAAAAAAAATTATCTTATAAATTACATACGTTCCTTGAAAAAGGAAAATCATTGTGATCTTCCTTGTGTTAATCTAGACGTGCATGCTAATCAGAAACTAAAATTCTAACCCTAACGCTAAGTCTTTGGTTTTCGCTGCTAATTCAGGCAACCAGCTCAATGCTCTAATGGCACTAAGGAAGAAGGAGCAATTGTACGAATTTAACCTAGCGTATGCAAACGCAATAAGAAATCTGTCTTCATCTTTGCCACTAAGTATTTTATGACTTCATTTATTTGTTCAAAAATTATGGTTCAGAATTGTATGTGTTATTGCTACTTTATGTTTTATTCTTTTGTCTTAAAGTGTGTCTAGGTTTAATGTTTTTATTCATGGTTGTACTCTAATTATTAAATATCAATATTCATTTTTTATAAACTTATTTTACGTCTATTATAATTTCTTCGTGTTTTCTTGTGTTGGTATGTCCAAATGGTCCCGTGTACAGTGTTGATTATAAGCCATGGACTCGTCTTCCTGATTCCCTAGCATTCTAGCATTCAAACCTAACAATGAATATACCATTTAATGTGATGAGCTATTTAATAATGCTTGATGATTGGTAATCAAGAATAACTAATAAAATGCATTAAACATTGGGGGAAAAATTAAGTAATGATTGACTGGCAATTTATATCGGAATATTCTCAAAACAATTGGCAGACCTTATCAAAACATCGTTCACGGGCTTGTACGGCCAATACGGGCCCAGATTCCCTCATCAAGCCTTGAAATTGCCGGGTAAGAAACACTATGTCACATTTAGCTCCAGCTCAAACCCAAACTTCAGCTCTAACACTTGCTTCCTGTATAGACACAAGTCCTTGCAACACTACCCTACAAAACTATGGCGACGAAATGGCTGCGTAAAAAAAAAAAAGTAGAGTACCCCTTTCAGACCTTGCGATTTATGGAGCAGATGATGTAAAGGTCATCTGTTTCTGTGGTCTACGGTAAACGAGGGTGTCAACGACCAACCGTCTTTACTTTTCCCCAACTAATGTCAGGTACCTTTTAGAGCTGGGTGAACTCAGAGGCACCCAAAGATCCCGAAATTCAAAATCTCAGTCTTCATCAGGATTCGAACTCGGGAAGCCAAGCAATGCGCTTTACTGTTCAGCCGTCGCACCCACCCTCAAAATGACTGCGTAGTGGAAGCAAAAAGTTGAAATCTATCAAGCAGGATCAACAAATTGTTCTACCGGAAGTTGCCAAACAGAAGTAAAACAAGCATCCAGCATAACGGAATAAAACAAGAAATTGCAATATGGTTACTAGAGCTAGGGTGCGATCTCAGATTGTGCACTTAAAGGAATTGCTGTGCAAATATACCGAGTAGGCACCGCCAAAAGACGCTTTTTCCAATACCGGTATCGATTTAGACAAGGTCACAGCTGGGGCTGCGCAGCCACGGGAAATACTGCATCCCTCATTAATCTTCGGACTCGAAGACAGGCCTTTTTATTAAACAAGGTTCAATAATATTATGTTTTATTTTTATTATTGTTTGATTGTAGCAATTTCTTTCAATAAACCAACATGTTTTGTATAATCTTGTAATCCTTTCACCGAAATGGGGATTCTATGATAACTTATTACACCTAGGCATTATGAGTTTTTAGTACAGGTAATTAGTATACCATGAAAATGATAAAATGTTTACCTTTCTTGCTCTATCCATAGAATACATGTTTTAATTAGTCACTTTTATGTATTTAATGTAAATGTACTAATACCATTAGTTTTATTATTCACATTGTACATGTAGCTTTTTGGAGCTTGACTTTGTAATATGTACATGGGAAATAAAGGAAACAATATACTTGCATTGGGTTCTCTTTCATTAGTAGTCAAGAAGTATTCGAACATATCACTGGTATGTGTATTGTCCCTGGTACGATTAACTGGATATCTATCTATCTATCTATCTATCTATCTATCTATCTATGTCTATCTATCTATCTATTTATCTATCTATGTCTATCTATCTATCTATTTATCTATCTATGTCTATCTATCTATCTATTTATCTATCTATCTATCTATCTATCTATCTGTCTATTTATCTATCTATCTATCTATTTATCTATCTATGTCTATCTATCTATCTATTTATCTATCTATCTATCTATCTATCTGTCTATCTATCTATCTATCTATCTATTTATCTATCTATCTGTCTATTTATCTATCTATCTATCTATCTATCTATCTATCTATCTATCTATCTATCTATCTATCTATCTATCTATCTATCTATCTATCTATATTATTATTCTTATTATTCTATTCTATTCTATATCTCTATATCTCTCTACAAGGTTGTTCAGTCATCACAGCTGATAAGGACCACTTCTTCCACTTCTCTAAGTGGGTTGGAGGGGGGGGGGGGCGCCTTGGTTGTGCCTTCCTCGTTTTATTATTACCTGGATGTAAGGCTCGGGTATTTCCGATTTATAGTATCCTTAAGAGTTTCAAGAATAAAGAAATAGTGACATTTATAAACGCGTCATCGCCTGGTATAATAATCAAGATTGTTAGAACTTCCCTGATAGCAAAGATTTTGGGCCCAGTAAGGGCCCCAACTGGGCAAGCCCATGCTAACCATATGGGCCCCAAGTGGGGGATGAACGTTGGCCCAAACGGGTGCCCTTAGGGCTGAGTCTGGGCTCAGTCAGGGGGCCCAGAAAATCCCAGTGTTAAACCCTTGTGGGGCCAGTAAGGGGAAGGACTTGTGGGCCCCAACAGGGTAAGAGATACTTGGCCCTTTGGGGACAATTAATGAAAGCCCAATTAGGGCCCTTAAGGGTCAAGTCTGGGCTCAGTTAGGGGGCCCAGATGAAACCCTGACAGAACCCTCATGGGGCCAGTATGGGGCAAACATTGAGGGGCCAGAAAGGGCTAAAAACATAGGCCCCATTTGGGGGATGAACGTTGGCCCAAACGGGTGCCCTTAGGGCTGAGTCTGGGGGCCCAGATGAAGCCCTGATGGAACCCTCATGGGGCCAGTATGGGGTAAACATTGAGGGGCCAGAAAGGGCTAAACACATGGGCCCCATTTGGGGGATGAACGTTGGCCCAAACGGGTGCCCTTAGGGCTTAGTCTGGGCTCAGTTAGGGGGCCCAGATGAACCCTTGATGGAACCCTCATGGGGCCAGTATGGGGCAAACATTGAGGGGCCAGAAAGGGCTAACCACATGGGCCCAATTTGGGGGATGAACGTTGGCCCAAACGGGTGCCCTTAGGGCTGAGTCTGGGCTTAGTTAGGGGGCCCAGATGAAGCCCTGATGGAACCCTCATGGGGCCAGTATGTGGTAAACATTGAGGGGCCAGAAAGGGCTAAACACATGGGCCCCATTTGGGGGATGAACGTTGGCCCAAACAGGTGCCCTTAGGGCTGAGTCTGGGCTCAGTTAGGGGGCCCAGATGAACCCTTGATGGAACCCTCATGGGGCCAGTATGGGGTAAACATTGAGGGGCCAGAAAGGGCTAAACACATGGGCCCCATTTGGGGGATGAACATTGGCCCAAACGGGTGCCCTTAGGGCTGAGTCTGGGCTCAGTTAGGGGGCCCAGATGAAGCCCTGATGGAACCCTCATGGGGCCAGTATGGGGTAAACATTGAGGGGCCAGAAAGGGCTAAACACATGGGCCCCATTTGGGGGATGAATGTTGGCCCAAACGGGTGCCCTTAGGGCTGAGTCTGGGCTCAGTTAGGGGGCCCAGATGAACCCTTGATGGAACCCTCATGGGGCCAGTATGGGGCAAACATTGAGGGGCCAGAAAGGGCTAACTACATGGGCCCAATTTGGGGGATGAATGTTGGCCCAAACGGGTGCCCTTAGGGCTGAGTCTGGGCTCAGTTAGGGGGCCCAGATGAAGCCTTGATGGATCCCTTATGGGGCCAGTATGGGGCAAACATTGAGGGGCCAGAACGGGATAACCACATGGGCCCCATTTGGGGAATGAATGTTGGCCCAAACGGGTGCCCTTAGGGCTGAGTCTGGGTTCAGTTAGGGGCCCAGATGAGGCCAGTAAGAAATGACACTGAGCTCTAGCTGAAATGGCATAAAATGACATAAATAATTACATAAACAATTTACTAGTTGAAATTAATAGTTTATTGCATTATAAAATGTTAATGTTAGCAACTATTAAAAATAATTAAAAATACTGGAATACTTTAAAAAACTTTAAAAAGTAAAAGCAATACCTGTAGCAAAGATTTTAACTGTGAAAATTGATCCTATAATATTATAGTATACTATGGAAAATGCATTGAGTCAACAAAAAAGTTGTGAATGATAACATGAAAATCTATAACAAATTTATAAAGAACATAATTCAGGATCATCTACAGAAAGTATAAGTGCTGTATAAAAATTATGTTTAAAGCAAACAGTTTTGACAATCATAAAAACAACAACAATAACAACAAAAAAAAACAACTTAGCTTTTGTAATTATGTAAAAAAAATATAAAAAAATAAAAGTAACAAAAAAAGTATTGAGTTGGTGGAATGTAAGCAATATGTACACTGAAATAAGTAAAAGCATATTCATTTAAATATTAATTGTAATAACAAATTGCTTAAAATGGCAAATTAGAAATAAGTTTTTAAAATATGGATGCTTATATTTTTAAAAATACAATAAGTACTTATTATACCATAAATTTAAAAAAAAAATATAATGGCTACCAAATTTATGAAATTTTAACATGTACAAAAGCTTGAATAGCCTATACAGAAACATATAAATTATATATAGAATGTAATATAGAATTATCTAAACAAAGTATGAGCCTGCTGTATGTAAATTGAAAAGCAAACTGTTTTCACAATCATGAATCAAATTTTTAAAAAAAAATTAACATCAGATTATGTTGTACCGGTAGTTCTAAAGAAAAAATTACCAAAACAAAAATAAGCTACCTGTAACAAGTTTGTGAAATGTTAGCAATATAAACACTGAAATTTTAAAAACATTCATTTAGAACATAATTGAACATTAAGTAAATGACTTAATTTGTTTAAAATGAAATAAATGTGAAACATACTTTTAGAAAAATACCAGTGCTTACTTTACAAAAAAAAATTTAAAAAATAAATACAAAGAATAATTAATAACCATAAATATATAAATTTAAACAAGTAAAATATAATTAGAGAATGGTGCTTTTTAATCAATAGGGTCTACATGCACAAAAACCCAAAGCTGAGTCTGTTCGAGGTAAATATTCTCAAGACCTCGCCTAATTTTAGATGATTATATCTCAAAAAAATATAGGTCATGTACGTTACCCAGTACCAAAGAAAAAGTGTGTGCTCAACAATGAAAACTATACATTTATATATACCGGTAGCTCATGTTTATAATTTCAACAAAATATTTTTTTCAATTTTGAGCAGAGTAACTAGCTGCACTATCATATTCATAAACAGTGAATATTCTATGTAAGTAAGAGCAAATGTTTCAAGCTACTGTTCAAAAGCCAGTAAACAACAATGATGCTCATATGGTACATCATCTGTAACTGTCAACTTATAACCTTATGTTGTAATAAAAGTAAAGTTCCCCTTTTCAAACTTAGCATCTATAGGGCAGATGATGTTAAGGCCATCAGTTTCTTTGGCTAATGGTTAACAAGCAGGGTGTCATGTAGCTAGCTAAACAACTGTCTTTACTTTCCCCAGCTAAAATCAGGTACCAGTATCCATCAGAGTTAGGGTGTCTTAAAAATCCCAATTTTCACTGAGATTCTAATTCGGGTCTGGAAGCCAAATGCTTAACCACTTAGCCACCATGCCTTCCTTATGTTGCTATAGCTGAACAAAATAATTAATGGTGAACATAAATATTTATAATTAATATATGACAAAACTAATGTGTATTTGAAAAAAGCACAGTACCGGTAATCAACAACCAAGAACCACTACATGTTTTATGTAATGCACCTACATAGTATGTTATTAAACTAACAAGATCCAGCACATGTTTGAAATATTATATTTACTTATTTCTTTGTTGTTAAGTCTAGATAGGTAGTTTTTTTTTTTCCATTAGTCATTAGTTCTAATATCTGTAGTATGTAAATAAATTTGCTTGTGCATCTTACTTTTTTTTAACATTTATAAACTTTGATTAGGTTTGTTTGTAAAATGTTTTACATGTTTGGGATGTTCCTTCAGAGTTGAAGCCATCATCCTTTTTTTACGATTTCTGTGCCATCACATGTGCCAAGTTCAAGTACTTTCTCTAAGTTATTTGACAGCAGACTTGGGTAACTCACTTGAATAATCTAAGAAGAACATAAAAAAATTAAAAAAATATATATATTCCTATGATTTCAAAATGAAATGTTCATATAAAACATACAAAAACACAATGATTTTCACTTTTTCCAAACCAAAAAATGCTGACATTATCTATTCATGATTTGTGTATGCAAGCTTCATTAACTACTGTATTTTCGCACATGTACATATCCTGCACAAGTTAAAAAAAAATAATTTTTTTTTTAATCTTACAACTCGTATCATATACCAAACGTGACTTGACGTAAACTAACAGTACATTAATTGTTGTTTATCTGTCCCTCAAGATGCAATTGAGCTTCAGTTGTTCCAACAAGTGATAACAGAGTTCAAAATTCTGTGAAATATGAGCCTACCATCATATGTATAAGTAGTATGTTTTTCCAATAGAAAGTCACTGACATAGTTATCTGGTGATGGTGGAGAAAACATTTCACAACCACACAGTGAATTATAGGAGGTATAAAGACCTATCAGTTTACAGACAATGTTCATAAAAAATTAAAATACTTATGAGCCTCTTAGGTTAGGTTGACGCAGCATTTGATCAAGAAATGATTTGAAAGAAAAGTAACAATGCAATTGTGGCATAAAAAAAAATTATAAAGATTATGTTAGTTAAAAATATGGAAATAAAAATTCATACGGTACCTAATATCCATAATTTGGATTGAAAATTCAATACATTTATTTTCTGTTTGTGCCATGTCCAGTCCAGCCAAGTTATAATCCATACTATTGTTCTCTTAATGCTGTTTTCACTGGATAGATCTGTAATATATAAGATGAGATAAGTATGATTCTGCTGACACATAAATAAATAAATAGCTGAATTATTGTTTCACAAAAATAGGTACTTCGATAAAAATTTCAAAATGATCACAATGCAATGGAACCTATTTAGTTAGATAGAGCTTGAGAAATGCTTTCCAATGATACCAATTTTATATTGCTGAGTTAATTGTGAGGGAAGTTATTAAATTTTTAGTGGCCAAAAATTAGCCTTCTTTAGCCTTTGTAAAAAAATAAAAAATCTGTGACCGAAACAACTGACAGTTGAACTTAAATTAACTGTATTATAAAAAGTCTTAAAGATATGGGGTTGAAACTTCACACTCTTTTACATTAACCAGTATTCTGTTAAAATAAATTTAAAAAATAAGACCAAGCAATAAAATCTTTGAAAAAAAGTTAATTAATATATAAAAAAAAGCCTTCGACAAAAAATAAAAATATATGTGATTTTATCATCATATGAGCCCAAAAATCACAAATAAAACAAATCAGAGATCTGTATTGTGTTTTATTTTGTTTAATTATAATTCTACTGTATTTAAATAGCTATTTATATGCATCAGATAGATAATTCTTATAAATTATAAATGAAAATAGCACTGCGCAGAAAAATATTTCCTAAAATTTAATGACTATAAGTTTCATAAACTTCATAAAAAAACAGTTTTAACCTTTTTGTAGAGCACTGGCAATTAATCATTTTAAAATGCCTTAATTTAAATGCTTTAAAAATTAGATTGTAAATGAAAAATTTCTTGCTTCGGACAATAAAATAAAAAAGAAACCTTGCGATTTTTTTAGAAGTTATTAAAAGATTTTTTACTTGAATTTTTGTGCAATAATAGCTCATCATTTTAAAAATATAATGTACTTATTTATTAACTATTAATTTACATGTATATTAATAGAAAAAAACAACACACAGAAAAAAAAAAAATATTAGTTCGCTGAGCTAAAAATTTGAAAAAAAAATTGTAATATTTAATATTATTTTTTAAAGTAATTAAACTTTTTACTTTAAAATTTGCAGATTACAAAGTCATTATAATAAAGACACATTCCCTCTCCATAATCTAGCATTCAAACACTATAAAAGTTAATCTAAATGAAAGATTCCTATGTGTGCTTCTAAAAATAGCTTGTGATAGACAGAAATGGACCATTTCCAGTAAATCACAGTGTTGGTTGTTACTAAAAATAGATTTTAACCATCAACTTTGAAAATTAATATCTAAAGAGTGCCAAAGCTACAAAGTTCAAACTTAGCACACAGATATATATTAACATGCTAAATTCAATAGAATTAGTGAGATTGTTGTAACCATAAACACTTTTATTTTATTTAAAAAAGAAAATGTTACCCTTCTTTGTCTTTGTTAATTTTAATATCAAATATCTTTAAAGTGCGCCAAGAGAATTTAATGAAATTTGAAATATACACATTTCATAATATGATAAATTATTGTAGCAAACAGCATTGTTGTAACTTTTATAGGAAAAAAGTTGTAAAAATGTCAACTTTCACATAAACTTTTGTTAAGAAAAATTTAACAGATTGGCTTCAAAAGCAAATAAAAATGATCTCTGATATCTTATGTTTACAAAAAAAAGTAATCATAATTAGTCCTCAAATCAAATACAATATGCTAAAACTTTGATGGAAATGACCACCCCTAAAAAAAAGGGTAAAATGTGCTGACACACTTTTCAGCCATTTTTTGGGAGAAAAAAAATTGATCTAGGTCAGTTTATCGAAGTACCTATTCACATAAATGATATTTTACATCCTAAATCCTACAATATAATATGGCCTTACCAAATTTTCATGAGAATCTTCATACTTCAGTTTCACTTCTATTTCCAACAGTGATACATTATTTGCCATTGGGAAATTTGCTTCATACCCAATCCTGATTGTATTTATCTCTGCTTCTTTTAATGTACTGCACTCAAATCTTTTCTCCAGTATCTCTAGAACATGTTCTGCAGACAGAAAATAAAATATGTATTAAATAAATTTTACAAGTAAATCTAGACTGCTAAATAAATTATTCAGGAAATCTGGATCATCAGATTTGTATACAACATTTTTGGCTTGAAAATATTGTAAAAAAAATTACCAGTTTGATCAATAACATCAATGGAGCTCTTGTCTCAACTTGAGTCTTGACTGAAAGTTATTTTCCAACATGGTCCACCTTGAAGAATATGAAAAAATATTAATATAGTAGCCTAAGTATAGTAATAATTTTTTTAAACTTAATCAATTGGTAATTATAATAAAATTGAGTAGTAATAATACTTTATATTTTAAATTAAATACCTGTACTCATTGACTCTTGGACAGATCCAGCAAGAAGTGATCATAGTGATGCCATCATTCTTTCACTCTTTGGTTCCGAGAGTCTGAAAATCATTTTTTTTAACATTTCAATTTTTTAAAATCAAAGTCACACATGAGAAATATTAAATACATAGATCTACATAAGGCATAAGCAATATAAAGATAAAGTATAAATTCTGCACAACATATTGAATGACAAGATTATTGACTAGTTTCAGTATAGTATAGTATAACATTGTTAGATTTGCTTCTACAAAAAAGTATACAAAAATGTATTTATAGGCCTACATTTTGCATTTAAATTGAAAATAGATCTCAAGAACTCATGTATTTTAAAATATTAATTTTAATGGTTGAATTTGGTTTTACTATCTTTTCTAAATTGACTTTCTAAATCTAATCTATTAAGGTTCTAATAAACTGTGAGACACGCCACGGGATTCGAATGATTATAATTATTATTTCAAACGGCTTTCCTTGAGTCACTTAAAATAATTATTTGTGCCTAGTGACGGCCTAGTCTGACTAGACTTAAACTTAAACCAAAAAAGCACATTCACAAACAAAAATGACATTAAAATTAAATGTAGATGTAGATCTAGATTCTAGTATTCTAGATCTAATCTACTTTAATTTATCCAGACTTAATCTCTACAAATTATAAATAAGTATAAAATAATAAAGTAGATCTAATTGTCTAATAAAATAAAAAGTACCTTTGCTTGACGCACACATTCCAAAGTTGTTAGAATAGAGTCGAGTTAATCACAAATCAACACAATCTTGAAGTAGATCTATGAGTACTATGACTGGAATGGGATGGTCATGGTGTTTGGTTCTGGCGCTATTTTTCTTAATGATGCAATAGGCTGTAGTCTATCATGTAGACCTGTCTCTGGTTGGTCAATTGTAAGTAAGCCACGTGACCGGGTAGCCTACACATTGACCAGCGGCACAGTCTTTCTCCCCCCCCCCCTCAGGACTATAATCTTCTCTAATACTGTATTAGTAGCGTCTCTTGTTGAATATTTAAATTGTTTGTTTTATTAACGCTAGTATTTCGATACCATATAGCAGTGTGCAGCATTTGAACAAATGATGTGAGGATGTGTTGGTTCATCTCGTGACCTCATCTACTTGACTACCGTACTTACACAAATTGCATTATAGACATTATAATTAACGAAGATGGTTCTTACAAAGTTAGATTGCACGATTTAAAATATGGATCTAATTAATTTTATATATATTTTAAATCATAAATATTCTAGAATGGGGTATACAGTAGATATTAGATAAAACACTGACACGTAGCCTACATAGTCTACAACTATGGCTACAACACATTTGCATGCCTCTTGATTTTTTTTTATGCTCTTTATCTTCGTAGAATCAGTCATCGATAATATTTACAAACTGTGCCTATAATGTAGTTTATCAGATCTGTCATGTAGCATGTATTTTGAGTCATAACTTTTTTTTAAATTATGAAACTGAATAGCAAATCCTGTCGTTCATATCATGATCTTGTCAGTTATATCTTATACTTTAAAATAAAAATTCCTTGAATTATATTTAAATCATAAGATAGTTTTAGTTACGTGTTTCATTATATTTGAATGTTATTGACCTAAACATTTGTGTAACTCATAAAAGAAAGAGATCACAAGGTCTATTACGTCAACAAAAAGATCGAGTAAAGAGGTGGTACGAAAAAGATTTACAGTGAGAGTCAGTGAGCCTTGACCTACTGACCATCAGTGTGAACACGTGTACTTTCTTGCTTGATAGCACGCGTTCTATGCAACGAGCAAGGAAAACGTCAAACACGTGTTAACCTAAGCTGATCTTTATTTGTAAGAATTTTACACGCACTCGATCTTTATAAATTGATATCTATATTTAAATATAACTGAGACAAACATTTAAATCAATATAAAAGCATTCTTATTAGTCATGTTTCAAAACGACTAAATAAATTCAAACACGATTGGTAAAACCCCTATTGTTAATATTCTTTGCTTGTGTAAAGTTTGTTTACATTAAAAATATCTACCGGTACTGGAAACTAGCATTATAGGCTACATTAAAACTTTTAAAATCGGCTAATACCAGAAGATGCAATAAGAATTGCAATTTAAATAATTTATTTATTTGAAATCTAATTGAACAGTGCAACTATACACAATTACAGTAAATCAGATCTGTAGTATGAATGGTTAAAATATATTTAATACATGTTACAGATAAAACGTAAAAAAAAAAAAAAAAAAAAAAAAAAAAAAAAACCAATGCTGTGCTTGTTTAACTGAATCTGTTGATTTTCTATGTTAACCTAAATATATATATATATATATTTATTTATTTCCTGAGGTAGATGTGAAAATACATAACCCTAAATATCAATGACTGGTCAGTAAATGCCGGTACCGGTACCTTCCGCAATGATAGAAACGTACAAGAACGACAGATTCAGTTTTATTACTTCGAGAGGCGTCATTTTGTCTAGCGTTTCATTAGGTGTGAACTCGAGAAATCCAGAAGAGTGGGTAAAAAAAAAAAAAAAGAAGAAAGGGGAGTTAAGTTAGAGGAAGGCTATAAAAGAGATCACCATGATGTTAATTCAACATCTGGGTCAGATAGACGTAGAGGGAGTGCGAATATGGTCACAGGGGTGTTACATTACATGAGCAAAGTCAAAATGATGCCTAAGTGAAGGTCCATTTACAGCAAGTGTTGTAAAGTCACAAGTTGCTTTTTTTTTTTACTCGAAAAAATCAAAACACTCGACATCATATTAATCGCACATTTGTATCTAGCCATCTCATGAAAAATCTTGGAGCTAGGCAATGACCCTTTTTTTTTTTAAAGTGTCACGTAATATATTAGATCTAGAAATTTTAAATTGGCATATAACATGCATAGTTCATACACACGCGCGCTAACAAACATGCACACACACAAATATCCCATATATATGTCATTATAGTAGAAACGTTTTGATCAAACTACTGTGAGAAGAATAAATAAAATATATAATATAAATCACTTTTTGACTTAATGACATTGAATGTTATACCCAAAAATGACCTACAATACAATTTATTTAATAAAGTATGATGTAAGATAAAATTATCACAGTTTAGAAATCAGCATTCTATAACTTTAAATTAAATGCAAAGAACGAAAAAAAAAAAAAAAGAAGTAAAACATATAGGAACCTATACACATTTTTATGAAAATAAAATAATTAAAAAACAGCAATATTGTTTGTATTAATAATCTAAGTGAGTCTATCCGAGCCAACATATCAAAGTCATGGTTTTCTTTTTTTTCGTTTACCTCCCCTCGAGTTATGTTACGTAATAACTTTCTACGTTTCGTCTGAGATAACAGCTAGACCGGGAGAGCATTCCTTGTCAGTAGGGAGAAAAGAGAGAGAGAGAGAAACTAGAGGCAAACTGAGCCCAGACTCAGCCCTAAGGGCACCCGTTTGGGCCAACGTTCATCCCCCAAATGGGGCCCATGTGTTTAGCCCTATCAGGCCCCTCAATGTTTTCCTCGTAGGCCTACTGGCCCCCATGAGGTTTACATCAGGGCTTCCACTGGGCCCCCTAACTGAGCCCAGACCCAGCCCTAAGGGCCCCCGTTTGGGCCAACGTTCATCCCCCAAATGGGGCCCACGTGTTTAGCCCTTTCAGGCCCCTCAATGTTTTCCCCGTACTGGCCCCATCAGGGTATCATCTGGGCCCCCTAACGGAGCCCAGACTCAGCCCTAAGGGCCCCCGTTTGGGCCAACGTTCATCCCCCAAATGGGGCCCATGTGTTTAGCCCTAGCAGGCCCCTCAATGTTTTCCCCGTACTGGCCCCATTAGGGCTTCATCTGGGCCCCCTAACTGAGCCCAGACTCAGCCCTAAGGGCCCCCGTTTGGGCCAACGTTCATCCCCCCAAATGGAACCCATGTGTTTAGCCCTTTCTGGCCCCTCAATGTTTCCCCGTACTGGCCCCATGAGGTTTCCATCAGGGCTTCAACTGGGCCCCCTAACTGAGCCCAGACTCAGCCCTAAGGGCCCCCGTTTGGGCCAACGTTCATCCCCCAAATGGGGCCCATGTGTTTAGCCCTAGCAGGCCCCTCAATGTTTTCCCCGTACTGGCCCGATCAGGGCTTCATCTGGGCCCCCTAACTGTGCCCAGACTCAGCCCTAAGGGCCCCCGTTTGGGCCAACGTTCATCCCCCAAATTGGGCCCATGTGTTTAGCCCTTTCTGGCCCCTCAATGTTTCCCCGTACTGGCCCCATGAGGTTTCCATCAGGGCATCATCTGGGCCCCCTAAGTGAGCCCAGACTCAGCCCTAAGGGCCCCCGTTTGGGCCAACGTTCATCCCCCAAATGGGGCCCATGTGTTTAGCCCTTTCTGGCCCCTCAATGTTTCCCCGTACTGGCCCCATGAGGTTTCCATCAGGGCTTCAACTGGGCCCCCTAACTGAGCCCAGGCCCAGCCCTAAGGGCCCCCGTTTGGGCCAACGTTCATCCCCCAAATGGGGCCCATGAGTTTAGCCCTCTTAGGCCCCTCAATTTTTCCCCGTACTGGCCCCATGAGGTTTCCATCAGGGCTTCATCTGGGCCCCCTAACTGAACCCAGACTCAGCCCTAAGGGCACCCGTTTGGGCCAACGTTCATCCCCCAAATCGAACCCATGTGTTAAGCCCTTTCAGGCCCCTTAATGTTTTCCCCGTACTGGCCCCATGAGGTTTCCATCACGGCGTCATCTTGGCCTTCTGATTTCGCCCAGACTCGACCCCTAAGGGCCCCATTTGGGCTTTCATTAATTCTCCCCAAAGGGCCAAGTATCTATAGCCTTATTGGGGCCCACAAGTCCTTTCCCTTACTGGTCCCACACGGATTTCACAAGGGGATTTTCTGGGGCCACTGACTGAGCCCAGACTCAACCTTAAGGGCCGAGTTCTTCCCTCAATTGAGGCCCATGTGGTTAGTATGGGCAGGCCCGATTGGGGGTCCTTACCGGGCCCGAAAATTTTGCTATCAGGGATACAGTTATTGTATGCAGCGTTTACATCAGTTTTTATATTGTTCGTAAAAAATAATTCTGATAAATTTAAAATATCAAAAAATATAGTTTTCATTAAATATGTAAATAAATTTTTTAAATCAAAAGAATCGTCCTTATATATTGTATAACAATAAAACACTTGTTTTTATTTCATAGCTATATACATATATATTAAAACGAAATATTTTAATGTAAAAAAAAAAAACAAACAAAAAAATAAAAAAAAAAACGAAGCAATAAAAAGTTTATATAAAAAAATAACAAAACATTCAATGAGTTTATTGTGTTTATAATGAAATGGGAGACTATCCGAACCAATTATATTGAGCTCTTTTTTTTTGTCTCCCCTTGAATTTCATTACGCAACGAGTTTCCTGGCCGACGGTCTCGTCCGAGATAAGAGCGAGGCGGGGAGGGCACTCCTTGCCAGTAGGACGAGAAGGGGGAAGGTGGTGGGACCTTAACTGTATTACGCAAAATTCAGACCGCCAGCCGACGCCCAGCAGTGAAACAATGGGGCGAATCTCTCCATCCCCTGCTACTTACGGGCCCCATTCATCTAAGGGGGGTTTTGAATGGGCGCATGACGGGGTAGGAAAGGAAAAAACTGCCCCGCACGACTATCCGGTTCCCCGTGCGGGCCCCTAACTCAGCCCGGGCCTGAACAGGTAGCTTTGCTGGCTGGGTTATTCTTAGAAACTTTTTAAAATCACAAGTGACACCCTAACCATATACAATAGATTAGACCTACCATTACCTGAATCTGGCCAATGTTTACACGCATTTATTTTTTTAAAAACAATTCTCTATTTAAGCTTAAATTTCTTTATGAAGGGAAGATGGGTGGGGAAAAAAACATGAAAACACAACAAAGTTGTTTGGAATTTGAAACTTTAGTAAAAATAATTTATTTCAAGCTAAATTTCGCACATAGCTGTGTGCTAGGATAACTAAGTTGATATAGCGTCACGCTAATTGTCACGTGCCTAGTGACACCTCGTTGTTTACAAAATGAGGACATTGTACCTATCTCAAATCAGGTCAGCGTACCCACGCTTAAATGCCAGAAAGACGCCGATTAAAGCTTAGTTCAAGGCTACAGCAGGGAAACATAATTAACAAACAAAAGGAAAATTAAATGTAAACGGGTCAAGGAGTCAAGGATGGGTATTGAATTGTCACTGTTCTTTATCCTAAAGAAAGATATAAAAGGCGGAGTGTTAGCATGAGACGAGAGAGAGCTAGAATGTTAGGCTTAGAAGTCGCTAGTTTTTAAAGTAAATATTTACTCTTGATCATTTTCACTGAATCCTGTATCTGTTTTATATATCTTTGTACATACATTTATTGTTTCAAGTTAAGTTTTAAATAATTAAAACACCAGAAAACATATCAGCACTTTGTTACTTCATTGATTATTAAAGTGTTTGAACTTAATCAAGGCACCTCCGAACCCACATATGTCACAAGTTTATAGCATCAAGATCTGCCAGTTAAATAAACATAATAAACACGTGACACTAATAACGCTATTGAAATGGGGTGGATTAACCAGGTCATTTTGAATTTATTCTTTATTTTTTAACGCCAAACAAAATATGAATGCTTTGTTTACTAGGGTTGTCAGGGAACAAGATGGCGAGTGTAACAAATAATGATGCCCGTGCTTTGACTGAGAAAAACAGGTTTTTTAAGGAACCATCGATAAGCCCGAAAGACAGTCCAGTGCGCATACCGCACGAACAGGCAGCCAGTTAGAACAGGGGTGGGCAAATTACGGACCGCGGAAGTGTTTTACGCTGCCCGCGGAGACATACACACATATCACTTCTGATGAAGAGGCTAAAGAAACATTGTCTCGGGATGTCGTGTTAAAAATTTAAAAAATAATCGAAGATTATTCTTATTGGTAATATTTCGAAAAAAATTTAGACAAAAAACACAAACTCAGGCCAGTATTTGTTCCATGCTATGAAGAACTGTGCTGAAAGTGTTGAGTTGGCTTCGAACAAGATGGCGAGTGTAACAGCTAATTGTGCCCGTGCTTTGCCTGAGAAAAACAGTTTATTTTTTTTAATGAACTTAAGAACAATATCACCACCATTAAACTCTAAACGTAAAGTATGCGCAAAGATGCATTGCATATCAAACAAATTATTGAACCAATTGTCTCAGTGATCAAACATCTCAGAGCTAGGGGTCTTAACCACTGGCAGTTCCAAGAAGTACTTTGTCCATTCTAAAATCCGCAAAAGGGTATGGCCTTCTTTTTTTTAAACTAAAGATCATTTAAATATATATATATATATATAAATATTATAGGTCTGTGATCTTATCATTATCGGATACGAATTTGTTTCTTTTTTTCCAGTCTAGGTATACTATGCATAGTTCTGTAGATGGAACGCATTAAAATTACTTTATTCATTGCTTCTATAAATATCTTACTCAACATCTAGTATAAAGACTGCATGTTGACATGGATGGCTGCCTGGACGTGCGGTTTGCGCGCTGGACTGTCGTTCGGATTTGTCGACGGTCGAAGGTTCAAACCCTGCCCGCTCCCATCCCCCGTCGTCCTGCGGGAAATTTGGACTAGGAAGTAAACTATCTTCAACTCTGAAGGAACATCCTAAACATGTAAAACATTTACAAACAGTAAGGCCATCTATAGCGACGTATCGTATTTGTATTTAGATGAAATAGTCATCCTTATAAAGGTATTTTTGTGTGTCATCATCGTGTACTGATTTTCCTTTTCAAATGGTTAGGCCTTTAAAATTAATTATACCTGCTCTCTGTTAGAAATCAACTATTGATCTATAGTTTCAAATCTGCTGCATGTTTTCTAAGAGTGTCTATGCACTGCCCGGAACGATGCATCAATATGTTAGCCCTAATGTGAGCTATTGATTGCGGAGCTAAAGGATGCCCTTATATATCAGTAGCGTAGTATGGTTTGGGGGGGAGGGAGGGAATCCAATTTTTAAAATACCACCGGCCCTAACTTGATGGGGTCCACCAAATGAGTGTCCGAAATTGGTTTTTACATTAAATATTACGCCATTTGTCACAAACCGCAGTGAGCCCACACCCGTTTGTGTGTGTGTAGCAGAACACCTGGTCAGAGCAAAGGCTTTGTATCTCCAATGATGCATGTAGACGTAACCACTGAGGTTATGCGTCACTGAGGATGCAAGGGGACGTAACCACTGTGTTGCGGTGTAATCCACGTGGGAGGGTTTTTGCTCTGGAAACGAACGGACAGTGAGCGTGTGTTTTGTAGAGCGGACGGTCGCATTTCCCGCTCCTGCTTGTCTTCCTAAAATTGTACGAGAAAACTATAGCAGAATCTAACGTTCATAGTCATTAGAGATCTGAGTTTAGTCGCCAGTTGTTGATGTACCTGTATGTAAACGTTTTATTTGGAAGATTCTATATTGTGTGTGTAAATAAAGTTATACGCCTACGTTTTTCTAACTATATTCCGGTGTTCAGTTTTATATCTTATTTACATAGACAAACACCAAAATCGCGACAGGGCTAAAGCCACCAAAGTTCCAGCGTCAACAGTCGGGCCTCCAGAATCAACCCTAGACCACGACCAGTTAAAGCAGGCGCCAGCACACTGCTAGCGTCTTGTGACACCATTATCTTATGTCATGATGTAGAATGTCAAAATGATGGGGCCCCTAAAGAGGTCAAGCCCCCCGGGCCCCAAAAAGTCAAGTTCCCGGGACCTTAAACCCCTAGCTACGCCACTGCTTATATTTATTCTTAAACTTGCAGACACGCTAAACAATGTTGTTTTTTTTCATGAACACCTGTCCGTACTGACTCTTGTTCAAACCATTCCGTCTCCACTGATTCACATCCTGCTACAATGGAGATATTTTCAATTATCAAATGAAATGGGGAGGTTTACACGTGTATCTATTAATAGCTCAGACTTAACGCCTGGAGTAAATAAGGTCTTTAATTCGGAGGGTAGAATCGAGAGTCAGACTGACGTACGCAAATAGGAAAGTTCCGATTCAATGTCGTATGGTGGTAAGATAATCAGGAATTCACTTACGCAAGGTCACAGAGAAAGCACGTAACCTGTCCGTGACAGTGGCGTTGCAAAGTAGACGTGTGGGCCCCGGAGGATTCCAGCTCCACGGCAAAAAGTGTAGATAGACACTTAGGCCAATGACAGTAAACACAGCCTCCGTTGAGTTACCCTAGCTGAGCCCTTTTTTTTTATCACTTCTAGAATGAGGATGGAGCAGAGACCCTACAAAAGAGTCTAATAAGACCGTCGTTAAGTAGGCTAGCTGTTAAGGCGGTCTTTCCACGACTTGTAGCGGTTACAATAAAGGAACATGAATAAATCCCACGTGGTTAGCAAGGTCTTTGACCACTTATAGCGAGTGGGCTGGATCCGGAGGCCCCATGCATATAGTAAGATTCAGTATTCACAAAGATCTCTACCAATTTTGGAACCTTTAGACAGGGCTTGGCGTGAAGTGCTCCCAGTCTACGCCTGTCTGTATACAGAGAAAACAACACCCTTTACAATTATCATAGAGATAATGGCACTGTGGCGTGACTCCCTGATAAACTTTTGGTCTAGGCGCTGGGCCTGAATTTAAGAATCAGATGATCTCACACACACAAACACACACACACACAAAACCTAGAATATATAATGAAGAAAAGTATACAAAGAATCCTTTAAAAAATTTTTTAAAAGGAAAGAACTCCACACATACAACAGTGTCTCTCAATAATGTAGAAGCTATTTCCTTTATCCGATATCAAACAAAATAATTAATTAATTTTCAAATTGATTTATTTTTTGTTAGTTACAATAAATAACTGTTTTAAACTACAATTTGATTCGAGAATGGGCATGGGAGAAATAACCAGTTATCTAAGGGGACGAAACTACATGTTAAGTCGTATCTATGAATACTGGATGATTAATTTCCCTTGTTGGTGACAAACAAAATTAATTACCAGTAGGGCCTAATTAATTTGACTAATTGGATTTTTTTTTGATTGATTCAAGTCTTGTTTATGTCAATGAATAATTGTGTCAAGTTTCAGCTTGATCTTCAACCTTTTTACCAGACAGACAGAGTCGATATAAGCTTTGTAAAAAGACATACCTTTTTACATGAAATGGTTTATTTTGAATGTCTTTGAACCCTAAAACATTCAAAGACCGCGTCACAAACCAAGAGATTATAGACAGGGTTACTGCAGCGATTGGACCCCATGATGACCTGTTAACTATAGTAAAAAAAAACAACAACAAAAAAACGCAAGCTTAAAATCTATGGTCATATTACAAGATCTTCGGGGCTCGCAAGGACCTTCCTTCAGGGAACAGTACCAGGAAAAAAAAAGAAGAAGAGGCAGACAGATAAAGTGATGGGAGGACAACATAAAAGAATTGAAAGTGGTTCTGACAAAGGCAAAAGACAGAGAGGAATGGAGAAAGACGGTCGATGAGTCTTCATAGTGCCCCAACTGTCCAATAGACTAAGGGATAGCTAAAGGCAAAGATAAAGTTTATTTTAAAAGTTGTTTTTTTTCTCTTGTTTATCCCCTCCTTTCCTCTCTCCATCTCATACTTCCACAAAGACACACACACACACTCGTTTATTGTTTTTACTCTATTTTTAAACTTAACTGGAATTTTCTAAGATGATATAATTGTATTCTATATTTGAGTTTCTTGAAAAATATAGACCAAAAAAAAAGGAGGGGGGGGGGGCATTTATTTTTAATTTCCACGTGGCTAATCTCTCCTAAATAAAATAAAAATCCGGATGTATTCCAAGAAACCGTTGTTCATGGCAACCATGGATAATAATATAAGGCCAGCAGACGTCAGTATTGACGCAAATAGGAGTCTTCTTCTAGAACTTCTCTTTTCCATTCATCTTTGTCTTGGTAAGTCTTATTTAGTTATCTGCACTGAAAATATTTATATTAAATATCATAGGGAGTTGTTTCTACTTTGCAGCCATGAAGTCAATAAAAAATTGCATAAAAATGAGGATCTCTAAACATAAAAACAATGTCATATTTATTGTATATTAAATTGATTTTTTTTTAATTTGTGGGATGCTTCGTTTTGGCTTGGCTTGGCGTTGTTTGGTTTGGCTTGGTTTAGCTTTTATTTGGTTTGGCTTTGTTTGGTTTGGCTTGGTTTAGCTTTTATTTGGTTTGGCTTTGTTTGGTTTGGCTTGGTTTAGCTTTTATTTGGTTTGGCTTTGTTTGGTTTGGCTTGGTTTAGCTTTTATTTGGTTTGGCTTTTGTTTGGTTTGGCTTGGTTTAGCTTTTATTTGGTTTGGCTTTGTTTGGTTTGGCTTGGTTTAGCTTTTATTTGGTTTGGCTTTGTTTGGTTTGGCTTGGTTTAGCTTTTATTTGGTTTGGCTTTGTTTGGTTTGGCTTGGTTTAGCTTTTATTTGGTTTGGCTTTGTTTGGTTTGGCTTGGTTTAGCTTTTATTTGGTTTGGCTTTGTTTGGTTTGGCTTGGTTTTAACACCTAGGAAAAGAGATCTAGCTCGAAGCTCGATTTTTCTTCTTATTAATTCAAGTGAGTAAAATGTTAAGAAAATATTTAAATGCTTTCTATTTACAAATTTAATTTATCTCTAATAAATATATTTCAATAGTAAAAATGTCAGATGTATGGCCTTCAAGTTCCAATGATGAACAGGTAACTACATTTATATTCACACATACATTATATATATATATATATTGGTCTAGCACAGTGATGCCCTACCTAATTCAATCTGCGGGCCATTTTAATTTCCAACGCTAGTGTCGCGGGCCACATGATGGAAAAGATACAAAAACGTAATGAAATTGACCCGGTATCATGTTCTACAAAAAAGTAAAGATCCGTTCACTTTTCCTAGTAGATGCTATAGTTCTATTTCATGAACGCACAAATGTTAAATGCTTTGTTAGTAATCCGTTAGAAAACGTTGGCGGCTCTAATGTAGGTAAATACCTTTGAACATTTTGGAGTGGGGCGAGGGGGGGGGGAATTTCTGTATTTTGTGCCGACATTTCGGCGGGCCGGAAGGAAGCACGTCGCGGGCCGGATCTGACCCGCGGGCCGTATTTTGGGCATCACTGGTCTAGCATTTTTGAAAGATTCATAGCTTAAAAAAATATGTCAACAGAAGAAGTGAAAATCTTCTTATACAAGAGTTTTACATTTACATGTGATTTACATGTGTAATAAGGTGTAATTTTCTACCCACTAACAATCTACACAGTTTCAAAGTTAAATTACAAAATGTTGCGGCTGATAGGTTTCACACTTTCCTTTAATAATAAAATTTATTAGATCTACCTCGAAGCCCCAAAATTCTTGCTAAGATTTGAACCATCTAGACCAGAGGTTCTCAAACTTTAAAAAAAAGGCCACCTTTTATTAAAGGAGTGTTTATTGATATTAAAACTTTTGTTTAAAATATTTTTTTTAAAGTTAATAATTTGGATGAGGTTGATCTCATGAGTGTATGTATGTCCGACTCTATGTTTGTAAGTAGCATAGACTAAATCTCCACTAGCAACAATGTCTAATCGGTATCTTTCATTTTTTAAGAGGTTTGTAACGAGCTGAATTCACATTCTACCAGATAGAGTCTAGTAAGACAGAAAAGCAGTCAACAATTGTTGTACAATAACCCAGAATCCGGAAATAAAATTGTAATCTGATATAGACTAAAAGTCCGAAGCACATACTGACATAGCAGTCGCTAGCGGTCTCTAAAGTTTAGAAAATAGCTAGCAGCCTCATTCGATGTAGACAGAATCACTTGAATCGATAGTTAAGTCTTATCGAGACTTCCTTATTACCTAGTATGTCATTGCTTACACATTACACATGTAGATTGAAGGATTTGTCTTGAAGCTCCTAACAAGATTCAATTCTAAAAAGTGATAATAGAACTTGTGTCAGTGTCTGGAACGCGCCGTTGGTAGATTAAAAAAAAAAAAGAGGTGGATCACCGTGGGTTGGTCTCCGGTGGAAGATTGTTTGTGTCAATACAATGTCATTCTGATAGTTTCTATTTATAGCGGTCTACGTAGGAGAAAAAAAGCTTTTGTGCATATTTTGTAAACAACATTCAATGCGCTCGACATGAACTGCAATTTGTATATGCCAGTGAACTTCCGTGAAAATGAATGAGACCAGCTCTTGTTTACATCTACATGCAACAAGAACCCTCTTTCTCTCTCTCTCTACCTACCTACTACCTACCTAGCTCTCCCTCTCTCTCTCTCATTCTCTCTCTCCCTCTCTTTCTACCTACCTACTACCTACCTAGCTCTCTCTCTCTCTCTCTTTCTCTCTCTCTCTCCCTCTCTCTCTTTCTCTCTCTCTCCCTCTCTCTCTACCTACCTACTACCTACCTAGCTCTCTCTCTCTCTCTCTCTCTCTCATTCTCTCTCTCCCTCTCTCTCTTTCTATCTATCTACCTAGCTACCTACCTACCTACCTACCTACCTATCCTTCCTACCTACCTACCTACCTACCTACCTATCTATCTACCTATCTACCTATCTACATATCTACCTACCTACCTACCTACCCTACCTAACTACCTACCTACCTACCTACCTACCTACCTACCCTACCTACCTAGCTCTCTCTCTCTCTCTCTCTCTCAATCTATCTATCTATCTATCTATCTATCTATCTATCTATCTATCTATCTATCTATCTATCTATCTATCTATCTATATGTCCGGGATCGACATGGGAAGAGAACTTTTGAAAAACAGTGGAAGACTAGACAAAAAGGATTCTTGCCTTGCTGGGTACTGCAGTCCGATGATTCCGACCCCCGAAGAGTCGGCCAAGGTGCCACGAAGGCCAACTTTAGACCATTTAGTGAGAATAGGCCAAAATAGCACAGTCCACAGCAGCCCTTTCAAAACTTAAAATAATATGGAAAGACAAAGGCTTAGCCATCGGCACCAAAATCAGACTGATGCGCTCCCTGGTCATGGCCACATTTTTTTATGCTTGAGAGTCTTGGACGCTTACTGCAGAGCTATAGAGGAGGATCCTAGCAATGGAACTGAGATGCTACAGAAAGATCCTAGGTATCACATTCAAAGACGGCATCACAAACCAAGAGAATAGAGACAGGGTTACTGCAGCGATCGGACCCCATGATGACCTGCTAACTATTTTAAAAATCGCAAGCTTGAAATCTATGGCTATATTACAAGATCTACGGGGCTTGTAAAGACGTTCCTTCAGGAAACAGTACCAGGAAAATGAAGAAGAGGCAGACAGATAAAGCAATGGGAAGACATCATAAAAGAATGGACAGGTCTATCCTTGAAAGAGGTTTTTAAAAAGGCAAAAGACAGGGAGAAATGAAGAAAGACGGTCGACGAGTCTTCCTTGGTGCCCCAACGATCTAACAGACTAAGGGATAGGTAAAGGTAAAGTGAGAATTTCAGTTCACGATACTGCAACTAAAGAGAAGGCAGAAAACACAATCTCGCATAAAGTAGAAAAGAGTGAATCACAATCTCGCATGAAGTAGAAAACAATTAATCACAATCTCGCATAAAGTAGAAAAGAGTGAATCACAATCTCGCATAAAGTAGAAAAGAGTGAATCACAATCTCGCATAAAGTAGAAAACAGTGAATCACAATCTCACATAAAGTAGAAAACAGTGAATCATAATCTCGCATAAAGTAGAAAAGAGTGAATCATAATCTCGCATAAAGTAGAAAAGAGTGAATCACAATCTCACATAAAGTAGAAAACAGTGAATCACAATCTCACATAAAGTAGAAAAGAGTGAATCACAATCTCGCATAAAGTAGAAAAGAGTGAATCACAATCTCGCATAAAGTAGAAAAGAGTGAATCACAATCTCGCATAAAGTAGAAAAGAGTGAATCACAATCTCGCATAAAGTAGAAAAGAGTGAATCACAATCTCGCAGAAGGTAAGAAAAACAGAAGATCACAATCTAGCGGAAAGTGGAAAACAGTATATTAAATAAATAAATGTGGCCTGGATAAGAGTGGCATGGTAAGTGAGCCCTGGATAAATGTGACACGATAAGTCAAAATAGTTACATCTAAATGCCTCTAAAAAAAAATTGAAGTTATTGATGGATTAAACTCTGTCACATGTCTAGTCTTGCCACGTAAGACCACACACACACACACTCACAAATAACAAAAAAAGAAAGTTTTTTTTTTCAAAGTATAAGCAAAGAGTAGCTAAAATATTTCACATCAAAATGTCTGACGAAAACGTCATCACTGTGATAAACTACTTTTAGTTTCAAATCTTGATCCTGGCACGGCTGGAAGTGACAGATAATAGCAATTTATTTATACTTTAGGCCTACACATGTGCACAGCCAGAATTTGTTTATCTTGTACATTGAGCCTACAGACGTTACTACTACGTATTTGGTTTTCCTGGCTGATTCAGGCAACCCATTCCATTCTTCAGCGGCATTAGGGAAGAACGACCACTTGTAAGAATTTGTCCAAGCATATGGATCAAGAAGTATACTTTGTCTTTCTGAATATGGTAAAAACAGCAGGTCTAATAATTCAATGTGTGTCTGCCTTGTCTAGAACTAGAATTATGGATAGCGTATTCTTTGCAGGGGTACATTCTTGTCGCGCTTCAATACACAAGTAGGCCGGTCAAATGGCTAAGAGAAAGGGTGTGTGTGAATGACAAGGTTAATAGGTCACGCTTGGACCTCATTCACCAATCGTAAACAAACAACATTGATTTCATTGACTTAATTTAATTTACTTTTTTTTTTAACAGCAAACTTCTGAGTCCTTTCAGAATTGTACAGACTTGACAAAAGGTATAACGCTTATTTCAATAAATTCAATAAATTTAGAGTGTAAATTCTCAAGACAAATCAGCTTTATTAGGACGCCATTCTAGGTTACAACAACAGTCAACAAGAAACATTACTCCTAGATACTGAATAACATAGCCTATCTATAACATACATACTAACAGGCCTAATATAAGGCTTGTCTTCGAGTCCGAAGATTAGTGAGGAATACAGTATTTCCCGTGGCTGCGCAGCCCCAGCTGTGACCTACATATTTTGCCACATTCAGAGCAAGCATAACCATTGTCCGCAGGTGGTCGATTTAGATTTTCTTTTCGTCGTCTGCGTTTGTCCTCGGCAGCAGATTTTCTTTTGGTCTCAAATGTGTATCCCGCGGCCTTCGTGAGTGACCTCCAGCTGTCTCGTTCCGACGCCGCATGCAGCCAGGTGCTTTCTTCTATGTCAGTCAAGGAAAGTTGACGCCTAAGCTGGTCTTTGAAGCGTTTCCGTGGGGAGCCTCTGTTACGTCGACCACCTTTCAGCTCACCAAAAAACACTGCCTTTGGCATACGTTCGTCTCCCATACGGGAGCTGCGTAGCTGTCGGATCATAAGAAGTCCCTCTATACTGTCCATACCGGCGTTCGCAAGGACATCGCTGTTTGTAGTGCGGTCCTGCCACCGTATGTCTATGATGGAGCGCAAGCATCTTTGGTGAAAGCGCTCAAGAAGTCTTAGTTGTTTTTTATATAGTGTCCATGTCTCAAAGCCGTATAGAAGGGTTGAGAGAACCACCGCCTGGTAGACATTGATTTTTGTAGGCAGGCGGAGCGATTTGTTCTTCCAAACTCTCGTCTGAAAGCGTCCAGAAGCGCTACTAGCCCTGGCCAGGCGGTTATCAACTTCCCTTGAAAGTGAGTCGTCGTTTGACAATATAATACCTAGATATGTGAAGTGGTCTACCACGTTAAGGGGCTGTCCGTTTACTAATACAGATTATACATAGAATTAATGCGCCTAGAACTCTAGATAATACTTTAACATTTTAAAATTAAGTACAGTTGATCATCATGTAAACATAAGCGTAGGTAGCCTATGACTAATGCTTGTACTTATGCTTAGTACTTATAATTTAATTTAATACACAAGGAAATAAATAGTTGGCAACTTTCTCTATTCGAAAATATATTTTCATTTCTTGGTTTCAAGGCGACATCATGTGTGATAAGATTCTAGGCACAATAACATTGTATTGTAGAACGTATGCCAACATTCGCGAAACAGATTTGTCAAATTATGGTAAATACAAGACTTGTTAACACTACCAATCAAAAAAATATATTTTTGACATCTCTATGTTTTGTTTTGTAGGTGGAGGTGCGAGTGTAAGGTCCGGGGTTCGTGCCCTGGCTTAGCCTGGCTATGATTTATCAATCTTTTCCTATTTTAATTTACCTATTTATCTCACTAGAATAGTGTACCTCAAGCTGTAATTCATATGTAGTTTGGCCGCGGCCTGAATAGGAGGGTGAAGGGGTACGGACCGCAGCTGTTGACACCAATCGTAATGGCACAACTAGTAACATGTATTCTTCATTCATAACACGTATTCTTCATTCATAACATGTATTCTTCATTCATAACATGTATTCTTCATTCATAACATGTATTCTTCATTCACAACATGTATTCTTCATTCATAGCATGTATTCTTCATTCATAACATGTATTCTACATTCATAACATGCATTCTTCATTCATAACATGGATTCTTCATTCATAACATGGATTCTTTATTCATAACATGTATTCTTCATTCATAACATGTATTCTTCATTCATAACACGTATTCTTCATTCATAACATGTATTCTTCATTCATAACACGTATTCTTCATTCATAACATGCATTCTTCATTCATAACATGTATTCTTCATTCATAACACGTATTCTTCATTCATAACACGTATTCTTCATTCATAACATGCATTCTTCATTCATAACATGAATTCTTCATTCATAACATGCATTTTTCATTCATAACATGTATTCTACATTCATAACATGCATTCTTCATTCATAACATGCATTCTTCATTCATAACATGGATTCTTCATTCATAACATGGATTCTTCATTCATAACATGGATTCTCCATTCATAACATGTATTCTTCATTCATAACGTGTATTCTTCATTCATAACATGTATTCTTCATTCATAACATGTATTCTTCATTCATAACATGTATTCTGCATTCATAACATGTATTCTGCATTCATAACATGTATTCTTCATTCATTGTTTTAGCCCTTGGCTCTGTGTTTATATTTACAGTTAATATTTCGTAAACCTAGTCACATTTTCTTTCATCAGGTCAACATGAAACGGAAGTATTTGAAGGGGAGGAAAGTGAAATACCCAAACGTTATAATTCATGCCCGAAGAATCCAGGCCATAAACACTTTATTCCCATTACACAATTTAAAATGACAGATCTGCCCAGAGGTTACCGTGACATTGAGTTGTTCGAATTCATCAAAGCCACAGCAGACCGAACAGTTCGAATCAAGGTACAAAAGGTCAGTCCAAACAGACCTAAGTTTTGGCCAAACAGCAAAGACGAGTATCCATTTTGCAATGCGCAAGACGATGCCTGTATGAGAATGGGCACTGGCGAGATTAAAGTCTACAAGTTTATAGATGGATGCGGATATAACGGACGTGGTAGAAATTATAATTTTTTGTCTGGAGATAGATACGAACGAGAGTACAAAACCTGCCCTTGTGAGAAATGTAAGCAATCAGACAGGCCCAAAAATACCTGGTGGGAAATATTTATCCACACGGCCGCTCATGTTGTTTTTGACGACTCAGAGGCCAGCCACACGACATTATTATTATTCTATGACGAGCACGATAGCTCGAGTTGCCAGGTGAACCTTGGTAATGTGAGTGTTGAAAGCGTGAACGTTGAAAAAGACAAGAGCAAGTTGAAATGCGTGACGTGTGACGAGAAGCTTGGCAACAGACTGTACGAGCTGATGAGGCATTTTTGTGAGCTCTGGAAGAAAGTCAAAGATAAATACAAAAAGAAATCAAAATTCACGTTTATCGTGTCCCACCCCCACGGCTGCACTAAACAGGTCAGCGTTGGGGAGTGGGTGGGCAATCATAAGTTTGGGGACTACAGTGGCACATATGATCTGACCAAGCTTACGTACACGACAAGTACATGTCCAGGCAGCAGTGGAGCCGCTGTCCACTGCATTGGGTTTGGCACTGGGCACTTTCACAGCGGCACTTTAGGTAAAGTTAATTATAGTGGCGTTGGCCACTACATGAAAAAAGTCTAAATATAAAAAAAAAAAAATTAAAACAAATATGGAAAATGTTTCTGCTTTGGAGATCTAGGGAGGATAAGTGTTAAGTAGTCTTTTTTGACATATCCGGTGTAGAGTAAGTTTAAGTAGTCTTTTTTGACATATCCGGTGTAGAGTAAGTTTAAGTAGTCTTTTTTGACATATCCGGTGTAGAGTAAGTTTAAGTAGTCTTTTTTGACATATCCGGTGTAGAGTAAGTTTAAGTAGTCTTTTTTTTTGGGTGTATCCGGTGTAACAAATAAAGGAAGTGCGGATAATCTTTGATCTTAACAAAAGATTTCCTTGTAGCATAAACTCATTTTTACAAAGCTCACTCTGTCTGTCTGGTAAAAAGTTAGTACACGTCATTACTTTTTAGCTGACTAAAAAGTAGAAAGATCATTCAATATGACGTCCTTAGCATTGCCAACTTTGTTTATTTGAAAATATATCACAATATTCATCTCTTTTTTTTTTTTAAATAAATGCATTTCCTGTGTGTTTTCTTATATCGACCCCCACATTTCACATATCGCGTTTTTTTCTATTTGTAAGTTACTGTGTTTTATTGCTTGTAGAATAGAAATCGCCACTTATTAATTAATTCAAATGTACTTAATATTGATTGTGAACATTTCCAGAAACATTATATTTGTATATACATCTATGTCCCTCGAAATATCTTCAGTGTGTTGTACATACATCTATGTCCCTCGAAATATCCTCAGTGTGTTGTATATACATCTATGTCCCTCGAAATATCCTCAGTGTGTTGTACATACATCTATGTCCCTCGAAATATCCTCAGTGTGTTGTATATACATCTATGTCCCTCGAAATATCCTCAGTGTGTTGTACATACATCTATGTCCCTCGAAATATCCTCAGTGTGTTGTATATACATCTATGTCCCTCGAAATATCTTCAGTGTGTTGTATATACATCTATGTCTTTCGAAATATCCTCAGTTGTTTGTTTCTTTATTCTTAACCTTGCAGATAGTTTTGTTTAAATGTAGTGCACTTTACACATTGACGGAATAAACATTTTTCAAAGTTTTGTAAGTTCTTTTGTAGCATTAAAATGAAGTCTTTTAAAACTTTGAGTTTGTTTTTATATTCTGATTTCTTTACATTCAAACTGTTCAGCATTGACTCATGTAATTGTGACTAAAATATTTCAGGCGGGAATAACAGAAAATGCCACATACATGACAAGAGTGAATGTATAGTCTACATTTTAATGTATGAAATGCAGATTTGGCTTACTCGATTTACTACACATTTTTTTTCAAACTTAAGTGAAAAGCACACCGGTGCATATATGGGCACATTCACACCAAACTTATGTAATTGTATCACATCAAAAGAGTTTGTTTAAAGAGCCATATATATTATTGCTTTGTAACAACCACTTTACAATTAGCAAAGTGATGAAAGAAAAAGCAGTAGAATTTCAAGGCATACTGCATATAAAAAAAATCAGCACTAGCATACGATATGGTCCACATATTACACGCTATATGTTGGGCATCTATTGATTTGGTCCCTGTCTTCATAAGCTTGATATTATTCTTACACTTATGGGGGCTATGTAGACAATGTGTAGTCTTAATTTATATACATACAAAATGCACAATACAATCACAAACTTCTTAGGGTGTGACCAACCCATCTCCACTTCCTCTCTAAGATCTGCACCTCTATATTTCTCTGTTCGCTCATCTCCCACAGTTTGGTGTTTTATACTTTAATCGTACCAGTGTATTGTAATAACTTAAGGGAAGGCAACTCAACGAGGACAACGATGTTTATTTACAAGACATCACAAATACAAGTAGAGCAACATGTCTTGATCACAAAATCTTTATCTCGGCTCTCAACTTGGGTGGAAATCGTTAGTCCCTTAATGTCAACATCCTTTTCTAGTCTGGTTACTAGAGATGCGAATCTCTGTAATAGCCTGGATGGCGGTGCGCATGGCAGAGTCAGTATTTTTAATTATCATGCACAGGTTGTAATTATCCAAGAAAAAACGTCTGTAATTTATAAGAGAGATGTTTAACTTTTTTTTAGGTCAAAATATTCTAGGTTCAGTAGATCGTCGATTATCCAGAATACCGTAATTGGAAACAGGGTCTGTCTAGATAATCGATCGCCCGGATAACTGAATACGGAATAATATAGAGAGTCCATTTCAGCAACAATATAAAGTAAAGTCAAATGGATGCATCAGGCCATACGTAAACATAAGATTCAAGTAAAATATACTGGGGAAAAAAGCGTTATACTCATTAGCCCACCATTATTGAAATAAAAATTGCTGATCTTTTGCTGCACATCAGCAATACACTTAGATACCATACCCTAAAACTAACAACAAAAAAAAGTCAGTCTGTATATTTGAAGTTCCGGATAACTGACGTCCGGATAAATGACATTCTACTGTATCCGTTCCATTCTCGTTTGACCTGGTGGACAATCTGCCTCAATGTGATCTCACGCCCAGGATTGGATTTAGAATGGTTAAGACCATGAACTTGTTTTCACAGAGAATAAATAAATTACTGTAGACAATTAAACATGACAATTAATAAACAGAAACTTCGTGTTGATATAAGAAGACATTGAAGACTATCCTTTTAGTACGTCACATCCTGTTAAGTATTTTCTCACACAAAAACATCCACAACAAACAATGACGCAATATAAACATATTAGCACTAAGCTATTTGAGATATGGGGACCTTTGTAATAATTTTTTTTCCGTAGCTCTTTCTTCAAAATAATTGAAAATATCTCTACAACCATAATTCTGTCCCCCACACGCACACCCAAACAAGAGAGGGTCATGTGTTGCCTATACGTAAATCCAGCAATGCTCACCACCCAATGGGTTCTACTTCTCTATGCATCCACCATTCCTTTTTATTTACCTTAATACTCGGGGACGGACCCTCAGTGTTAGCGTTTTGTTGATCTAGCTGTGATTCTATGTAATTGAAGCGTCTCTTTCCTGCCTTATTATCTTATCTTATATGATACAGACGTTACTTAAAAAAAGAAGATGATTACGTCCTAAGCGTCATACATTTAGTCATGCATGTTAACCAATGACCTAAATTCTGCCAAGTCACTGGTTTTCCTGGCTGGCTCAGGCAACCCATTCCATGCTCTAATAGCACTAGGGAAGAAGGAGCTTTTGTACAAATTTGTCCTAGCATATGGGACGAGGAATGTGCCTTTATCTTTGTGTCTTTCAGAGTATTTTATTAAATTTTGTTTTTGTATTTGAAGATTATGGTTCAGTGTTTTATGTCTTTTAAGTCTTCTATCTTGAAGGCTTTCTAAATTTAGTGATTTTACTAAAGGTGTTACTCTAGTCAAATGTGAATATTCGTTTGTTATGAATCTCACTGCTCTATTTTGTGTCTGTTCCAGTTTCTTAATGTTTTCTTGAGTTGAGGGGTCCCAAACAGTGGATGCATATTCTATTATTGGCCTAACCAAGGTTAAATAACATTTTCATCTTATGTTCTTATTTGATTTATAGAAATTTCTTTTAATAAACCCAAATGCTTTGTTCGATTTTTTTTTAGTTTCATCAATATGGGGATTCCATGACAGTTTTTCATTTATTATAACACCTAGGTATTTTGCGTTTTTAGTCTGTGTTACTGGTTTGCCATGAATAAGAATATAAGTGGAATTAATTTGTTTTAGTTTTTTTTTTGTTACTGTTAATAACTGACATTTTTTTGGGTGGAAAGACATGCTTCAATTTGATTCCCATTTCTGTAATTCATCTAATTCTCTTTGTAAAATTTCTGTATCTTGTGTTGTTTTTATTGTTCTATATATTATGCAATCGTCTGCAAATAATCTGACTTTTGTTCCTGAACTAATGCAATTTGGTAAATCATTTATATAAATTAAAATAGTAGTGGACCTAAGACTGTTCCTTGAGGTACACCTGAGTTTACTGTTATTTGCGCTAATTTAGAGCCATTTATTATTACAGTTTGTTCTCTCCCTATCAGAAAATCTTTAATCCACTGATGCAGTGGACCATCAATGCCAAAATATTTTAATTTTTTAAAGCTAACTATGATGGTGTACTTTGTCAAAAGCCTTTGAAAAATCTAGTAAGATAGCATCTATTTGTTCACTATCATCTAAACCTTTTGAAAAATCAGTTAATCCTATTTATTGTGTTTCACATTATCTATATTTCCTAAAGCCATGTTGGTATGAAGTAAGGACATTATGTTTGTCTAAGTGGTGTGTTCTAGGATTTTACATGTGATGCTGGTAAGTGATACTGGTCTGTAGTTTCATGGGTCAGATTTTTCTCCTTTTTTTAAAAAGAGGGGTGACATTAGCTTCTTTCCAGTCCCTTGGTACTCTGCCCTGGTTAAGAGATGCTTAAAAAAGTATTTTGAACACTGGTGCAAGCTCATTGCTTAGTTCTTTAAGTAATCTAGCTGGAATACCATCAGGTCCAGACGCTTTATTATGTTTAATGTTTGCTAATAGTTTTTGGATTTCTTTTTTTTGTATTTCTATATCTCCTAAGTTGTCTACTTGGTTCAAATTAAGTAATAGGCCTATGTCTTTGTCTCCTGGGGCTGAGCATGGTGATGCAAAGTATTTATTTAGGATTTTCATTATCAATGTTTGTACTTGTATATGCTGAATAATGTATTGTAATAGATCTAGTAAATTTTGTTGCTTTGTCTGTCTCGGAATGTTATTGTACTTTTATATTGTATTACTTCCTTTAACAAATAACACTTGTAGGTCAGTTTAATGTATAGGTCAGTGCGTCAGATTTACACGCTCTCTAAAAAAAAGATATATTAAATACCAATATAGACATGGGAGACCAATCTGAATCTGTTTTATTGTATCTAAGTAAAAAAATGTTGTAGTCTATTTACTATTATCAACTATCATTGTAATCATTGTCATTCTAGAATCTGGAGACTATAAGAACGTAAACGAAATACCCTTCTATTGCTTGTGATTGTCGTTTAAACCAACAGTTTCAGTCCTTGTATTTTTGCTGGCCTAGAAAAGATTCTATTTCTACAATTTCTACCATCTTTTGACTTTTGAAGTTTTGTCTTGATACTCATTGATAGAACTTATTTTCTTAACTATACTAGAAATGTCATGATCAATCATTATTATTATCATATCATATCGACATATCAATCATGAATTCATGATGATGATGATCCGATTGTCTTATAATTGAACCATGACGAACATATTATTATATTATTGAACTTAGATCTATATTATTCTTAATTTATAATTAAAATAACATAAGACTAGATTATCTATCTTGATACTATATCGGAATGATATGATTATGACGAATGTCACTCTCTAATCTCTATCATCTCAGGTCATCATTTACTCTTAGATCTAGATCTAGTAGTAGTACTAGATCTAGTAGCCAGTCTCTAGATCTATTGTAGATCTAGATCTAGTATTATACTGTTATAGGTACTGGTAATTTGATAAAATGACTTCAGACATAATGTATTTATTGTAATGAAACTAGTAAAGTTTTATATTTCAATGGTCCAATTTTTGATGGGCTGTGAAAAAGAAAAAGAACTATTGTTATAATAATTTAAAATGTTAGAGCTTAGGCTAGCCTTCTTGAGGTCTTTTGGAAAGTTCACAGTATACATAATACAGGGTGGGGGCACTTTCAGAATTCAACAAAGCTTAGGAATTTTATTTATTTTTTTTGTTTTTCTTGTTGGTAAATTTTTGGTCTCTGAATATTTTTATTTTTTTGTTAAGTAATTAAATTAGTAACTTTTTTTTGTCTCACAGGAAAGTACTAGAAAGCTACTGGCTGTGTCAAAGAATGCAAACAGCCATTTTTATCCTGTACCTGTCATTAGGCCCAAACACTGTCCATTCTCAGAAATGTCTTTGAGTGAGGTAAATAAATATCTGTTTAATGGAAAACTAGACCTGGGAAATATAAGTATCATGATTGTCAGGGGCAGGTATAGCGAGAATAAATGTGTTATTGATATTTTAGTATGAAAGAGTTATATCCCTTAGTTTTATATCCCCAGGTATGAATGTGAACAGTATACACGTGATGTTTTTGAATGTGAGCTATCCTTATATTATATAGAAAACTTGCATGGACTGGTGTTTGTGTTAGTTGTTATGGTAGGAGAGGACGGATTTTTGTTTGCTATTACTGAGTGTTTCTATATAAATAATAAAGTAGTGATTTCATGAGAGATGAAGTTTTTTTGGATTCTTTTAAAAATATATTATTTATCTATAAGCGTTTACTATAGGTCTGCAGTAATCACTCCTAAGTAACCCCTAATGAGCCAAGAAAAGAACCTGAGCGTAATCACACTTGTAAAAGTTAGCAGGCTCTATGAGCAACAGAAATTAATTTTATATTTATTTTTAATGGCCACAAAATTAAATGAAAAAAAATGTATATGCCACTGTGTTTTGAGTATATGAAAAAGTTATGGTGGCCTGCCAAGACTAACTTATGACAAGTAAAAAATGTTGGAAGAGAGGAGGGGAAGATCAATTTTTTTACAAAGCTTATATCAACTTCCTCTGTCTGTGGGATTTCCTCCCTTTGAACACGTTATTTCTCCCACAACCCATTCTCGGATCCAGTTGAGACTTAACACAATTATTTATTGCACCTAACGAAACATGAATCAATTTGAAAATTAATCAATTAATTAATTAGTCAAATAATTAATGGTCATTAATTATTTTGTCTGATATCAAATAAGAGAAATAACTTCTAGATCATTGAAAGATATAGTTGTCAGTGCGGAGCTCTTTCCCTTAGATAAGCTTTGTTTTGTTTAAAATGATTTTTTATATTGTATTTGTTAAATCCGAAATTGTTTTAAGGAAATATTTCTAATTGTTGTCAAATAAATTTCTATGATTGATAGAGATACTGAAAAGTACTTCCTTACGTTTACATTTTCTTTGACTTCACATTGTTTCCCTCATTCTGTGACATGTTTATCTTTGGAAAGTAGTGGAGGAAAGGCCATGAGCCAATTTAAGAAACATTTTCTTTATATAGATTTGGTTTGTTTTCTAAGTTTCTGACTTTTCTTCATGAAAGCAAGGGAATGTTGGGTCACTTGTTCCTGAATCACTTAATTTTTCACATTATTTTTGCTATTTTTAATGTCACACTTTTTGTATATTATATGAAAAAATTATCAAAAATATTGCTGATTTTATAATTTGCATAAATTTAATTTTCTTGAATACAAATATTAAGTAACTGGTTCCCAAATCACTTAATATCACAAGGTTCATGTGGGCTACAAAGACCTTTCTTCAGGAAACAGTACCAGGAAAAAAAAAGAGGTGGACAGAAATTTCATTAAAATGGAGGGCCGTTCAATGAAAGAGATTCTACCAAGGCAAAAGAATGAGAAATGGAGAAAGATAGTCAAGAGACCTTTTGTGGTGCTCTAACAGTTCATCAGACTAAGAGATAGGTGATGATGAAGTGGTTTATGATGTTGCTACATATATTATTTAACCTTGGTTAGAATATGTGTCCTCTATTTGGGGCCCCTCAACTCAAGAAAACAAGACAAAAACTAGAACAGAGGAAAATAGAGCCATGAGATTTATAACAATAGAATATTTACATCTGATTAAAACATCCATCCATCTATCCCAGTGGCACTATGGCCCATGGAGGGCTCTGGCCTGTTTCAGCACATTCTTCCTTTCATTTCTCTCATGAGCTTTTCACCTCCATGCCTAAACTTTAAGTATTTCTTTAACAAGTAAGTTGGGCTAGCTCACGGGCTCTAAACAGGCTTAGCACGTTCCATGTCACAAAATAAAAATCATGTCCTTTTCCAGGCCTAGGCCCTTTTTCATTAAAATCTGTTCGTTTTAATAAACAGGCTTAGCACGTTCCATGTCACAAAATAAAAATCATGTCCTTTTCCAGGCCTAGGCCCTTTTTCATTAAAATCTGTTCGTTTTAATAAACAGGCTTAGCACGTTCCATGTCACAAAATAAAAATCATGTCCTTTTCCAGTCCTAGGCCCTTTTTAATTAAAATCTGTCTGGTTTTTCTTATGTGCTTTTGTAACTGTTTTTTTTTTCAATTACAGGGTTGTTAGCCCTGGGCACAATCATCTGGAGTTCTGCTCCTTTCAGCTCTCTGGACTGCTGCCTTTACTTTTGGGTAAGGTGCCTACCCTAGATCCCCCCACTTCTTGCAAAGCAGCAGGTTTAATTTTGGTCCACCCCAGGTATTTTATTTCCCAGTACACACCATATCTAGAGGACAATATGTTACCTGGGAAACTCTAGAAGTGTTATCAGCAACCGAGAACAAATAAAACACTGAACCATAATTTACAAATACAAAATAAAACCTAATAAAATACTCAGAAAGACACAGATATAAAGGCACATTTCTTATTCCATATGCTAGGACTAATGTGTAAAAGTGCTCCTATTTCCTGAATGCTGTTAGAGCATGAAATGGGTTGCCTGAATCAGCCAGGAAAACCAACGACTTGGCAGATATTTAGTCACTGATTAACATGCATGACTAGATTGACACATTGTGTGTATATGTGTATGTAGTGATGGGAACTAAACTAACTTTTAAAAGTTAAACTAAAACTAGTTTTCAACTAAAATAAAGTAGTTGAACTATTAGTTTATCAAGAATTTCAAAAGATAGTTAAACTAAACTAAAGAAAGTTAATTAAACTATAACAAACTTTTTTTTTTGGGGGGGGGGGGGTTGAACTAGACCTATATATAGATATAATCATCCGACTGTATGCCTACAGTTCGATCTTATTATTTTAACATTCTAGTAATATTTATCTATAATAAAATCAGTATTAAGGAATATGTTTCTTACATAAACGTTAATGCACAATAAAATAAAATGTCTAAATAAATATGTGTGCCTTGAATTAAAACCTTTAGAAAATAATGGTACTCTTTTTAAAAAAAAGTATATTAACTTATTATATAACGGAAAATCTTACTTATACTGGTAAAGTTTAAAATCTCATTAAATAACATAGATTTAGAATTTCAAATTTAGATCTAGTATCCAAAGAAATAGAAACGAAATCGTTGGAGTTTTTTAAAACATTTTACTTGTATAACTATTTTATAGTTTAAAATACATACTTGACTAACCATGCCGATGTGCTATTTTCTTGTCTGACCACTAAAAATACAACTAACACTATTGCATAACCGTTAAACGCGCAAGGGAAAACATAACTGGGTGATCTTGTCATTATGGACTGCACACTCAGTACACTATATAGACCTACACGTGTACGTCTATCTGGCCAGGTTGTTAAAATCAGTCGGACACACTGTCTATTTACTTTCTGGGCAGGGAGGGTGTATAACTATTTAGTGTAAAGATATATCTACGAACATGCTTGACTAGCCACGCCAGTGTATTATTTTCTTGTCTGACCTCTCCACATTAAGCAAACACTATTGTATAACGCTGAATGCAGGGCAGTCTTACAGTATTATCTACTACACACGTACAGTACACTAGGCCTACATGTGGTCATGTGTATGTCTAGCTGACCAGGTTGTTGAAATCAGTTGCACATAGTCTATTTACTTTATGGTCAGAGAGGATGTGGATTAAGATTTGTTTTCTAAAGTTGGTTACCCTAAAGCTTTTAGATCTATATAGGCCTGGCTGTTGATTTAGACTTAATAGATCTCACTAATAAGTCTTAAGACTATAAAAGGGTGTACTTGATGTTACTGCAGTTAAAAAAATATTGTTTGCCACAAATGAATGGATTAAAACCACTAAATATTGACCTAACTCACTAATCAGATTTCCACTATAAACAGAAATTAAACACCTCCACCTGGCTCACAAAAAAAATTTGGAACAACCTCATTCTTAATACTGCATAGAAGATTTTGACAAAAAATGTTTAACATTTTATAATACTGCTACTTTCAAGTGCAAATATTTACTCCCATAACTTCTACCAGGATCTTACTTTACCCTCTTCAAATGCAGACTGTCTAAATAGTTGTTAACTGCATCATTTTTTTTATTATCAAAGTTATTGATATCACATGATCAGAAAACAGGGAGTGCGTTTCAACCCTGACCACATGTGAAAAGTTTTACAAATTTTAATTAAACTTTTTAGTTAGTAACTAAAAAAATTTAATTAAACTACGATTTTAACTAAACTTTTTTTATCTAGTTAAACAATGGCCTTAACTAATTTTTTTTAGTTAAACTAAAAGTTTCTAACTTTTTAGTTAACTTTTGCCCATCACTATGTGTATGTTGCTAGTATGTAGAATTTATTTCCTTTGGCAAGAGAGTTCATATTGAATTTTGTGTTATGTTAAAGTTGTTATTAAAGAGTCTCATGAAACTGATATTATTGCGTTGGCATTTTTTATTGTTATAAGCTAACAACAGTCGGATGTAATTTCTTCTCTTTTAAGGTCATGTCTGTCATTTATAAGATATGATATGTGTGATGGGTAACCTTGAATAAAAGAGTGTTTTAAATCTTTCTGTTCTTGCCTTAATGGAGTGGAACTGACCACTTTATCAAGATCTGATGTAACTTTGTTTTAATGGGTGTAAATTATCTTTAAGAACTTTGTGTGCTTTAATGTATGATATGTAAATAATTATATACCAAATTTAATTAATTATTTTTTTGATTAAACTGGTACAAGTCGTTGAGGAAGAAGATAGAAGGTTAGCAACATTTGGATGTGCCAGAAGCATACAAGCTACACAAGATCAAGACCATCCTAACAAAAGAATATCAGAACAAAATAAAATCACCTCTTGCAATCATACTGAATTTTCAGAATTTCCAATCTTGAAAAAACACCAATTTGTTCAGGCTTGTAAAAAAACATTCAAATGTCAAATATGTCTAAAATGTTTTTCTAGTCCTTCACATTTATAGATACACCAGTGGGTTCCTACTAATCTAAAGCCATTCAAATGTCAAATATGTCTAAAATGTTTTTCTAGTCCTTCACATTTATAGATACACCAGTGGGTTCCTACTAATCTAAAGCCATTTAAATGTCAAATATGTCTAAAATGTTTTTCTAGTCCTTCACATTTATAGATACACCAGTGGGTTCATACTAATCTAAAGCCATTCAAATGTCAAATCTGTTAAAAATGTTTTTCTCGGTACACCAATTGGCTTGTACCGGTAGATATTCAGTTTAAAAAATACACCAGTTCATTTATAGTGAAAAACCATTCAAATGTCAAATATGTCATAAAGATTTTGCTAGATCTTTAAATTTAAAGAGACACCAGGCGGTTCATAGTGAAAAACCATTTAAATGAGCACCAGTTGGTGCATAGTAATGAAAAGCCATTCAGATGTCAAAATATGTTGAAAATATTTTTCAAGATCTTCATATTTTAAGTTACACCAATCGGTTCATAGTATTGATAATCCATTTCAATGTCAAGAATGTCACAAAAGTTTTGCCGCATCTTTAAATTTAAATGTAGACCAGCTGGTTCATAGTAAACCATTCAAATGCCTAATATATATCAAAGAGATTTTTCTAGACCATCAATCTATATCTATATATATAATTCTCTTTTTCCCTCAACAGTTTAAGCGAGTAGTAAGGAGTAAAGGAAAGATCACTCTGCGGATAGTCCACGAGAAAACAAGAGGGGGGTGGAGTGAGAACAGGTAATCACAAAATAGCAGGGCAGGACCGTTGCAACATCACTCTTTTGTTTTTATTTATTTCTACCTCACGTTAAAAAAAAAAGAAAAAGGGGGGGGGGGAGTAATCTCTACTCTGTAGAAACTATCGAAGAGTAAATACTTCAGAAAAATTATGGATATCAGAAGAAAAAAAATATATAATAAAGTTGTCAGCACTAATGCTCCTCAATACTGTGAAGAGACAACAAGCTGAGCTGGTTTGGTCATATGATTGTAAGACGTGACTCACTGTCAAAAGTCATCCTTCAAGGTGCCTGAGATGAACTTCTATTAGGAGCAGAGCAGGAAATACTAGTCCTTCTGTAGTGCTCTGGCTAGAAACTGGGCCATACGGCGTAGCCGCCTTGCAAGTCGAGTAACTGTCCAGGCACGGCCCCACCCCTTAGCTCCCGGATGAGAACACTCATACAAGATATGCGACACTGTTTAGATGCTTTCTCCGCAGTGACGGCATCGGAAGTCATATTTCAGACAGAAATGGGCAAAGTATGTCCTACACTGCGCAATGATTAAATGGTCTGACCTTCTCAACGGTCGCCACAGATCGTCCCGATCTGGGTGACGCATATGCTGCCAGACTCCACAGGCCCAGTCAGATTCCTCCCAGGATTTTAACCACTTCTCATGAATGAGTGCTTGGATTTCTGCTGTTACCAGTAGAAACGCGCTTGGTGCTTTGAGATTAGCTGCCAAAGCAACCTCTCTTGCCAGAACGTCTGTCGCCTCATTGCCCCTCACATCGCAATGCGAGGGCGTCCTCTGCATCAAAACGTACAATAAAAGAAGCACAAAAAAAGGATTGTCAAAAAAAAAAAAAGCTGGCTGGACAACGCTATACATGATTTTCTATATAATACACACCACACAAAGATTATAGTGTTTAAGAACAGGATAGCAGCATATTGGAGGATTGGTGAATGACACAGGGAACTTCGGATTGTTATTGGAAAAGAGGAGGGTTTGCCATTTATCTGAATATCCAAAACCAGTCATAGAATATTTTTAAAAAACGTTATTTTTATCAATTAGAACAAAGAAGACATAAAAATATGTTTCCAATGTCCTCACATTTAGGTTACTATAATTTTGTGTATAATTTAGAATTAATTCTGAAATATAAATAGCCATTTATTTGTCCATCAAAAAAACGAAGAGTAGCCTACTGATAATATTGTAATCTTTTTTTACCCTCTCTGTTCAAAAATAAATTTAAAAAACCTGTCCTTAGCAGGGGATGCCTAATAGTTTTGTAGAAATATTTTGTTTAATTCCATTGTTACCTTTAATTTTGTGAATTGTTGATCAATACATTAAAAAGAAAAAAAGTAAGCTAATAATTGTGATAACATTTTGTTTTCATTTCATTTGAAGGTTTTGTTAAATATTATCATAAGGGAGACAATCAGATGTTATTTGTGTTTATTCATAGAGTTTTTTTGGCCAGATTTTCTATTGATAAGAATGTGTGACTAGATTATTGAAAGAGATTTGTTATAATACGTTTAGGAACATTTTTATTACCAATTGGTTAATTGCAGAATCTATTTTGGTATTGATAATGTAAATTTGAATTACACAATTTAAAATATTATTACTTACTTATTCCTACAAATTTTATTACATTACTATTTTGCATATTCTAAACTGAATTCAATTGTTATCATGAATGATGGTGCGGTGGCTGAGCGGTAAAGCGCCTGGCTTCCAAACCGGGGGTCCCGGGTTTCGAATCTCGGTGAAGAATGGGATTTTAAATTTCGGGATCTTTTGGCGCCTCTGAGTCCACCCAGCTCTAATGGGTACCTGATTTTAGTTGTGGAAAAGTAAAGGCTGTTAGTCGTTGTGCTGGCCACATGACACCCTCGTTAACCGTAGGCCACAGAAACAGATGAACAGGCGGTCTCAAATGTGTGTCTCACAACCTTTGTGGGAGCTCTCCAACTGTCTCTCCAACTGTCTCTTTCAGAGGCCATCTACTTTCTACTATGCCAGTGACTCTGTATATCGCTTTTGGCATGCTGTCGTGTCCCATACGGGATAGGTCATATAGCAATTATTATTAACATTACTGTTAATCTCAATTGAAAAAAAAGAAGTTCCAGTCGCCATAGATCTCGCCAAGTCAATGGATACAAGCATGCTAGAAACGCTTACTTCATCATTTAAATAGGATTAGGCAATCAGTCCATTGACATTAGCTTGTAAACTTATTAAAATAACTTTATTATTTACTTGAAGGCATGATCTTTACATCATGCCCTATAAATCGCATGATCTCAAAGAGTTCCTTTATTCATAGAACTGGTCTTTGCCTCGAGGCCGAAGTATCTTTAGTAAGCTACAACTCTCACAATTTCTTCATTGGTTGACAGTGTTTCCCTGGATAGACAATGTCTTATTAATTAGGGAATTTTGCACTAAAATTTACAGTAATGTAACGAATCAAAGGCAAGCACTGTCGAAGGAATAAGAACAAAAATACACACGTTTATTAACTAAAAGAAAATGGCAAATAGAAACCACCACCTAGCAAAACATAGATCTTCTTTCTGCCTTCAACACACACGCCGAATCTCAACTTTCTTTATTCTGCCTTCGAATCAAATTAACAAAAATCATAACCAGATCTAAACTGTTTTTCTTGGTTAAAAAAATGTATAGATCTACTATATTTTATAATATTTCCATGATAGGCCTTTAGATCTAGACTTAAATACGGAAAATTTCAATGAACATTAATTTATTAAACTCTTCAGAGAATGCGGACTATAGTCCGTTCAAGTTAAGTATTTTTGCCTTCTCTCGACAAATTTAAACGAATTAAACAACGCTACATTTAAGATCACTCTTAGGGCTACAAGAAAAATGCTTAGACATTTTATTCTACAGTGCGGAAAATTGTACATAATGTATTATTTTTAGCATTAAAATATTTTTGTCCGTAATGTTTCCTTATTATGGACACCGGATAGAAAGCAGAAGTTTCATTTGGAAGAATCGGATGTTTTTGAATCGAATCGTTGTTTTTTTCCCCACATTGCTTCTGGTAATTATTGTGGCAGTACTAATATTCGTCGATGAATAGTACTGAGTTTGGAGTGACTCATTATATGTACTGACGTTGAAATCATTATATGTACTGACGTTGAAATCATTATATGTACTGACGTTGAAATCATTATATGTACTGACGTTGAAATCATTATATGTACTGACGTTGAAATCATTATATGTACTGACGTTGAAATCATTATATGTACTGACGTTGAAAGCCAGACCAACGTACTACCTTACATGGAGCACTATCTGTGCAGACACCACTCATATTTTCCCAAGAGATTTTCTACTTTAAAAAAAACAAAAACGAACCAACTTTCTTTTATACATCGCATGCTGTAGTAGTCGTCACAAGAGGTTGACAAAATAGAAACTCTTATTTAATATCGCCATCATGTATATATCTAACCTTACTTCTAAAATTCTGTGTATTTTGTCGGCAGCAAAGATCGGATGTTTTCTATCAAAATGATGTTACAGTTATTTTGGCTTTATAGACTCTGCTTATACATCTTTGCTACCAATGGCTTTCATAACATCCCATATGCTAGGACAAATTTGTACAAATACTCCTTCTTCCCTAGTGCTATTAGAGCATGGAATGAGTTGCCTGAGCTAGCCAGGAAAACCAGTGACGTTGCAAAATTTAAGTCATTGGTTAGTATGCATGACTGAATGCATGACGCGTAGGACGTAATCATCTTCTTTTTTTGAAGTAACGTCTGTATTTTAAAAGATAACATAAGATTATTTTTTACAATTCCTATTTTAACCACTAAACCACACTGTAAAAATCGACCTTATATTTTCTTTTCTTAACGAGATCCAAGTTCATGGGTTGTTCCAAAATGAAAATATGACATTCAATAACATGGACTATAAACTATAACATCAACTATAAACCAAATCACTTTTCAATTATGTCACGATGTGCGTGAATCATCACCAAATATACATGATTTCGCAATGCCCCAATGTCACGTTAAGCATTAGTCTACATCAATTTAATCCTCTTATTATCCCAAGAGAATTGGAACCACAGAGTATCAAAGCCAACACTTTTTTAAGTGCCAATTATTGTCTTTAGAACTGAAAGGCATAGCTTTGTACCGGTACAGATAAAAGATTTTATTTTTCCTGGAAAGCACTTCAAATAATTCAATCTTTACAAAACCTTTATTTAACTCGTACCATCGTGGGGCCTCTTGGACAAAGGGCAAAACCTGGACACAGATCTCGAAAACGGCTCCAATTTTCCTCGAAATTTGCTGTATATAGTAGGGTAAAGAATTAATAGCTCATTGGCCACACTGGAAAAATCGTCATAATTTTTCAAAAAACCGGTATTGATTACTAAAATGGTTATAAAATATCAACCACAGACAATGCTCCACCCACAAACCAAAGACAGTTGCAAATAGAAAACTGTCTAAAAAACACGATGAGTCCTCGATTCAACACTTTACGCCATTTTATTCTTGTGCTTCAAAATAATGAAAAGAACATATGGTCGAAAGCTAATACAAGTCAAAAGTCAAAGTATTTAAATAGGCTTTACTAATATAAGAAACACGTTTTTTTGAACATAGTACAATTTAATATATTAATTTACCGTAAAACAAAAGGAATTAAGTCTTAAGAGCATGTAAAATTGGGTGGGTACACTGTGTAGCCTGTCACGAATCGATAGTGTGACCTCTTTCTAGAAACGAGGTCAGATCAAAGATATCGCTGAACAAACACATGTTCATTATTATCATCCAATCAGGCAAAGGGGTGGGAAAAAAAAGTCAGTTTCTAGAAGTTCATTGCTAATAAAATATTAAGAATAGAAGTTTCTAGAATTATGGAAAAGAAGGAAAAAATTGGGGGAAAGCGAATTAGTCGGGGTCCTTGCGTTGTAACGGGTCCTTGAGTAGCAGCGATCCTTGAGCAATAGCGGGTCCACGAGTTGTTTAGATTATAGTTAAGTTAAATATAATAAGTTCAGTTGTATCAGTACTAAGTTGTGGAGTAAAGTTGTAACAGCATAACTTCAGTGTAACTAAGAAGCAGTATTTTGTGCTTTAATTACTTCAGTGAATTAACAAGAATTTTAAGTGAAGTTGATGCTGAATTGAGAATCAATGCATTGTTTGAATTGATGAGTTTTAAAAAGTTTTATTAAGCAAAAAAAAAGAACGCAGAAGTTTCTTCACTGTGTCTTAATCGTGTTATATTTCCCCGGCAAGTGATTCTGTTTTTGCTATTATAGATATAAAATAGGAAAGAAAAGTAATCTATTGAAACAATCATAAATATAAAATCATCAACAAATATTGGCACTAAAGAAAAACAGAAATCATCACATAGCCAACATCAAGATGTAGAAACTCCCGGCAGGATTACATATATGCATGTTGATTTTATTTTCTATACAGTCGTTCACCCCCACAACAGTAATTACTTTTTTATAGAAATATAATAACTTTTTAAAATCAGCGTCTAGTTTTCAATCAATAATCAAACTTTAAATAATGATTTTGAAGTCAGGAATTATTGAATGCTCATCCTATTGCACGTAATTGATGGGGCGGATTATATGGTGATTTCAGAGCCGATTCTGATACCCAGCCCGCCCCTGAATTTGTATATGAAAATTGTCCACAATGTCACTGCAAATTACCTATTTTAAAGAACAATCATTTTTCTTTAGAGATTAGAGAGTCATTTATATTTTTAGTTCATGCCAACATAATCATTAGATTTAGATCAAACTATGTAAGTCTTCAATTTATCGACCTGGACATCGATGTATATGTTACTGCCTGCTTTCTATTATGTTACAGTGAGGACGCTATAAAAAGCCTTAACACTAAATATATCGTTTGAATGTTTGTTTTGCTTATCAGGTATTTGGTTAGACTCGTGAAAGTTCTGTTACCAAAAGCAAACACAGGTGACGTCTGGTAATTGAAAGGTAAGCAAAGTAGACTTGGAATTCAGTTTTTACAAATCTTATATAAACTCTCTATGTTTGCCTGTCTGTGTATTCAAAATTTTGATTACGTTATTTCTCCGCACTCAATCTTGGAAACGTTACACAATTATTTATAATAATAATAATAAGTTGCAAAGCAAATACACCAGCACTTAGCTTTGACACACAATTTGATCGGTAAGGAGACTCCTCCATATTACAAATACTCACCAAAAGAGGTTCTCGAGTCTACGGATCATCTACTGTACTGGGATAGGCCTATTTTGACTGACAAAACGGTAGATTTTAATCGCCCTGATCTGCTGTTCGTCGATAAAAAAGAAAAGGCCGCTACCATTATTGACATCGCCGTACCACTGTCTCATAATTTAAAAAAAAACTGAGGTGGAAAAACAACGAAATTATGGGAACCTAGGCTTGGAGATTAAGCGTTTATGGAAATTATCTAAAACAACAATATACCCCATTGTCATATCAACCGAGGGAATAATAACAACTGACCTCACAGATACCTTCAAGGCCCTTGGCATTCCTAGGAACATTCTCGTTGCTTGTCAGAGGGCGGTACTTCTGCAGACCTGCCACATCACCAGAAAATTCCTCAATGGAAACTGTAAAAGGGACTACAATGAATTTTGTTTCCCTTTAACGAAACTCGACCCTGGCTTCGCCAGAGAATGAATACCTGGTACAAATTTGAAAACATTATTTTTCCCACTTCAATTCTCGGATGAAGTTTAAACTTTACACAATTATTCATTGTTCGTAACATAACACGAATTTATTAACAAATTAACAAAACATTTGACATTGGTAAAGGGTTATAAATCTTACGTTACTAAGAGAAGGCTTTAAGTGTGCAGGGGCTCCCCCCTACCTCCACTTCTATAAATGCACTAATGGAGGATCAAAACTCCAATTTGGGCTTATCCATACTCAAAGAAAAATCTAGCAAATTTTATTGAAGACACGGACTACACAACATTATATATCAGACTAAAGTGCAAGAAAAATGGAATCCTACAAACTAAATTTCACAAAAATCCAAAAAAGGATGAAAAAAAGTTATTATATTCTAAGCTCAGATACTAATCATATACCATTTATGGACCTACGCTTAAACTGGAATCAAGAAATTACATAGGAGCTAAGGACAAAAATAAGTAATACTAATCAGGGACAAAAAAATAGGAAAAGGTATCTACAACTTTAAAACTAGTTTACAATTTCAAAAACTACTTTACATTTAATGGTAAAACACAAATGACACAAAACTGAGAGTAACCAAGGTCGGGAATTAGGCCTACTATTCTATTCTGCAATGGACTATACAAAATAATAAGGCACTAAATTACACTGGCCTAGATAAATTTACACAAACAAAAATAAACACAAATTAGACTAGGGAGCGCCAGCTCACATAATTATTTTGTTTCATATTGTTATAACTCTTTCAGGCGCACCGCCGCCGTTCAAGATAATGCAGAAGGTGCGCACTTCTAGAAACCAGACTAGGAAGGATGTTTAGATTAGGAGAAGAACGATTGCCGCCCAAGACGAGAGCCGATATGAAGATGCTGCGCTCAAGGCAGATGTCCTATGTGTTTGTCATGTGTTCATGTAGGCCTACATAAACATCTATGTCTTGTTGAGTCGTCTCCCTTATCAAAAAAGGGAAATAAATTGCACCTTATTGAGAAAAATAGTTCTAAATGTGGAGTTCTTCGCCTAGTTAAACTGCTTTTTTGAAAGTATTGTATATATTTCGCGTGTCTGGTAAAAAGACTGTAGGCCTGCACGTTATTTCTCCCACACCCAATCTCGGATGAAGTGGAAATTTCGCATAATCATTTCGTGTAACTGACAAAACAAGAATCAATCAAATAAAAAAAATTAGTCAATTTGTCAATTTATTGGTGGTGATTAATTATTTTGTTTGGTATCGAGCCACGAAAGAAATTGTACTTGAAAGATGTGGTAGTATAAGTTGAATTAGTTCCCATTGAGGAGGCTTGAGTCCTGAGTTCGATTTCGTGTCGTACAACTTTTTAAAATGCATTTTAAAAAAGCGATTACGGTAACATTTACTAAATACCAGAGTCTTCTCTCCCCAATCCTTTTCCCAACTAGTCCAGACGAATGATAGGATCATAGCGCATTTAGAAAGCTTAAAACAAGAGATTGCGGTAAACAAAAACAGTTGCTAAAAATATTTCTAATCGCACAGATTTATTATTGTTAGTCTAGATCTATTACATATTTAATTACTTGACTGATAAGCTTAGTCTTTTTTTTTAAATGTCTGTCTTTATATTTTTTCTCTTCTTGGATCTTCCCGTTTCTAATAGGTTACAAACTCTTTCGTAAAGGCAAATACACCAATGACATCATTGAAACTAGCCCCAGTGTTCAAAATACTCTTTCAGGCTTCACTTAACCAGGGCAGAGTACCAAAGGACTGGAAAGAAGCTAATGTCACCCCCCCCTATTTAAAAAAGGAGAAAAATCTGACCCAGGAAACTACAGACCAGTATCACTTACCAGCATCACATGTAAAATCCTAGAACACATAATATGTAGCAACATCATAAACCACTTAGACAAACATAATGTCCTCACACCATACCAACATGGCTTTAGGAAATATAGATCATGTGAAACACAACTAATAGGACTAATTGATGATTTTTCAAAAGGTTTAGATAATAGTGAACAAATAGATGCTATCTTACTAGATTTTTCTAAGGCTTTTGACAAAGTTCACCACCATAGTTTGCTTAAAAAATTAAAATATTTCGGCATTAATGGTCCACTGCATCAGTGGATTAAAGATTTTCTGATAGGGAGAGAAAAAACTGTAATAATAAATGGCTCTAAATCAACACCGATAACAGTAAACTCAGGTGTACCTCAAGGAACAGTCTTGGGTCCACTACTATTTTTAATTTACATAAATGATTTACCAAATTGCATTAGTTTAGGAACAAAAGTCAGATTATTTGCAGACGATTGCATAATATATAGAACAATAAAAACAACACAAGACACAGATATTTTACAAAGAGAATTAGATGAATTACAGAAATGGGAATCAAATTGGAGCATGTCTTTCCACCCAGAAAAATGTCAGTTGTTAAGAGTAACAAAAAAACTAAAACAAATTAATGCCACTTATCTTATTCATGGCAAACCAGTAACACAGACTAAAAACGCAAAATACCTAGGTGTTATAATAAATGAAAAACTGTCATGGAATCCACATATTGATGAAACTACAAAAAAATCAAACAAATCATTAGGATTTATTAAAAGAAATTTCTATAAATCAAATAAGAACATAAAACTAAAATGTTATTTAACTTTGGTAAGGCCAATAATAGAATATGCACCCTCAACTCAAGAAAACATTAAGAAACTGGAACAGACACAAAATAGAGCAGTGAGATTCATAACAAACGAATATTCACATTTGACTAGAGTAACACCTTTAGTAAAATCACTAAATTTAGAAAGCCTTCAGGACAGAAGTCTCAAAAGTAAAGTAGCAATCATACATAAAACACTGAACCATAATCTTCAAATACAAAAACAAAATTTAATAAAATACTCTGAAAGACACAAAGATAAAGGCACATTCCTCGTCCCATATACTAGGACAAATTTCTACAAATACTCCTTCTTCCCTAGTGCTATTAGAGCATGGAATGGGTTGCCTGAGCTAGCCAGGAAAACCAGTGACTTGGCAGAATTTAAGTCATTGGTTAATATGCATGACTAAATGCATGACGCGTAAGACGTAATCATCTTCTTTTTTGAAGTAACGTCTGTATTATATAAGATAAGAAGATAAGAAACTGTTGATAGCAACAACAGCAAAAACAGTTGCTAAAAATATTTCTAATCGCACAGATTTATCATTGTTAGTCTAGATCTATTACACATTTAATTACATGACTGATAAGCTTAGTCTTTTTTTTTTAAATGTCTGTCTTATATTTTTTCTGTTCTTGGATCTTCCCTTTTCTAATAGGTTACCAACTCTTTCGTAAAGGCAAATACACCAATGACATCATTGAAACTGTTGATAACAACAACAGCAAATGACTTCATTATCCCCATATAAGGAAATCTTACACGAATAAAATAAATTCCAGAATTATGGTTGTACATTGTGGTAACGGATATAAATATAATATTTGATACTTTATTAAAGCTTGTGTCAACATTAACACCAAAGAAATCTATACCTTGACAAATGTATTTCTAAATCTATTGAAGCATATTTCATTAGTTTGTACGTCTCCAAACAAATATTTTTTAAGCCTATTGATAGCAGCATGATGTCATTCCTTTAAAGTGCTTATAAAAGGTTACTGGAAATGAATACGGGCGAACAAAGGACTATAAAAGCTACTTGGTTAGCCTATATATATATTCGAGCAGAAAATACGTAGGACCGAACAAGACATCACAGCCATTAATGTAATTATTAGTTTTATTTTATGAATAATTACGCAGAACAATAAGTAAGAACTCATTTAAACTGGTTGTTTCGATGAATGTGTAAAAAACGTTTGTTATATACAAACATGTATACAAACATTCTGAAACACTAAGTGTTAAAGACATTAAATAATTTCCTATTTACATTTTTTAAAATGTTTCGATTGTTTTTAAACAAACGTTTATTTTAAATGATTGCTGAACATTTCTTGTTGCAACTATACGTTTAATTATATACTATGACGATTTCTATGGTTGTTTTTACCATAGCACGTTATATTTCTTACTTGGCTATTTTCAACTCTAAGATCATGTGTTTACTCTTAAATTCTTATTTAATACTTATTTAATAAAATTAGCGTGGTGCTATAACATTTGATAACACGCGTCCTGTAGGCCTACTACTAAAAGAAATGAGTTGGTAACTAGCTCTTACCTTTTACCTAAGATAACTAGCTCTAGAAAGGATTTTAAAATGTTTATATGTTTATTTTCATATCTTCTTATCTTATATAATACAGACGTTACATCAAAAAAAAAATAATTACGTCCCACACGCGTCCTTAGGTCAATCTAGTCGTGCATGATTGTAATTTGTTGTTTTTTTCATTCATTTCTTCTAGTTTGAACACATGACATCACTCAAATGGAATTAAACGGAGAACGTTTAAAAATGAATTTTAATACAGGTGAATCAACGTTTCAACGTTAAATTTAAACAAGTTAAAAGCTTTGATTAGATTTAATTCATTCTTATATAGCTAGTTAGCTATATATTGACGCCCACAATTGCATGCTAGTGTTTTATACATTACTTTTCACTTTGTTACTCATCATGCATTACTATCCATCTATTCAGATCGCAATTTCATGGGCGCAAATAGATGGGTGGACACGGTTCTCGAAAACGGCTCTAACGATTTTCCTATAAATTTGACAGTTGATGTATATCTTTGGGAAAAAGAATTACTAGCTATTTGGCCACACTGAGAATACTCTAGTTTGACCGTTAAAATTTTTCTAAGTATAAAAAAACTAGTTTAAATTTGGCTAGAGGAAGGACTACTAAATCTTTACTTTGATTAGATTACATCTTCGTGTATTTCCGCATGTAGGCAGGCCCCTTTCATTAAAGAATAAAAAAAAATAATGTTCAGTAACATTTTGCGCACCGTCTTCTAAATATAGATCAAAGGTCTACCATTAAATATTTTAAAGTCTAGTAGATATATGCATTCAGTTAACCAGGATTTTTTTTCTCGGGGGGGGGGGGGGGGGGGCTGGGAGATGGGGCGTGGTAAAATGACTTTAAAAAAATCTATAACATTTTTTAGTTATTAAGAATAAGAACAAATAATTGCTCTATAAGCTGCATAAAGGAGGTATTGTCTTTAAAAAAAGTATCTTTACAAAGTTTTAATCAGCTCATTCTGGTAAAAAGTCTGTACACGTTATTTCTCCCACCCCCAATCTCGAATTAAGCTTAAGTTTTTGAACAATTATTTCTTTTACCTGACTTAAGAATCAGCTAAGAAACCCAATTAGTTAATTAACTATTGGTAATGAATGATTTTGTTTGGTATCGAACAATGGAAAGAAATTGTACTTGACTGATGTGGTGGTATATTTTAAATTAACGCTTTAAAGTTTGAAGCTGACAAAGATAAACTATAAAACTATAAAACTATAACTATAAAACTATAAAACTATAACTATAAAACTATAAAACTATAACTATAAAACTATAACTATAAAACTATAAAACTATAACTATAAAACTATAAACTATAAAACTATAACTATAAAACTATAAAACTATAACTGTAAAACTATAAAACTATAAACTATAACTATAAAACCTTTTATTATCATAGGGCGATTTGCTGGCACAGTGATTAGTGTGTTGGATTAAGGAAACCTGAGACTTCGAGTTCGAATTCAGATCTTACAACTTTTAAAAAAATGCATTTAAAAAGCGATCACGGTAACATTTTCACAACTGGTCCATACAAGTGATAGGATCATAGCGTATTAAGAAAGATGAAAGCGTAAAATTGCGCTAAAACAAAAAACAATTGATACAAATATTTCTAATCGCACAGGTTTATTATTGTTAGTCTAGGTCTATTATAAATTTAATTACATGACTGATCCAGACTAATTGAAACAACTACGCACTTAATATAAACTTGTAAGAAAAATTATCATGTATATTTTCTTGATTATATTTTTCTTTTTCTTGTTTTATGTATTAGTTAATACGGATTTTCGCTTTGTCTATGTAATACAGAAATAAATAAAGAGGATCTCGATGACAAGCCTAGAATAATGAATGCAACTTGCACTAAAACTATTCCATTAGTAAGCTTCACCATGGCTGATCTCCCAGACAAAGATCGTAATAAAGATGCGTATGATTTAATAATGGCTGCAGCTAACAAGACAGTTCGAATAACCGTTTCAATAGTTAGTCCACACCGACCCAACCTTTGGCCTAAAATGAGTAGGCCATATCCACTATACAAAGAAAAACTATCTAACAATATTAGAACAGGAACTGGAGAGATAGATGTATGTAAGGTTATTGATGGTTATAAATACAACGCACAATTAGTTCGAGAGGATGTTTTACTGGGCGAAAGTGAGACACCGTACAAAACTTGCCCTTGTGAAACATGTCAACAATCAGACAAACCCAGCAATACCTGGTGGGAAGTATTTGTCCATACAGCCACGCATTTTGTTTTTGATGACGTGGAGGCCAGGCATACCACCTGTGACTTATTTTATGATGACCAAGACATTCCAATGGTCAGTTTTGATAAGGTCAGTGTTCATAGTGTAAACACTTTGAAAGACAAGTGCGTGTTAAAATATGTGACATGTGACGTCGCAAGAGGAGATCAACTTTTTAAGATTGTTAAAATCTTTGAGGAACTTAAGCATAAAGTATCTGAAACATACATGTGGAGACCAAATCATTTAAGCAAATTAAAATTTCTTGTAACACACCCTCAAGCAGGCTGTAAACAAATCACTGTTTATGAATCAAATGGTAGCGATACAACACATTTTGACTCTATAACACTCTCTGAAACAGCATGCCGATGTCTTTTAAGTTGTGGAGCTTGCTTTCACTCTATTGGAAAAAAAAATATTTTTTTCCGACACGGCTTACAATCAATTGGATATAGAGTAATGCCAGCTGGGCCGAATGAAGTGTACTTGAGACATTAATGTAAACAATAAATTAGTGTTACTAGAAAGGTCAATTTTCTTTTTTTTTTTTACAAAAAAAAAAATCTTTCCTAATTTAAGAAAACATTAAAATTCTTAATATTGTTCTAAAAAAAATTCTAATTAGTTCTTCTGGGCTTATGCTATCCTTGTTCATTAAGTGTTTTCTTTCAGCGTTATTTATCATAGATCTAGAATTTAATTAGCCTTTTGAGCCCCCGAGCAACTAAAAAAAATAATTAATTCTTCATTGAAACAGGTGAACATGAAACTCAAATTTCATTCAATGGAGAAACAGGTCTTCAAAATCATTTTAAAGACTGTAAGAAGAATCCGGGTCATACACATTTTATTCCCATAACAAAATTTAACGTAACAGATCTGCCCGAAAATTATCGTGACCTTGATATATATGAACTAATCAAGGCTACGGCAGAGCTGACTGTCAGGATAGCTATAAATATGGTCAGTCCTCACCGACCAAAGTTTTGGCCTATTACAAATAATCATTATCCTTTTTATCACTTTAGAGGAAGTAAGGCTTTGAGAACAGGCAGTGGATTTATTAGTGTATACAAGTTTATAAATGGCTGTGGTTATAACGGACATGGTATTAGGGACAATCCCATAACAGGAGGTCAATATGAAGCAAAATGCAAAACGTGCCCTTGTGAGAAATGTCAAAGTTCAGAGAATCCTAACAACGTCTGGTGGGAAATATATATCACCACAGCAACACACGTGGTATTTGATGACATTGAGGCCAGGCACACGACTTGTAGACTGTTTTATGACGATGAAGTTAGTGCGTTGGTTAACATTAGAGATGTCAGGGTCTGCTATGTCAACATTGAAAGAGACTACAGCAGACTAAAGTATGTCACATGCGATGCTATACTTGGTAGTAAATTGTACTCCAAGGCGGAGCGTTGGTCTAAACTTTGGGTCCAAACAAGGGACGACTATATGAAAAGGCCCAATGAAAAATTTAACTTTATAGTATCACACCCTCATGGATGCGCTAAACAGGTCAGTGTTGGTCAGTTCGTGAGCAATGAAAAAATCAGTGAAGCAAATGACAAACTTGATATGACAAAGTTGACATACACGACCAGCACATGTCCAGGAAGTAGTGGCGCTATGGTTTTTTGTGTTGGATTCGGAGACACCAGTCATGTTCACAGCGGTACGTTAAGTCCTGCACTCAATTTTAGTGGTGTAGGCTACAATATCAAATATTAGTCCTGAAGATGAAGACTGATTAAATATACAAGCATTCTTTTTTGTATTAAAATAAGTACGGTAAATGTCAAGTCTTATAGATTTTAGGGAATATAGTTAGTAATATACAATTTTATTAATACTATATATAGTTAACGAATGATGTACTAAGTATTGCAAAGGTAATTTTAAATTTTGTAACAAAACAATTTTTTTTTAAAATAAATGTAATGATAAACTTTTTTTAAAGTTAATTTTAAATGTAAAGGAAATGTCACAGTTGATAATAGTAGTGTTCAAGTTTATGAAGATTACGTTAAGTGTTTTGAAGATTATGATGATGTTTATGAAGAGTTTACCTATGTTATAGTTTGAAAAAAAACAACATATTTAATGGAAGTTAAATAAATTGTGTAAAGGTTATGTTAAATTTTTAAAGATTAATGCTATATTTAGAGCAGTAATTTTACATTTTGGGGGCGCGGTGGCTGAATGGATAAGCAATTGGATTCTTATCCTGGGGTCTTGGGGTTGGATCTCGGTGAAGACTGGGATTTTGAATTTCGTGATTTTTAGGGCACACCTAAGTCCACCCAACTCTAATGGTTACATGACTTTAGTTGAGAAAAGCAAAGTCGGTTGGTCGTTGTGCTGGCCACGTGACTCCCTGCTCGTTAACCGTGGCCAAAGAAACAGATGATTTTAACATCATCGGCCCTATAGATCGCAAGGTCGGAAAGGAGAAGTCAAAATGTTTATGTTAAAATTTTACTACAGTAATGTTAAAATTATAATGCATGTATACAAAATGAGTATAGGGAAAAAGTATTTAATCTCCTAATTGTCCAATGTATACTTTAAAAATATTAATTTTTGTAATATGTATGAACATTCTATGTTAAATAAAATGAAATAAATTTCATAAATTTGAAAATCCCCCCCGGGCCCCCGCTTGAGGAGGGACCCCAAAAGAGTGACCGCATTTTTTGTACATTAAATGTTTAGCCAATGCCATTTTGTCTTGCTATTTATGTTGTTCTGTAAATTAGTGACCATGTTGCATGTATTCAACACTTTAGACTTATATATTTATTAAGTACTTTATCTCATGTCATAAATATGTAATTAAGCAGGGTCTCCTAAAATGGCCAAACCCCCCTATCCCCAAATCCCTTGCTACGCCACTGATCAAAACTAGTAACAAGCCTAAATTAAGGCAACCTAGAAACCAAATTAGGAAATTAGAATTTCGAACCCAGTTTTGGAGGAAGAGGCAAACAAACGCAGAAAATAATCATTGTTAATGATTAAAGTAATTACGTGATTACATTCACAGTTAAAATTGATCTAGATTTAATTAAAAAGAAGTTCTGTGAATAGACATTAAGAATGTTGTTGTTTTTTCCTAAGAGAACTATAGAATAGTGTCGCTGTATGATCTTTTTTAGATGTAAAATAATAAGTAGTGAAATACAATGCAAATAAAAACGCTTATATTAAAATGCACTAAAAAAAGTAAACATATATATACACAAATAAAAGCGTTGGGTATGAGTTTTACTTTGGTGCATACTAAATACAGACAACGCTTTTATTTTTTCTATTTTATTTTCTACTGTTTGGTGTGTATTTTATATAAACTTTTGTATATCTTTTCTAAAAAAAAAATTTTCTATACTATTTTTTTTTACCCCTTTAGTCTTTAACTTAAAAAAAAAAAACAACTAAATATAACTTTTGTTACAATATAGACAAATTCAACTTGAGATAAAAAGGAAATAAATCCTGTTCCACATCTCTCTGTAGTTAAGTTTATATTGAATTTTTCTTTTTACAAAGCTTATATCAACTCACGTTATTTCTCCCACACCCAATCTCGGGTTAAGCTGAAATTTTGCACAATTATTTCCTTTACCTGATAACACAACAATCAATAAAAAAGAGTAATCTATTAGTTAATTAACTATAAACATTTAATTATTTTGTTTAGTATCTTGAACAAAGAAAAGAAATCGTACTTGACAGATGCGGTGGTCATACGTTAAATTAGTCCCCACTTATGAACCCTTATTGAAACATTTTTATGCATTTAAAAAGCGATCATGTAAACATTCACAAGATACCCCCTTCTTCCGTCCCCCTTTTTTAATTGGTCCAGTCAAGTGATAGGATCATAGCGCATTGAGAAAGCTAAAAGCTAAACAAAAACAATTGGTACAAATATTTCTAATCGCACAGATTTATTATGTTTAAATACCCTGTAGCTAATCCAAATTAATTAATAAAACACTTAATATAAAGCTTTGTTTTTTTTAATTATTTGAATTTTATTTGAACTTTCTTAACCTTTTACAATTATTTGCGACCACTGATGTACGCATTCCTTTGGTCTGAAAATTAACGTATCTGATTTAATAGTATTTTTGTAGAAAGAAAAAAATCATATGTCAGGGAGGTAACCAAGAAAATGTTAATAACAGAATCAATTACAAAGTTGTCTTTATAACTGATTATACATACAGCCTTTGATGTAATCTTTACATATATATTATATTTTGCTTTAACTATCTTTCAATCTAAATCCCAAAATTATTTACACAAGGCTTGTCTCCCTCTAGATTACTACATTTTCTATATAAAAATGAAATTAATTAATTAAGGCTAATTGAATTATGTTTTTGTCGAATTTTCGAATGATTCATGTGTTGTCATCGAGCATGAGCTTTTTTACAAAAAAATTTGATTCCGATTGGATGAGTAGAAGTGGTCGAAAAATCGATTTCGAAAATCTAAACATACAAGAAAGTTAAAAAAAATAACAGCAAAATACAAAATTATTTAAAACAAGGTTACAAAGACAGGTAAAAAGGCAGGTTTCAATATTTTCATAAAGAATAGTAGAAACTACGAACTACAAACTATCAACAACTACAACCCTACCTCCGTCGATACAAAAAGAAGAGACGTGCTGTTGTAGTGTTAGTTAGACTAACGACTTGATACCACAGGATACAGAGATTTATTAATGTTATTATTATTAGAGTGTTAATATTCATATGTATTTAATGAAATGATAGTTATGAAGATATAGTTAAATCCTAGGTATCCCTTACAAAGACTGCACTACGAATGAAGAGATTAAAAACAGGATTAGTACAGCGATTGGACCCCAAATGAACTGCAAAGGACATGGAGAACGAGGGTTGAAAGATCTTGTGTGGTGCCCCAACGGTGAAACAGACTATGGAATAGATGAATGTGAACCTGGCCTAACTGATGTTATTGAATGATTATCAAATTGATCTAATTGTTTTCTAAAAGGCCAATCTCTTAGTCAAAGCCTCGACAACAACAAAATTCTCTTTAGTTAGTTGTAAAATAGACCATAGGTCGCGCTGCATTTTGCAATAGACCCACTAAAACAACATGAGCTTCAATAAACACAATGATTTTATTAGTCTCTATTTATGTTCTTTACTCCTGACCTCCTTTTACACACAGTCCTGACACACTGCTTTTCACTCGAACTTGTACACTCAAGGTGCATTGGCCATTTCATACACAGGCACACACACACTGCACTACCAGCCACTCAAAACACATACACTTACTATCACACCTCCCTCATTGAAAGCTCTGAGATATCAATGGACTATACAAATGATTTCTCTGTTGCACTGTAAACAAATTAGTAAACTGTATACATGTTTAACACAACAGAATGTTCAATTGATAATATTATCAATAGTAACAATATAAATTATAAAATGTGCAGTAAAAAAAAACAAGACTCTAGGTTTACAAATAGGTATTAATTATATCGAAATTGCATAATAATACAAAGATATACATGTATCTAATTATCTGCGTCAGGGTAACGTACTGGTGGCCGAACTTGCCTACCATATCGAGTTATTACTGGCGGCGGATTGGTAGTGTGGGTATTTTATTAAATTTTGTTTTTGTATTTGAAGATTATAGTTCAGTGTTTTATGTATAATTGCTACTTTACTTTTTCTTTTCATTGAGTCTTCTATCAGATGTGATGCATGGAGTTTTTTTTTCTATTTCCTTGCAAATTGATATCGGTATGATTATTATTTGTTCCAACAAGAGTCCGTCTTCGTATGTTAACTTGTCTCTTAGTGAAAAATATTGTTTGAGTTCAGGTATGTTTGTCTGGCCATCCATTTAGGATATACTGAATAAGTGTTTGCATTGTTCTATCTTTCTCTGTCTCGATTCTGACTTTCTGAGGCACTGAATCTGGTATTGCCAGTCCGACTGTATTGACACAAACATCAGGGATATCACTCTTTTCCTCTGATGGGTCTCTACTCAAAGTATCAGCTATGAACAAATTTTCGCCCTTGACATATTGAAACTAGATATCGTAACGATAAAGGCGCATCATTAGACTTTGTAGCCTTCTCGGAGCAGAACTGAGTGGTTTTTGAAGGATGTTTTCCAGTGGTTAATGGTCATTCTGAACAATAACTGTCCTGCCATACGTATACTGGTCAAGACGTTCCAAACCAACAACCACTGCCAATAATTCTTTTTCAATCTGTGCCATCTTTTCTGAGTATGTCTTGTAATAACGCTGCTCCCAACCCATTTTGACCACTATCTGCTTGTAATGTAAGCTCCTTGTTAGGGTCAAAATATATCAGTGTGCCATGAGTCGATATTTTTTTGTTTTACCTTGCTGAAAGCTCGTGAGCACTGCACAAGAATGGGTATGGAAGAAATAGCCCAAGAGTTGTCGAGTTCTTTAAGTTGGTGGTGTCGTTTGGTACCATTTGCAGCGAGCCTGGATAAGGAGATTCGTAACACTGTTGTCAGAAGTGGGATCTGCAATGGCTACTACGAAAACGCTAGACAAACTCCTTGTGAAGGAACTGAGGCAAGAGCTCCGTAATCGAGATCTGAAGACGAGCGGAAACAAAGAAACCTTACAAGAACGCCTTCGGGAAGAACTGGTGAAGGAAAAAGAAGATCCGGACACATACCTTTTTGAAGTCGAACCGGACTTGCTGGGACAGATCGCCAGTAGCAAACAGGAGCAGATGGCAGCTGTTCGTGAGGAGATCGGTTCTATGCGAGAACAGATGAACTCGGGGCTAGAAAACACCAATTCCAAGATAGACACGATGGACTCGGGAATCAAAACGGAGTTATTGGCAATGAACCAACGCATACATGCTGTGGAGGAGAGAATCACCAACATTGACGAGCAGATGAATCAGAGGGTCGACGCAGTGGAGAAGGCCATCGACGAAATGAAGCTACAAGCCCAACGCAAGCACACCAATGTACCAGAAGCAGATATGACATCATTTGTAACTGAAGTCTCCGCGAAAATGAAGCCCCCCGTATTTGATGGTTCCGTGTCCTGGTCAGTATACAAGAAGCAATTTGACGCAGCAGCCAAAGTTAACAATTGGAACAGTGAGGAGGAGAAAGCAACAGCCCTCGTGTTATCCCTAAGAGGAAAAGCCTCCGAATTGCTACAGTCTCTACCGAACCAGCAAGACTTCGCCGCCCTTGTCCAGGCTATGGAACTCCGATACGGGGATGAACATCTGCAAGAAGTATATCGTGTGCAACTAAAGACCAGACAACAGCGCCTCGATGAAACACTACAGGAGCTAGAGACAGACATCGAACGTCTCGCACATTTGGCCTACCCAACAGCCGCACAAGATTTTCTGGAAGTCATTATTACAGACGCCTTCATTGATGCGCTTCGAGACCCCGAGTTGAAGAAAGCCACCAGAGTTAGTGGTAGACGTAAGGCCAGTGAAGCCCTCGTATACGCTCTCTCATATGAAGCCGCCAAAGACGCATCAGGGAGCACTCATCAAGGCCGAAAGTTGGAAGTCAAAGAGGAAGAATTTGCACAACTTGTGAGAAGGGTGACAGAGGCACTAGATGAACGACGAACAAACCAGATACCAGAAAATCAACCTAGGGCTCCTGTACGATGCTGGAATTGTGGTGAACTTGGTCATATACAAAGAAGCTGCACTAGAAGATTCCCACAAACTGGAACCCATTACAGATCAGAAAGGTATGCACGACCAAGTTCCCGGGGCTACCAGGGAAACTAGCACGCGCCGGCTTCAAGGGGCGGAACCCGGCGACACAGACAATGAGAGCCCCCGCAACCATCATCCCGGTCGCCGTGCTAGGGCAGAGTAAGAGTCTGAAAATCAATGGAAAAATTGGATGTCAAAATTATCACTTCCTCCTAGATACTGGTGCTTCACGATCAGTCATACGGACGGATAAAGTGGACAGTAGCAAGAAAACGCCAGTTAGGGCCTACTCGTTGAAAACAGCCAGTGGAGAACTGATGCCCATAAAAGGCCTGATCGACACAACAGTCGAGATCGGAAATCAGTCATTCAAACACGAATTCCTGATTGCTGACGTCACAGATGACTGCATAATAGGGCTCGACTTCATGCTGAAATATGGCATTTCCTTAAATATCGGCGGAGGCACTTTACAATGTGGAGACCTCGAAGTACCCTTGCTTGGCGACGAGAATGAAGAAGATGGCCGTGTCAGAAGGATTAAGTTGGTAGAAAATACAACCTTGCCTGCTAAGTCAGAAATGATTATTTGGGGGAAAATTGAGGACGGCTATCCCACGACAGGAACAGCGCTGGTAGAAAGCTTGGACACCAACCCCAACGGGATAGCAGTAGGAAAGACACTAGTCAGGATTGGGAAAGATCCCACTTCTGACAACAGTGTTACGAATCTCCTTATCCAGGCTCGCTGCAAATGGTACCAAACGACACCACCAACTTAAAGAACTCGACAACTCTGGGCTTCAAAGTAACGTAATAGTTTAATGTCAATAAATAACAGCCAACACTGTACAATTGGCAGCACGTAACACAAGACTGTACAAATATCTCTCCGCCGTATCAACTCTTGCACTGGTCTCTCTGTCTCGTCTCTCACTGGCCTTGTACTGAGCCGTTGTAACGAACTGTAGATCGGGAAGTTGTGACTCACTGGTCTCTGATACCTTCGCTCTTTATATAGGGTCCCTACTGGCCTTCTCGAATCGGACAGAACGTCGCTCGACCATTCTGGGTGGTCAGATGACTACAATTCTCGTGACGCTCTTGAGCTGTGTTCACGACGCCGATCCTTCCCGAACCGTCATGTTGAAACTCGTCTCGGCTGACCGTCGTAACTCGTCACGCTCGACCGCTCATCTAGCGCTGGCCTGGGGCGATTGGCGTTGGCTGACTACACACACACACACCACCCCCGTCTGTGCCACCACCAGGTTTATAACAATATGTACAATTATTTAAGGGGACCATACTCTGCATATTTAGTTATATCTGTGAATACTGGAGGATTTTTTCCCTTGTTGGTATCAAACAATATAATTACTTACAAGTACCTAATTGACTAATTGCTTGGTTGTTGTTTTTTTTCATTGATTCGTGTCTTGCGTCTTTCTCGATGTGCAAAGTTTCAACTTGTGCCGGGAATGGTTTGGGAGAAATAACGTGAACAAACTTTTCACAGACAGACAAACAGCCAGTGCTGATATAAGCTTTGTAAAAAAAAACAAAAAAAAACAAAGATAGCAGGATGAGTGTGAATCCCAATAAGAAGAATCGCCTAGAACCGAGATGGCGATATACTGTTTGGGTCCTCTGCTGAACTAGGTCTCTAGTTAACGTGCTGGACAAGATTCACATAGATACGCGTAGAAAGTGTCTTCTCTTTTGAAGTCACCTCTGGAATTTATAAAATAAGAATCCCCATGAATGTTCTATATTGATGTGGTATCCACTGAAAAAATATAATTTTGATCTCAACTGATTAATAATTGAAGAAGATAGCTGTATTTTGTAAATGTTCAATTATTCTTAAAAGTATAAGTGCTTTTGAAATGTATGTAATAAGAAAATATATAATAAAACATATTGGCCTCTTTCAGTCGTAGAACGACTATGGTTCATTTCGCACACTTCCTCTTGTCTGTTAAATATATAACACACGAAGATTACTTTTAAGCATTGAGTGTCATAACACTATTCAACATACTTCTAAGAAGTTGTAGATGAAATGAATTTAATGACGCCATAACTACTAGAAGGACATAGGCCTACTGTACCCTACATAGGTGTTTTTTTTATAGTTTTTTTTTTAATGTAGGACCTACTGATGCATGACGACTAAACTAGTTACTCTCAATCATGTTCTTGAGTCCGAGTTCACGAGTACCTTGCTACGTCAGATGTGTGGACCACCTTGAACAAAACTGTTATTTATATACATTAGTCATTTCTATGAATTTACATTAACACTTTGATTAGAAACTAGGTTCTCAACTTGTGATGAGTTTTCGTGTGAAGGGTTTCTACGGGAAGCCAAAATGGCTGCCAAATTTAGTCTTTTAAATAAGAGGTTCTCAAACGTTTTCAGTTCAGGAACCCCTTTACAAGCCATATGATTTTAGAGGACCCCTTATTTGTCTGCCCAAATCGCATATTTCTAGAGCCGCTGGCAGAATCAAACTCTCCGAAACCGTGTGTGCTTTTTTTTTTTTTTTGCTCTGCGCAATTCGCAATGCAATAATATATGAAGCAGTAAGGGCAATATCATTCACTGTTGTCGCATTGCTTATCATTTTCTGCTGATTTGTATTTACTTATATTTCACATTTAAAGAAATCTACGAGTTTCTCTTTGAGTTTATTATGATTTGTTACAAGTGACGCTTCAGTTCAGCAGGTCTCAAATTTTCGTTCAATAACGCATTGAAACGTAGGACACGTGGATGATCATCTTATCTTATGAAATACAGACGTTATTTCAGAAAAGAAGATGATTACTTCCTACGCGTTATGCATTTAGTCATGCGTGTTAACCAATGACTTAAATTCTGCCAAGTCACTAGTTTTCCTGGCTTACTCGTGCAGCCCATTCCATGCTCTAATAGCTCTAAGGAAGAAGAAGCGTTTGTCCTAATTTGTCCTAGCATATGGAACTAGGAATGTACCTTTATCTTTGTGTCTTTCTGAGTATTTTATTAAATTTTGTTTTTGTATTTGAAGTTTATGGTTCAGTGTTTTATGTATAATTGCTACTTTACTTTTGTTCCTGAAGGCTTTTTAAATTTAGTGATTTTACTAAAGGTGTTACTCTAGTCAAATGTGAATATTCGTTTGTTATGAATCTCACTACTCTATTTTATTATTTTGTGTCTGTTCCAGTTTCTTAATGTTTTCTTGAGTTGATGGGCTCCAGACTGAGGATCACTGTTGCCTTTGTGCGGTAGAAATCCTAATTGTAAATATTCATGAGAATGATTACGTCATTTTTTTTCTTACGTGGTGCGTGCGCCCCCTTTTACGACATCTCAGCTTATTGTCACCATTTCCCTACACCCTCTCTCTCTTCTTCAGATGTCTGCTTACGCTTCAAATATTTATCCGTAATCTAAAGGTTAGAATGGCGTGCGATAAACAATTTAACAAACAAGAATTACCACTGTGTCAATTAATCATTAATCATGAAATGTGCACGATTAATAACCAGACTGATTTCGGTGTGTCGTGGATTCTCAGGGTCGTCGGTTGAATGTAGAGAAGTTATTAGAATTGTATACAATTGTCGTCTTTCTGCGTACCCCCTACACCAGTTTGATTTTTTTATGTGTGTGAAATTAACAAAAATATTTATTTATTTTATTTTATACTACGAGATTTTCATACGCAAGCTTCATAAACAATGCTCATTGAAGACGACCACAAATCCAAACAATTAGACTAGAGGCCTGTAGAACGTGGTGGCTGAGTGTAAGCGACTTGGTTTCCGTACCAAGATGTCTCCAGCTGGAATACTGAGATTTTCTTCTTCTTCTTCCTTTTTCTCATTTTTTAATGTTGGAGCGTTCAGATGACTAGACCAATATATGAGATGAACTGTGCAATGGTTTCCAAATCAGGGAGCTCTCCATATAGTTTTCTTTCTATTGAGGTGTTTTGGGGCCAGTGTCTTGCATGGGCCTCATGGTAAAGAGAACAGTTTTGAAGGACATGGTCAGCATTTTCTGGTGATACTCCACATGTGAAGATTTCACTGGTTCCAATTTTGAGCTTCCGGAACATGTGTTGTCGCATTCTGTTGTGTCCGGTCCTGAGTCGAAAGATTAGACGTTGGTCTTGTCGGGATAGCTTATAATAGGCATCGTCTTTCTTGTGATTCGGATAAGAGCTTGTCCATTTCTCATTTATTTTATTTACTATTAGTTTATTCATTTCTTCTGAATATAGTGCAATGGTTTTTGTGGGTTTGTTCTCCCACTCTTGGCGAGTGTGTCAGCCTACTCATTCATTTCCTTCTAGTCCTATATGTGCTGGTGATTTTGAATTTCGGGATTTTTAGGATGTCAATTAGTCCACCCAACTCAAACGGGTAACTGATATACGTCGGGGAAGTAGGTGTGGTTGGTCGTTGGGATGTCATACATGACACCATCGTTAACCAATGGCCATTGAAACATCATCTGCCCCCATATATCGCATCTGAAAAGTGTACTTTAACTATTAGGTACAAATACTCCTTCTTCCCTAGCGCTATTAGAGCATGGAATGGGTTGCCTGAGCTAGCCAGGAAAACCAGTGACTTGGCAGAATTTAAGTCGTTAGTTAATATGCATGACTAAATGCATGGCGCGTATCCTTTTTATATCCTGTATTTCAAAAAATAAGATCTATAAGATAACAATGAAACTATTATTTAATTTACTATTTTAAAAAGCATTTCTTAAGTAAAGGCGGTTGGTCGATGTGGACACCCTGCTCGTTAACCGTTGGCCAAAGAAACAGGTGTTCTTAACTTCATCCGGCCTATAGATTGCAATGTCTGAAAGGGGAACTATATTTTTTTTTTTATTTTAAATATCTTCTTTTAATGGGCCATTAGTTAGACCCAAACTCAAACCATAAACAGAAAGGGTTCTTACATGCAACATTTAGTAAACCACTGACTTTATAACCAAAATAAAATTATTAAATATACACATTTTAGTCAGCCATGCTGCAATCAATGATGTGTGACGGAGATAAGTTCAATGCCAGCATTTCTGTCCGTCAAGAATGGAAAGTTCTTGATCAATAAATTAAATAGTAAGGCTGACAAATATTTACTTCTCAACAGGATTATATAGACATAAGACTCGCGGATTTGCGAAGTGGTCCTCGGCGTATTACGTTTACAATTTGAACTAAAAGAGAAATATTTAGGTAGATAAATAAGTGTACATCTAGATGTTTAGACCAACATTGATACGAGTTTTCTTTAAATAAACATTATTTGACAACTAAATATTTTTTTTTAAATAACATAAGCATAAATTTACTTCAAATAAATATAGGATTACAGATGTTGAGATACATTGCCTTGCAATATAAAAATATTTTAAATAGACTAAATAAATATTTTCATTTTCATTTTTTTACAGTGTTTAATTAAAAAAAATACATTGACAACATCCTTAAATTAGGTCATGGGTGCAAAGGTCACAATCTTCAAGCAGACGAAATTGGAGAAGGTATTATTACTTAAGTATTGTTAGTAAGGCCTATATGTAGCACTGAACAGGGATAAGAACACGACATTTGTGTTCTTGTTGTTTTGTCGTCGTCATTGTCGTTGTTGTTGTTATTGTTGGCGTTGTTTGTTGGAGTTGTTGCTGTTGTTGTCGTTGTTTTCGTCATTGCTGTTGTCGTTGTTGTTATTGTTGTTGGCGTTGTTGTTATTGTTGTTATTTTTGGCGTTGTTTGTTGGCGTTGTTTTCGTCATTGCTGTTGTCGTTGTTGTTATTGTTGTTGGCGTTGTTGTTGTTGTTGTTATTTTTGGCGTTGTTTGTTGGCGTTGTTGCTGTTGTTGTTATTGTCGTTGTTTTCGTCATTGCTGTTGTCGTTGTTGTTATTGTTGTTGTCGTTGTTGTTATTTTTGGCGTTGTTTGTTGGCGTTGTTGCTGTTGTTGTTGTTGTTATTGTTGTTGTCATTGTTGTTGTTATTATTGTTAATGTTGTCGTTGTTGTTATTGTTGTTGTTATTGTTGTTGTCGTTGTTGTTATTATTGTTAATGTTGTCGTTGTTGTTGTCGTTGTTGTTATTATTGTTAATGTTGTCGTTGTTGTTGTCGTTGTTGTTATTATTGTTAATGTTGTCGTTGTTGTTGTCGTTGTTGTTATTATTGTTAATGTTGTCGTTGTTGTTGTCGTTGTTGTTATTATTGTTAATGTTGTCGTTGTTGTTGTCGTTGTTGTTATTATTGTTAATGTTGTCGTTGTTGTTGTCGTTGTTGTTATTATTGTTAATGTTGTCGTTGTTGTTGTCGTTGTTGTTATTATTGTTAATGTTGTCGTTGTTGTTGTCGTTGTTGTTATTATTGTTAATGTTGTCGTTGTTGTTGTCGTTGTTGTTATTATTGTTAATGTTGTCGTTGTTGTTGTCGTTGTTGTTATTATTGTTAATGTTGTCGTTGTTGTTGTCGTTGTTGTTATTATTGTTAATGTTGTCGTTGTTGTTGTCGTTGTTGTTATTATTGTTAATGTTGTCGTTGTTGTTGTCGTTGTTGTTATTATTGTTAATGTTGTCGTTGCTGTTGTCGCTGTCGTCACTGTTGTTATTTTTTTTGTTGTCATTGTTTTTATTTTTGTCGTTGTCATTGTTATTTTTGATGTTATTGTTGTCGTTGTAGTTTTGTTGTTGGTGATGTTCTTTTTGCTGTTGTTGTTTTTTGTCGCTTTTGTTGACTTTGTTGTTGTTATTCAATTTTTTTGTTACTTCTACTGTTCGCAGATATCCGCAGCTGATATTCATTTACAAGGTAATGTACCGTGGGCGTTGTTTGTATTTGTCCAAAACATTTCTTTTTTAAATTACGAATAAATCTCTATGTCTTGATGACACTTTATTAGCACTTCTCCAAGATCTAGATAAGCTGGAGGATATTGTACACTATTTATCGTTATATACAGTGGCGTCGCTAGGGGGTCAAGGGGTGAGAACGACACCGGGTGGCACCAAAGTGTTGAAATGTCGGAGAAAAAAAAAAGGAAAATTAAAAAAAAAACATCGACGCAAATTTTTACAAAAAATTGAATGTATTACATTTTTAAAAATTATTTTTCAACAAAAGGAATAAACAAAAAAAAATATTGCGGAAGTATATTTTAGGACTAGGTGACTGGGAAGGAGGTGGGTTGACACCTTTGAATAATAACACAGAATTACACCAGCCCTAACGACGCCTCTGATCTGTTATGGCACGATTAGAAATTCTTTATTTGTTTCATAGAAAGGGAAAGTTTTGACTTAGAGACAATGACGCGACTAGTAAAAAACAAGACCAGGATTTCAGGAAGAATAGCCAAATGTAAACAGACTACGTTTAACGCGTTAGAGAGAGACATGTCTTATGGATGTAGAGATTTAGCCTGACGACATTCGACGGTTCCCTTCGTTATTATTTAACGTCTTGCTCGACATTAGCTATCAGCGTCAACTAACTTATATTGTTGGCCTTTCGCCTGTGTTATTTGATTTTGTTATTTGATACTTACCTCCGTTTGACTTATCTGCATATATATAAGGCACAGTGTGGAAGAGCCTAACAGAATATAAACAATTTTTCTTTATGAATTTTTGTATTCTAAAACTTGATTTATAGGCCTAGGCTTTGTTTTATATGAAACATCTGAGACCCTAGACCTGGCTAGAGGTTACCGTTTTGCTGTTTTACATGTTTTGAATGTTCCTTTAGAAGTAATGATAATGTACACCTTACCCCAGACCTCCCGAATGACGGAGGGAGATAGCGGCAGGCAGTTCGAGCCTGGGTCCAGAGCGCATAATAAAAGTAAAAGACTATTTGTAAGCCTCTATACTCTCAGTTTCAAGAGTTTGGACACCAAGTAATGGAAAGAGCACTCTTTTATTTATGCAAGTCGGACGGACTAGAGTTACCCCACATAATTTTAGAGGTGAAAAAACAAGAGGGGGGGGGGAGAACAAGTAGTATTCACCCGTCACTAAATAGCAGGGATGGACTTAACCATTGTGACCAAGAAGTCATGGGAAGAGAACAAGTAATCTACTCTGTATTCACCCGTCACTAAACAGCAGGGCCGGACTTAACCATTGTGGGGCCCAATACGAAACGGATTTCGCGGGGCCCAGTTTGGGTAGGGATAAGGATAATAAGTGAAGATTAAGAGTTTGTACTAGAAAATATATTCGTCTTTGCATTTAATTCATTCTTTACAACCCACAGAATTACTACACGAGCCTTGCGTGTAGCGAAGTCATACAGTATATCATAAGAATTCCGTTTCCTACATAGATCACGCTCAATAGCAAGAATTACCAAATCTTTGAGAATTGTTGACCTCAAGTAATTCTTCATTAGTTTGAGGCGCAAGAAACTTCTTTCACTAGATTCCACAATTACTGGTATTGCATAATGCCGGGTTTTTTTTATCGCGCGTAGTTTTGGCGTTTTTCATATTGAATGACACCCCGAAATGACAATTTTCGTTTATATATTTCAGGAGATTTGTATGAGTTTTCAGAAGATTTTAATAATTTCCGTATATTTCCAGGATTTTTTTCGTATATTTTGCAATTTAAGGAGATTTCCTGGAGCTCCTGGTAAATCAGGAGGCAGCGGGTCCTATGTCCTATCACAAAGATGATCATAAAAATATCAAGCCCATTACAGACGTACATGTGTTATATGTACCTAGAATGCCCCTCGTATAATACTGTTGACCAGGGCTGCCTCTTCATTTTTAGACTTAATATGACCCTCGACTTTTTTTTTTACTAGGATAAAATGTCCGTTCTAAAAGGAAACACATTAATATAGGCCTTTTTTTTTTATTACTATCTCTTCTTATTACGAGAAAAGAAAAGGCATTGTAGTCGCCAGGAGCAAGAACCTGCCGAATCTTCAATTCTATCTCCTGTAAGAACGTTTTACAACGCTTAAAAACTATGTAAGCAACATTTATTTCCGAAACGAACAAAAAACAACGGACAACTTTTTAATTGACATTTCATGACGTAAACTCGATTTAAAACATACAAGGAGAAAAGGATTGGGAGGGGGGGCGGAATTTTAAAATTTTGCACGCAGGCGGCCACAACCCTCTCGGCGGCGCTGGTTATGTCCCACAACTGCTCCGAGTGCCCACTATGGAAAAGTTCCTTGTGGAACGGCGTGTGGATAGTGACAGGGCTGTTTGGGGCTTTATTGCATTTTAAACAAAGTTCTTAGGCACCCCAACGGTAGTCTTGTTTTAATTCCCTATCGACCTAGTCGTCTCCTCCAACGACCGTTTCCAACTGGACTCAACTTGGGAGCGTAGCTCGGGTGAGTTCACACTAACAAAGACTATATTTTATATTGCATGATATTGTCTGGCAGAAAAGATTTCTTGATAAAACCAATATATACAGTTTATTGTTAGAGATTGTAGTGAGACCATGCTTCTATCTCTTAATAAATGAAAACGAATGCATCTTTACTTCTTACAAAGCTTATATAAGCATTGTCTGTCTGTCTGATTAAAAAGTGTGTACATATTATTTCTCCCACACCCAATCTCGGATCAAGCTGAAATGTTTCACAATCACATATAATTCTTGTACTTGACTGTTACGTGCGCATGTTAGTGTAAATGGAAAAATAGAAACGAAATAGTGTTCTAGTGTTGATGGAAATTAAATGAGTTCTAAACGATGACGTTGTTGTTTTAGTGTTAATGTAGCCCTACTGTTCAAAGAGTCTCATCTTAGAAAGGAACGTAACATTGACAAAACAAGAATAATTTTTAAAAATTAACCAGTTCATCTGATAATTAATTAACTATTGGCAATTAATTATTTTGTTTGGTATCTAAAAAGGGAAAGAAATTGTACTTAATAGGTGTGGTGGTATGATTTGAATTAGTTCCCTTGATGAGGCTCGAGTTCGAATTCAAATCGTACAACGTTTTTATGCACTTAAAAGGCGATCACGGTAACTTTTACACAGATAGGCCTACCCCTTTCTTCCCCACCCCCCCTTTTCCCAACTGGTCCAGACAAGTGACAGGATCATAGGGCATTGAGAAAGCTAAAACATGAGACTGCGCAAGACAAAAACAATAGGTAAAAATATTTCCAATCGAACAGATTTATTATTGTTAGTCAAGTCTAATTTAATTACAGGATTGATCCAAACTAATTGATACCATTGCTCTTTCTGTAGGCAACAGAGTTAGATTATAAGAATATTAACCAAACAGTATCCCAAATGACTGCAGTTTCTCTTTATCCTAGCTGAAATAATTGTCATCTTGTCTAAACATTGAAATGCACTTTTATTTGTTATCACAGGAGAGGTCCAATCTTCAAGCTCTTCGTGGTTCAGACATGGTAAAGAATTTTTTAATTTAGTTTTAAGGCAGCCTTCAACCCGCGGTCTATATTATATCCGGCCCATTTACAATGCACTAGACGATATTTTTTTGCAATGATGCGGCCCGTGACTAGCAAATAGGCCTACATGTCTGAAAACTGTTAGGCACCGCTGTTTTATGCGATATAAGTTGAGACACGTTTTCTGTTCAGATCTTTAATGTGTTCAATAATTGTAACATTTTCCTTCGTGTAAATATTTTCTCTCTATAAAAGAGTTCTTCATCCTATTTTTACATAGAAATAACAAGCGTTTGACCTTATTTAGGCATTTTCAGATGAGGTAATGAAACCATGTCGGCTTCACGAACATATAGCGACATCCAAAAATAATTTTAAAATATTCATGAACAATTATAAAAATCTACTATTAAAACAATATTAAAAACAAAAAAAAAACGGCAAAGCAGGACAGGAAGACGCAGTATGAGAGAAAAGGAGTGTTTACATCGGTATCAAGAGAGTCAGAATTGGTGGGAACTAAGGAGCCGTCTATTGTGCTGCCTGAAGACTGTAGTGGGGACCTGGTGCGAAGCGGGAAAGGCTGTCGTTGGTCCGTATTCAGGTTGCTGGTGAAAGGACTGGTAGAATTAGGAACAGGACTCTGGATGTAGAAGACTGTTATGTGTTAGTCCTGTTGACTAAACACACTTATTTATTTACTGTAGAACTTCGTTGAGTTGCCTGCCTTAGATTTACAACACTATGTTTCACAAAAATATTTTTTTTCTGTTAGTGATGAAATATTATTTCAAAATTGTCTAGTTATGTAGCTTATGACAACATATTGGGAACCATCAGTGGATGGACACTTCAATGGCTTCATAAGTAGTATAGCATAAAGAACAGATCTATTCACTATTCACCTTGTGAGTTTAGTCCGCAACTTCTATTTGAATCTAATTATAAAAATTGTAAATAAAATACAAACCCATGACGAAAATGATCTCATCTGTAAACAGTTTTGTGAAACAAAAAAATGAAAAAGATGTTAGACTCTTGTTGTAAACTGAAGTTCGCTGGATTTCGAAAGGGATTTGTTATTGCTCGTTTCGTTAAGCTCTTTAATTAATAATTTTATTTTTTGAGAGACAGGAAGATTCAACGTTTGGCGATGACTTAAAGCAAGCAAAAAAAAATTGTTTTACGTGGTATGCATCCAGGGGCGGACTGGGGTACCCAAATTGGCCGGTAGGGCCACCGAAATGGCCTGATCGAAGTCACTATGGCACATTTCAAGTTGTTAAAGGTTTTATAATATTCTTATTATGTTATTATTATTATTTGTATAAAAGGCACTCTGAGTGTCGTGTTTAAACAAAAGTCTTTCACAGACATTACAGTGTACTACTATTATTAATCAAACACATTTTCCGAACATAAAATGTAGAATGAAGACAGTGTTACTAGTAGGCTTCATCTTTTTAGGGCCTACTTAATTGCATTATTTAAAAAGACTCTATATTGCTTATTAAGATGTAGAGTTCACTGTATGCATGCATATTGATACATTATCAAACTTAACAATGATTTTTAAGGACCGATACACCTAGAAATGGATGCCCATCACATGATAGAGAATTTGTGGGCCGAATTTAATAGAAATGCCCGGGCCGATTTTGACACCCAGTCCGCCCCTGTATGCATCTAACGCTAATGAATAAAATCAACCTCCAACTGCTAGGAACGATTTCATTGATTTTTATCATTTTCTCTTTTATCGAGATATTAAATGTTTTAAAGAGTTTTACAATCTCACATAACTTGTCTGTTGACAAATGAATTACTGCCTAAGGACACCGATATCTATGCGATTCACATAACAATGCTCTTTGAAGAAATTACGATTCGCTTCTAAAATTAAAGAAAAAATTAAATACAAATGACAACTACTAACATCTGTTCCTGATGTTCAAATTGAGTTGCAGGAAAAAAAAAAAGATTTACAAAACTACGTCTTAAGTAAAAATGAATGTTAACACAGGAGGCACACAGTGGCGTAGCTAGGGTGGGGGGAGGAGAGGGAAAATTTGAAAATCCCCCCGGGTCCTCACTTGAGGGGGGCCCCAAATGAGTGTTTTTTGATTAATTAAACAAAATATTACGCAAAATGCAAAGGCCCCCCCCAAGAGGTCAAGCTCCCTTGGCCCCCAAACGATGGAAAATTCCTAGCTACGTCCCTGGAGGAACAACGGTGATGTGGCTGCATTTAAATGTTTCAATAAAATTCGAAAACTGTGATTGAAAAAGGAATTATGTTTTAGCTATTCCATCAACATACATGGTTAACCAAGATTTAGTGGGTGACAAACTTAATGAATAAACAAAGAAATAGACTGGATGTAGCCACTAGAGGAGACCTTCACCTTGGGTAATTTAAAACTTGACATTTCTAATATATGTCAGACTGCAGGATGCACAAGGTTCCAATTAGCTTAATTTTATTTTGTAGTGAATTCAGCAATAATAATTTTTATATTAAAAAAATATAACTAAATTTACAATTAAACCTTAAAACAGTAGGCCGTAATATTCAAAGATTTAAAAGGAAATATTTTTAGGATTTGAAAGAAAGTCATGACAATGAGATTAATTTTTGTGTGTAATCACTGCAAGTGATTTGACATATTTTTGTATAATCATAGTATTAGCTGTTTTTGCCTTCGATTCCGAAGATTACAGCTGAGTGCAGTGTTTCACATAACTACGCAAACCCAGTTGCGACCTGCATATTTTCACGAATTTTGTGCAGACTAAGCCGTTGTCTGCTGGCGGTTTATTTAAGTTTTCTTTCCGTCTTTTGCGCCTGTCTTCGAATATGGCTTTTCTTTGAGTCCGCAGCTTTTGTGAGAGCTCTCCAACTGTCTCTCTCAGAGGCCATCTGCTGCCAGAGAATGCTGCCAGTTACTTTCCTCTATGCCAGTGAGGGCGAAATGACGTCATAATGAATCTTTATAGCGATTACGGGAAAGGGGGGGGGGGCACTTCTGTTACTCCGTCCTCCTCTAAGCTTGCCAAAGAAGATCGCCTTTGGCATGCGGTCGTCTCCCATGTGAATAAGTGTTATTGACAGCATAAAAATGAATAAATAGATGACATTTTGTTGAAATTTGACTTATCACGCTTCTTTAAAAGTGTTTTTTCTTAGAAGGGGGGGGGGGAAGGCGCTGGCGGATTTTTTAAAAGAAAAAATACGAATAGGGGGCGGTAGGCCAAAAAAGGTTGAAGACCACTGGTGTAGAGTGTAGATTTTTTCATTGTTAGTCTAGATCTATTAAAAACTTAATTAAATTAATGATCCAAACTAATTGATACACTAAATATTAGCTTTTTTTTAAAAGCATTTTTTTGTGTATTTTGCTTGTTTATGTGTATTTTTTTCTGTTTATTATAATAGATTATCTGAATGAATATACTAAGTTGTGATACTTCTGTTACAGGGCGAGATGAAATCCAATTGTCACTCAGTGGAGAATGTGAGTTACAAAAACATTTCATAACGTGTAAGAAGAATCCAAGTCACTCCGACTTCACACCCATAGACAAGTTCAACATTAACAGTTTGCCCGAAGGCTATCGTGACATTCACGTCTACAACTACGTGAAATCGGTATCTGACCTTACGGTCAGAGTAGTCGTTGAAACAGTCAGCCCAAACAGACCAGACGTTTGGTCAGGCACGTCTGATCCATATCCTTTTAACACACTGAAAAACACTAGCACATATCGAACTGGAACAGGGAAAATCTTTAACATCTACAAATTGAAACAAGGACGGAATAAAGCTGTTGGCAAAAGGGAAGAAAGTTGTCCGTGTGACAAATGTGAAATATCACAATCACCCAGCCGAGTCTGGTGGGAGCTTCAAGTGGAAACAGCAGCTCATGTCATATTCGATGACATAGAAGCCAGGAGTTCCTCTATCAGATTATTTTTTGACAAGCCTGATAGTCCCAAAATCGTACTTACAACTAACCGTCTATTAAAGGTAGACGTAGTTAAAGACTGGTGTCTACTGAGCTGCATTACATGCGATGAAGACTTGGCAAAGACCCTCAACAAAATGGTGACACATAGAGGCAATGTCTATGACAAGATGTTTGAGAAATATGTGCATTCTAGAGATTGGGACAGGCTGATGTTTATAGTTTCACACACCCCCACGGGTGTTCAAAATATATCACGTTTGGTACATGGTGTAATATGGTACAGTCTGGGGATTATAAGTTTGCCAACAGGTATTTCTATAAAACGTCGACCTGCGCAGGTAGCAGCGGGGCGACAGTGTACTGTGTGGGATTCAATGGTAGATGGTTGTTACAGCCTGTTCACAGTGGGACTAGAGAAGACGGACTCAACTACAGCAGTATTGGTTATGTGTGGTGGTCATTGGCGGATCCAGGGGGGGGGGGCGGCGGTAGGGGCGATCGAACTTTAGTATAGGATTCACACAACTTGTGTACGAATTTATTACTTATGTTAAAAATATATAATAATTATTTATATTTCAACCTATTTTTAGAATATTTCGCCCCCCCCCCTCTTAGTATGTTGGCCGATTTGGTGGGGTCGGGAGGGGGCGATGGTATCAAATCGAGTGGGGGGGGCGGTCCAATTAGTTTGTAGAAATCACAGCTTGCTAACAAAATCCATTAAATATCTACATTATAAAAACTTGTTATTGATAGTTTAACCGATCTTTATATTATGTCGTTCCCTGTTTGCCGATTGGTTGGGGGGGGGGGGCGAATACCTCTACTGCCCTTCCCACCTAAACCCTTTGAGTGGGGGGGGGGCGGTCCGTTTTTATGGAGAAATCATAGTTTGTGAACAAAATTAGTTGAATTAATATATGAATTGTATATTATGTCGCTCCCTTTCTGGTATTTTGGCCGATTCGGTGGGGTAAGGGGGGGGGCGATTGCATGTACTGCCCTCCCCACTCTAGCCCTCTGAGTGCTGGGGGGGGGGCGGTCCTATTTTTGTGGAGAAACATAGTTTGTGAACAAAATTAGTTGAATATCTATATAATATAAACTACGTATTGATATGTGACCCATTGTATATTATGTCGTACCATACTCTAATCTCAAATTGTATCATTAGTAAATTTAAATGAAAAAGGGTTGTACCAGGTGGGAGTGGCGATACATGCAATCGCATTTCCCCCATCGGACAAATCAATACTTTTTCTTTTTGTATTATAGTTAAAAAATTACAAAATTTTAAAAAATCTGTCACTAATATAATTTATATACACTATAAATTAAATTCTTATATCGAGTCGCCCCACCCCTATTCTTTAATGCCAAATGCAGTCTTTAGCAGAAATTATTAAAGGAGCGAGGATTAATCGTTTTCATTCTACCGCCCCTCCCATTTCCAGACAGAGTTTATGTAATCTCAAATGAATTTATCATAATTATTTTAAGAAAGACTTTGCATTGGAAAAGTTAGAATTCAAACGAAATTTTTCAGTATAAAAGTCTAAACTCAAATAATGTTTTCATAGTCGCCTTTTCCCAACCTTTACTCAATCTGATATTTTTCTAGTTAAATAAATTTGGGACTATAACTCATAATTTATACTTCAATTTTCTTAAATAGTATTTATCGAATAATTATTTTTTCGGCGTCGATCCTCAAAGCAAAATCTAAATATGTGGGGTATGTTTTCTTTTCAAGGAACAAATCAGTTTCATTTGCAATGTATTATGGGCCTATAAATTTATATTAGAATATTTTTCAAGTACAACATTATTCGAAAGGTCCTTTTTTAATAGTATGAATAATGAGCTTTAGGTCAGGAGAATGCGTTTCTGCAGTGAAGAATGCAAGAAAACGCTTTTGGCGTCGGGGCTTCGCCCCGAACTCCATTGATGAATAATGAGCTGTAGATGTCAGGAGAATGCATTTCTGCAGTGAAGAATGCAAGAAAACGCTTTTGGCGTCGGGGCTTCGCCCCGAACTCCATTGATGAATAATGAGCTGTAGATGTCAGGAGAATGCATTTCTGCAGTGAAGAATGCAAGAAAACGCTTTTGGCGTCGGGGCTTCGCCCCGAACTCCATTGATGAATAATGAGCTGTACTTGTCAGGAGAATGCATTTCTGCAGTGAAGAATGCAAGAAAACGCTTTTGGCGTCGGGGCTTCGCCCCGAACTCCATTGATGAATAATGAGCTGTACTTGTTAGGAGAATGCGTTTCTGCAATGAAGATTGTAAGAAAACGCTTTTGGCGTCGGGGCTTCGCCCCGAACTCCATTGATGAATAATGAGCTGTAGATGTCAGGAGAATACGTTTCTACAGTGAAAAAAGCAAGAAAACGCTCTTCCCCAGTTGTTTTGTTTTTCGCCGAAGGTTGAGAAATGATATATATATATATATATATATATATATATATATGTGTGTGTGTGTGTGTGTGCGCGCGCGCAGTACGCACGTTTATGCATAGGGTTAGGGTTTACTGGGTGTTAAGGTTTGGAAAAAAATCGCCCCCGCCCCACTCCAAAGATCAGGATCCGATAGTGGTGGTGGTGAGACATGATTGAGCTTGTTATATGTTTATTTTTAATTGTTTTTGTGTGTCTCTAGTCTCATGTGTATGCTTACTTAATTAATTAGGCAGATTTATCTTTGACATGTTTTGTCATTATTATCTAGTCTACAGTTCAATAGGATAGAATCTAATATCAATGCAGTGCACTAGTTACTTAGATTCAAGTAGCCTTAGCTGGGGTTTCACAAAATGGCCAATCAAAAGCTAACTTCACTTTCATTAGTTACACAAAAGTGGTTTTTCGATAGCCTCCTTTGGAGACTAATTATAAAAAACAAATGTGAGCAGAGATGTGTACAAAGGTTAAACTCTGTAATTCCCCTCTCAGCATGGCTGCCGTGCTGTTAAGGTACATCAGGTATTAAATTTAAAAATGAGCTCAGTGGTACGAGCTGCAGTCGGGACTAGCAAGGTATTTCAAAGGTGTTTGGGGCTCCACCCAGTAACCTAGCAATGTATCCGAGAGCCAGGATTCTAGAACGCTAGGACAAAGTTTACTCCAACCAGTACTCCTTTTTCACTAGTGCCATTAGAGCATGGTCTTTTACCTGAATCCGCCAGGAAAACTAGTGACTTGGCAGAGTTTAAGTCTCCGATGAACAAGCCAGACTAGATTATAGGGATAAGCTTGGGATCTTTTGAAGGAACAAGCCAGACTAGATTATAGGGATAAGCTTGGGATCTTTTGAAGGAACAAGCCAGACAAGATTATAGGGATAAGCTTGGGATCTTTTGAAGGAACAAGCCAGACTAGATTATAGGGATAAGCTTGGGATCTTTTGAAGGAACAAGCCAGACTAGATTATAGGGATAAGCTTGGGATCTTTTGAAGGAACAAGCCAGACTAGATTATAGGGATACGCTTGGGATCTTTTGAAGGAACAAGCCAGACTAGATTATAGGGATACGCTTGGGATCTTTTAAAGGAACAAGCCAGACTAGATTATAGGGATAAGCTTGGGATCTTTTGAAGGAACAAGCCAGACTAGATTATAGGGATACGCTTGGGATCTTTTGAAGGAACAAGATAGACTAGATTATAGGGATACGCTTAGGATCTTTTGAAGGAACAAGCCAGACTAGATTATAGGTATATGCTTGGGATCTTTTGAAGGAACGTCTGCCAGTAATGTTGTGGTGCCCTCCCCCAAGAAGATTGCGATCATTTCAATATAAACTTTATTATATCTTTCATTTAAATGTATTTTTCATGTCGACCACAGCTACAACTGCGACCACAGCTAGAACTGCGACCACAGCTAGAAGTGCGTAGCCGTGTGAAATACTGCATTCTCTGTTAGTCCCCAGACACGAATCAAGCCTCCCTTGGTTTTGAAGACTTATTTAAAAGTAAATATTTTTCTTAAGGCTCATGTCTATAAAGTTACCCTTTCAGATCTTGCGATCTATAGAGCAGATGATGTAAAGGTCACCTGTTTCTGTGACTAACAGTTAACGAGGGTGTCATGTGGCCAGCACAACGGCCAACTGCCTTTACTTTTCCCTAACTAATGTCAGGTACCCATTAGAGCTGGGTGGACTCAGAGAAGATCCTCATGTTAAAAATCCCAGTCTTCACCGGGATTCAAACCAGGAACCTCGGTTCAGAAGACAAGCACTTTACCACTCTGCCACCGCGCCTCTCAGGTCTATAAACAGTGTTTTAAATGTATTTTTTTTAAATTTCATTATTCTATGCTGGAAAGGGGAGGTCATGAACTATTTCCCAGTACCCCGCTTGGAGCAGAAACAAACTCATTAGCTAGTCGGCCATAGAAACAGATGAGCTTAAAACATCATCTACCCTATAGTTCACAAGGCCTAAAAGTGATACCTTTACTTTTACTTATAAAGTATTAAGCAATTTTGTGATTGGAATGGCACCCAAAATTATTTATATAATATGCTACATTTAGTTATTGATACTTAATATACATTGTATACCCTGATGTCCTCATGAAATTGATCAATAAAAAATAATCAAAATCATATGAATAATACTCCTAAAGTCTGAAGTTTTTACTGAAAATATTTTATTACTAATGTAGGTGTTGATCAGGGATATAAATTACTATAAACAACAATTATTAAATGATAATTGTTTATAATGTATAATTAATACAATTACAATCATCATGAACCAAGATTGTATCTTAGAATTACTAATAACAGAACAAAAATTGGTCACTGTCTAGCTTCACCTCTAGTTAGATTAAAAATGATATACTTGAAAGAATAAATAAGCCAAAGATATAACACCAGATATTATAATGAGTTGCTTTAATAACACACTCTAACATTTTACACAACACTATAATATGAACTCTTGCCAAGAGGAAAAATTCTACATCTTAACAGCATGACATATACACAATGTCAACATCACTTGGCAGCAGTGATCCAGAAGATGTTTTCTTTAAACCAATCAATTCATTTCTTATGTACAATGTTACTATACAACTCCTTGACAGACAGTTTACATTGGTATCTTAAGTCCTAAGGATTTGTTTGTGCATGGTTAGTAGATAAATGGTTTGTTTTTATCTTGTCAGAGAATGTCTTGTGAGATTCTTATATCTAGCAAGTGGCTGAAATGTTCAAGCATTTTCTTTGTGTCAGTAGTGTATGGGCCAGTCTCAAAACTTTCTGGTTAGATAATCATGATGTACCACAGGACTGGTGTATGGGAAGTGAGAGCAGCAATAGTAAACATGCAACACAAAAATGTATACAATTTTGTTTGTTTTGGCTTTTAGCCCGGTTAAAATGTCCTAACATCAACATGAGTATAGAATCAAAGTTAAAATGTCCTAACATCAACAAGAGTATAGAATCAAAGTTAAAATGTCCTTATATCAACAAGAGTATAGTATAGACTACTGTCTACCAAAAGTTAGGTTAAAATGTTCTTACAACAACAGAGGTACAAGATTCCTACCTACCAAGAGTTGGTTAAAATGTCGTTACATCAATAGAGGTATAAATTCATGAATTAATAGGGCCTATGTGTGAAATACCCAAAGATGCATAGTCTCAACATAAATATTTTCTAGTCCTCAAGTGAAATTTAAATTAATTTCTTTTTAAACTTTAAAAAAATATTTATTATACTTAATATAGAAATTTCAAATCCCAATTACATTATATACATTGTAAAATTTAATTTTTACATATAACTTTTTTGTCCTCCTTTGTAAAGCTTTGTCCTCTTTTCTGACCTCCCTAGGTCATGCAGGTGTCTGGAGACCCTAACCAAGAGGCAAGTTAAAAAGTCCTCACTTGTAGCATAGATATGGACTCTACCAAGGAATGAACAATACATTTTACTGCTATAAGTTCCAGCTCTTGATGATAGAAGCAAATTTCTATCCAAACTTTCAGCACCTTGAAAAAATTTTTATGTTTAAGTTTTTCCAGCTCTGCAAAGATGTTATTTCTGCAAATATTGGACCAAAGGTTTTTTATCAGTGTGAAGTCGCTGATGTGTTTTCAAATTGGAAGATTTAGAAAAACCTTTATGGCATATTTGACATATATATGGTCTTTCCCCAGTATGGGTAACCTGATGATATTTCAATTTGGAAGAACTTGAAAAACCTTTCTGACATGTCTGACATTTGTAGGGTTTTTCCCCAGTATGGATACTCATGTGATATCTCAAGGCCGAAGAGCTTGCACAGCCTGTTTGACACGTCGGGCATCTAAATGGCCTTTCACCTGTATGAATCTGCATATGAGTTTTCAAGGTAGACAGCTGCGTAAAACTTTTCTCACAGGTTGGGCATTTGAATCTCTTTTCCTTTGTGTGGACCACCTGATGAGTTTTCAAAGCTGAAGCCGTAAAGAAACATTTATCACATGTTTGACACTGAAAGGGTTTCTCGCCCAAATGGACTCGTTGGTGTATTTTCAAAGAGGAAGATGTAGTAACTCCATGTTGACATATTGGGCACTTGAATTTTTTTTCCCCAGTATGAGTCATCTGGTGCACTTTTAAGTTGGAATATTGAGAAAAACATTTTTCACATGTTGGACACTTGAACGGTTTCTCTCCACTATGCACCATGTAGTGGTCTTTTAATTTTGAAGAGCGAGAAAAACCTTTTTGACATATTTTACAAAAGTAAAGTTTCTTACTTTGAACAGTTTCATTGTGTAGATTTTGTTCCATTTGATTTTGTACTCTGCTAGAGATTGCATACTCCTCAGAAGTCATTTCTTTTTCTTGCTTAAAGCCCTCTACCTGTTTAAAAAAATATATAAAAACTTGGTATATAACTATTTGCATATCATAAATACGCTTGATGTAACTTTTAACAAGATGCAAAGAGTTTTTAATGAACACAAACTCACACCTGCGTTTCATTTATTCTACCATACTGTTTATTACAGGTCCTTAATACTGTTAGACACCTTATTTATAGTTTAGTTATTTAGCGACGCACCATAGAAGACGCATATTGAACGGGACTAGTGACGTTTGGAATATGTTGGGTTAGAGACCGGAAAATCAGTTAGCGATAGAATCCTTCAGGGTAACGACGTGTTTAGTGACAGAGACTTCTACTGTGGCCTTTTATTAGAATAAATATATGTGAAGTTGTTCATCAGTGTTGACTACATCTCTTCACTAGTTAAAACCGATGTTTATTGTTTTGTCTGGATTGTTGTTCAACTACACGGAATACACCCGAACAATTAAACCCAAACGCTTGCAGAGTAATTGGTGGAAATCCAACAGTCATCCATAGTTGACCTCAAGACAGCCTGAACAAGCAACATCACAATACATCAATTTGAGTATAGACTTTTATCTACCAAGGGTTCTATTATATAGTATGGCTATTTAAATCATAGAAAAAGCTGAAAAAGAATAAATTCTAAATACATTTTATTATTACAGTACAGTAAAAATATCTATGATAAAACAATGATTTTCAAATCACTAACATGACTGAAGTACACTGAATGCTCTTTTCACTGCTAATCCACCACACATTTGACCAATCCATAGAGGGCATCTATCTCCATCCCAGATTTGATGGCAAACTTTCAATATTGCCTGAAATGAGGATGACGCACAAGTAGTGGCACAAACACAGGAGGAGCTTCAGTCACTAATGTCCTGCCTCTCTCAGGCCTGCAAAGCCTGCTAACTATTAAGAAAACAAATGGGATTGGACAACCAGCTACAACACCAGCCACCATCCTCATTGATGAAAATAAAACAACCTAGAAGCTGTACGTGAATTCTGTTACCTGTCCCCAGAAGATGAGATAAAAAAAAAACACAAAGGGAAAGCTTCGACTTTTGCTAGATTGAAACCAAGAGTTTGGGAAAACTGGAAGTTCACTACATTACCCACAAGGCATGTGTTTTGAGCACACTACCGTGGACTACCAATACAAAGCAAAAGAGAAAACTAAACTCATTCTACTTGTGCTGCCTCCAAAGGATATGAAAATCACATGGTAAGAAAGAATGTGTAACACTGAGATACTTGCTCAAACAGGTCTTTCCTGTATTGGATTGGTCATGTCTGCTGAATGGAGGAAAATCATTTCTTATGACTGACTCAAGAAAAATTGGTCGCCCCCATTATCTCCTGAAGAAAAGCCTGCTAAATGAAAAATGGCTGACTCCTCTACCACCAAAGCAAATGCCACCTTAACATGCAATACATATGGATGGCAATGTCTCTCCAGAATAGGGCTCTAGTCACATGAAAAAGTGTTTTACTAGATGAACCATAGCCGTTGTACGACTAGAGGAGGCCAACTTAGGAACATTGCACTTATACATGAGTAACAATATCCTGACTTTATGAGGTAATATTTTTATCTTGTAATCAACTTGGCTTACAAAGTGTGCTTATACTTTCATTCAGAAAAGTAACTCGTTAAAGATGTTTCTGCACATTGAAATTTGTACAAGAATTAAGCATAATAACACAGGCATGTAGGAACTATATGTTGATAGCTGTTGATACTGACGCACTACAAGAAAACTATTGAAGACAAACAACAAATAATGTGGCAGTGAGTACTTTAATCTTAGGCCATGAATGTGGATATCACAAATATGTAATAATATATACATTCACAAATAAGTTAGACTCCATTTTGAAGCGGTTATGCTTTAACTCTTTTAGTTATATCTAATAGTTTAAAAATCATTCAATCAAGTATGCAATTCAAACTGATTGAGATTGCATCAGTACTGCAAATTGTTTGGACACATTGAGATTACATATAGCTTACCAGCCTTCCTAAATGTATAAATGTAATAGTTTGCATAAGCCCATGCAATCATGCATTCAGTTTCTAATACATTTTAAAATGCTACATTTTATGAGGACAGGAATAAAGATAATACGGCTCCAATTAGTGGGCCCTGTTGTATGGTAATGACAGGAGCTATTTTGACACCCAGTCCACCCCTGATTGTATGTGTGCTTATACGTATGGTAAAAGTACAAAACAGAAATCACTGTATGAAAAGACTTCCAAAAGTGGCTAATTGCTTCAACTCCACCTCTTACAAATTTAAGCACAATACATTTTATCAGGATTAAGAAAAAAAAACCCAACTCTGACAATGGACCTCATTCACCAATCGTAAACAAACAATATTTAGTCATGTGATCTTATTGATAAAACAACGAAAAAAACTGTCACGTGACAACCATCATGAATTAAACATGAGATCGTAAATTATACAGAAGAGATAGAGCACCACGTGGCTAAATGTTGTTTGTTTACGATTGGTGAATGAGGTCCATTCAGCAGTGAATCTGGGAAGTACCTTGGCTTCATTAATTACAGATGTGTGTCATTTTCTAATAATTTTAGGGAGGTAGAAAAGTATGATCTAGATACTCTCCCTTTGATCTCCTTGATATGTCACAGGTAAGCCTTGGAAAAGGAAGCAAGGCTTTCTGCTATGCACCATACTCAACATGGTATATATGCTTAAATAGTTAATGAAAAAAAAGAAATAAGTTTTATTTTCACTGTCTGGTAGCACTCATGTATTTGTAAAAGTGTTTTACAATGATATTATTCAATATTCCGAAGTCTAGTCTTTCATTAAATAGTAGCCTACTATTTTTCTCACTAACAGACATTTCAGGGGCAGATGTGTGTCCAGACTTAATAACAGGTCTAGTTTTTCATTCAAGTAATACAATTTACCTCACTCTCTGACATTTCTGAGACAGAAGTGTGTTCAGACTTAATGACCGGCACAGGATAAAGACTGTTATTTGTCTTCATTGACACAGCCAGAAGCCCTGAAGCCAAGGACCATGGTTGATTACTATCTGTCAAATCCGATGTTTCCGTCTCTTGCTTTATAGTAATATCCTACAAGACAAAGACAAAAATCAAGATGCACTTTTATGTGTAATTGATATACTTCACTAACTAATTTTTGTCAGCAGCATTTTTTAAAAATTTAATATAACAATTAATTTTGCTTGATTAAACAGATCAATCTACATGTCGCAATTAGTAATTCATTTCAATTACCTATTTATCTGTATCTCTTAAATTACAGATTCTTGCAAAAAAAAGAAGATAATTAAGCCCTACGTATATCCATGTGTTAAACTAGAAAAAGAAAATAATTAAGCCCTACATATATCTGTGTGTTAAACTAGAAAAAGAAAATAATTAAGCCCTACATATATCCGTGTGTTAAACTAGAAAAAGAAAATAATTAAGCCCTACATATATCTGTGTGTTAAACTAGAAAAAGAAAATAATTAAGCCCTACATATATCTGTGTGTTAAACTAGAAAAAGAAGATAATTAAGCCCTACATATATCTGTGTGTTAAACTAGAAAAAGAAAATAATTAAGCCCTACATATATCCGTGTGTTAAACTAGAAAAAAAAGATAATTAAGCCCTACATATA